>NC_064622.1:81033528-81363886 GCF_023898315.1 Schistocerca nitens | reverse complement strand
CGTAACAGCGATTGGCGTGGTTCGGCGTTTTCCTTTCAACCACTCGCGTAAGGTTGTAGTACAGGTTATGCAGGCAATATGAGATGCAAAATTTTTATCTTGATCACCATCAGGGCAATCAAAATACAATTAATATGCCTTCTTAACCAAATCAGTGATTAGTTTCTTTTGGGCTTTTGGAGTGAATTTCCCACACACATAACAAAAGCTGTGGCGGTGGTTTAGACAGCGAGATTTACTAGTTGCCATTTTTCTTAGTGTAAGTTTTAAACACGTAAACCTAGCATTATCTTTCACAGGAAACACTCAATGAGGATCTCTTTCACACCGGGATTACCACACCAACCATTTATTGACGATGTGTAGATCTTCTAGCTTTCCTATGTAAATCAAAAACAAACAATTAAACATCAAAACAGAAGACCAGCATGGAGAGAAATACTGAATACGAAAAATAAAAAAAAAACCTTTAAAAACCTAAAAATGGTACGTGCTAGAACATTTTGAAAGGTATATTCGGATTCTAAACACCAAAATAAATACTAGTTGATGTATACATCCGAGATGCAAAACGGCTGTAGACTCGTTTTTTTCTGTTATTTGTCACACATTTTCTGTATTTATGGTACTTGACTTTTAGTGTAATAACATAGTGTGAGGATACATTAAAACGTCTTTCTCCTAGAACATAACACGTTTAAATGTGTTGTTTTGGAGCACGTTGACTATGTTGATAGTTTATAGCTGTATGTAATAATAGTAGTAGCTCTAGTAGTAGTAGTAGTAGTAGTAGATCTGGACTTAGTTGTACCCATCTTTGGCTCACTTTTACAAGGATTGTAGGTATGTCATCGTGTTGCAATTTAAGAAATAAAACATAATTCATGTGTAGAGGTATTTTCATATTTCAAGTCCAATTTGAAGAGCGTAGGAAGTAATGTTGGGGCATAACCACATAGGTTTCCTCTATATTCTTCACGTAATGGTTAATATAATTAAGTACAAGTAATAAATACATATTTGCTTACGTTCAAAGTCGAAAATTTTAATATCCCTGCCGGCTACAGGTTTCGCTCTACAGCACCATCCACGGGGCATCCTATGAGCAAAAATCGCAGTACATTGTTAAAATGATGACGTGTGAAACATTTACGAAGAATCTGATCTTTGTAATACCAGATGTATGGTAAACAGTCAACCCACAAAATATGTAGCCGGCGCCTTATACCCTGGTATGCAGTCGCGACACTCACTTTCTAAGTTGGTGTTTCAAATACTAAAAATTAAGCTTAACGCGGAGCTTTAAGTAGATGCAAATTGCGACCAGCAATGACAAGAGTGCCCGCTATTCTTTGCTTGTCTTCTTAAATAAGTCACACTGTAAAACACATCTAAGAATAAAAATACCATAAAATATTAAATTTACGAAATCACGTAGTAAAACAAAGGTTAAAACAGTCCCCTCTGTAATAAAACATTAAAATCAAAGTAGCAAAAAATATTTGTGTTTACATTCACTGTTCGTATAAGTTTTATATCATTGTATGATCGGAGTCAGTTAACCAAGTTTCATCATTTTAACTTCAAATGCGAACATTTTAGGTTAGGCTTTAGCGTGACTGTTATTGATATCGAAAGAAACAAGTGTACTGTTACGAGTCACTGTTTATTTATATCCAAGATGCCTTTCGAAGGCTTAAATACTCGTTATCAGAGGATTTACATGTGTAAGAATGACATGTGTCTGTGTGTATTGTGTTACGATTTTGGGTAACTTGTAGCACTGTCTCCAGTGGTCACAGGTTCCTCTCTCTGTCTAAGACACCAAATGTAAATTGTCATATTTTGTAAACATCGTCATAATAACAGCATTAGACACTGAAAACCTGAAATTACAAAATGGGTCTAAGGTTGTCAAATTAGATTGACTACTAGATATACTTTGACCCATAAATGGCTCTGAGCACTATGGGACTTAACATCTGAGGTCATCAGTCCCCTAGAACTTAGAACTACTTAAACCTAACTAACCTAAGGACGTCACACATATCCATGCCCGAGGCAGGATTCGAACCTGCGACCGTAGCAGTCGCGCGGTTCCAGACTGAAGCGCCTACAACCGCTCGGCCACCGCGGCCGGCTTTTGACCCATAAGTTACCCGTCTTGCTACTACTCTTCCCTCCCTTCCCCAGCTTTTCCTTTTTGACTTTACTTGCATAGTTTTATGTGCTTCTGCTTCCCCTATGCCTTTTCGCTTTCTTCATTCTCCCTATTCCCTCTCCACCTTAGCACAACCAATAAAAGATTTTTATATGCAAATGTGTAGTATTTAGTCCCACTATCTACCGTGCTGTAACTTATTTTGAGGTGAAGGGGCCATAGAAGATGTTTTGAATGCCCTAGATTTGTTGTTTTCAGTTTCAGACGACCAAAGTAGCTCTGGACGTAAAGTGGTCTCATTACTTATGAACGTACACCACTATCAGGATTAGAACGTAAGTACTGGATTCAAGTGCAACAATCGGATAACATTTACAGCGCGACACTGCTGTGAAGTATTGCTGTGGCCTTGTCGCAATACCAAAGCGCATCGATACAACTTGTCACAAGTGCACAGCACATACGAAGAGTTCTCATTACGGGCGCAGCGAGCTGATAAACTGCGGAAAGGCATAGAGGGAGCGCAAGCCCCACTGTACACATCAACATCGCTAGAATAAACGTGAAACAGGAATTGTGGCCAAATCTGCTGAGTAATTCTTAGCCACACTGCGCCGCTGTTCGTCCTGAATGCTGGATATCTTCTCAGTAAAACTAATTTTGGGTTTTCAGTGTGTAATGCATAACACCGAAAATGCAGATAACATACCTTCTGCAACAGTCAAAAATTTACGCCGTTTAGTATCCGTTGATAACTTGTGAACTCTGATTTCACAGGCTAGGGCGGTTCAGGTTATGGTTGTGGTTGTGGAAAGGGGCCGTAATGAGTTACTGTTAGTTGCACAAACACACTAACTTTTATTTTCCTTAGAACGACTTAATTACACATTGCCTTAAAAGGATCAAATTAAAATAATACTGCTGAAGGCCTAGTTAAGAAAACTTGCTATACCGCCTGGGCTGAAGGCCCAAATCACGCCGAAATCAAAAACGGCTGAAGGCCTGAACACAAGTTATTAAAAACTGCTTTAAAGAATGCACGCGGCTGAAGGCCTTATTAAAAAAAAAAAAATGCTTGGCTGAAGGCCACACACAAGACATTGAACAACTCAGAGCTGAGGGCTTAGGGCCAGGATAACAAGAAACTGAGAGTAAGCAAATAAAAAAAAATAGTTTTAAGCAAATCAGTTTTCAAATTTTAATTTTAAACGGCTAAAGGCCTTATCTTAAAGACATTTCACGTAAAGGTCGGCTAAAGGCCACACACTTTACTTCAGAATAAATGAAAATCTCGAGCTAAAAAGAACAGAACAGTGGTGCTCAGAAGTGTTCCAAGGGTCAGCCTGAGGAGGTAGCACTAACGTAAGGTGAGGTGAGACAGGCAGCCAAAAGTAAGGTTAAATAATCGCATGGCAACTCAACCCAGGGACGGCTGAAGGACCAACCAACAATCTAATCTATTCCTTTCCGCCCCACCAACGGCACTGCAACTGAAAGTATCAACTGACTACGAAGATACCAGCAGCACTATGTCTTCAAAGCTGGCGTCGAAAAACAGCCAAGGCACAGTAACCACTCCTAGAAAAAAAAATTAACTAACAACTAAAAGGCTGTCTAACTACACGCTGTGCCGGACAGCATCAACAAAAAATGGTACAAATGGCTCTGAGGACTATGGGACTTAATATCTTAGGTCATCAGTTCCCTAGAACTTAGAACTACTTAAACCTAACTAACCTAAGGACATCACACACATCCATGCCCCAGGCAGGATTCTAACTTACGACCGTAGCGGTCGCGCGGTTCCAGGCTGAAGCGCCTAGAACCGCTAGGCCACAACGGCCGGCCAGCATCAACACAGCAAGGAAAAACACACTGCCAGAAAACTACGCTAACGGCCAGGGCAGGTAACTGGGGCGTCAACGGCCACAAGCAGAAAATACTGCTGGTCCACTTAAAGAATAAGTAACAACCAATTTAATAGTTAAAGACCATACAGGAAGATGGCTGCAAAATTTCGCCGACTCCAACACACCATACGTTGCTGATAGCTGGAACGGTCCAGGAAGCAACAACCAGCAATGAACGAAGAGATGTCACAGCAGTTGACGTTTCATAACAGGTTAACTGATCACTCAACTGCAGTGTCCAGGTTTGGTGTGCAACAAACTCTGTAGCTCTCACAGCTATGGCCTCAAAATCCGACCGTGCGTGCACGTCGCCAGCTGTCTCGGGCTGACCTAGTGCCGCGAAGACTTCCTCGCTGCTCTGTCCTAACTGACCGACTGCCTGCAGCACGCAGACAGCCTTAAAATAGCTGCTCAGTCAAACCACACAAGCTACACACGATTCCACGAAACACTTCCACAAACAACTCGAACAACACTAAAGCCAGTGACTGTGGAAAAACAAGCACAAATCACAAGTCGACACACACGGAGAAGCCAGAAGCGGTCGGCGACCAAATACACTTCGTCCGATGAGACGACCGACCGAACGACCAACCAACCAAGGACGTCCCACTCAAGTCATGTGTGTCGGCAACGGTCGGCGAGTCATGGGTATCCGAACCTCATTGCTGCTCCGTTCCGACTCAACTCCCGACACACGACGACCCGGAAACACTAGCGGTCGCTCCAAAGATTATACGACAGTACTTTTATCGATAAGCGCTGCTGCTGCCATTCACGAACAGGCAAGCCAGCAATTTAGTGACGCCAATAAATTGAATAAGAAACGGGACGGCAGTACCACAAAGACAAGATGTCAAGCAATAAATGACACGAGCACGAGCCACTTGTACAGTCCTGCTAATTCTGAATCTGCAAGCTTCATTACAGAAATTATATTCAATGTGTAATGGATGTAATAGTTGAGCCGTGCGTGGCTCGTGTTCGTGCCATATCTCATTTGACATCCTGTTTTTACTATACTACCACCTCATTTTGTTAATTTCAATTACTGGTGTCACTGAGTTGTCACCTTGCCTGTACGTGAGCGGCAGCAGCGGCGCTTGTCGATATAAGCCCTGGCGTATTACCATTGCTCACCTCCGGACAATCCAAGCCAAGGCACGCTCCCGACTCCTCAAGCTCCTCTCCGGCCGTACGTGGGGTCTGGACCCCTCCACCATCCTCCACACCTATAAATCCCTCATCCGCCCTATCCTTTGTTATGCCCATCCAGCTTGGATCTCCGCCCCCCCTACCTTTTATAAATCCCTCCAAATCCTTGAACGGCATGCTCTCCGCCTCGCCTATCGCATCCGTCTCCCCTCCCCCACGTGGATCCTGTACGATCTCATCCCCTTCCCCCACCTCCTCCTTTTCCTTGAAAGGATACGGATCCTGTACACCTCCCGCAAACTCGATCCTCCTCACCCGCTCGTCTCCCCGATCCTCTCCCCCCCCCCCCGGCTGCCGCGCCTGTATTCGCACGTCCCACCCGGTCTCCATCTCTCCACCCTCCTTATCCTCTCCCAACGTGGCTTCCGCCAGCTCCCCCTCCCTGATGATGCCCTCCTCCCCTCCATCTACCCCTCCTACCAACTTTGATCCTCCCACCCTCCTCCTGTGCTTGCTCCTCTGGGCACCCTCCCTCCCTTCTCTCCCTTTTCCCTCCCTCCTCCATTTGTCCCCCCTCCTTCCCCGGGCTTCCCCTCCCCTGTCCCTCTCCTCCTGCCCCCATCTCCTCAGCCATTGGCATCCTTTTTCTTCCCTCTCCCCCACCTCACCCCTGTTCCCCTCTTGGCAGGTCCCCAGACTCGCACACGCTACGTGGACATTCGCGCGCCGGAGATCACCGCCATCAGTGTTTCGTGTGTGTCGTCATGTTTAGTGTTCAGTGTTCACCGTCACACTCCATCGTTCACCAGTGCCATCGTCTTCTTCAATGTTTGTGCGTCGTGTCAACAGTTCGTAGTGTGGATTGTCATCGAGTGTGAACGGCTTCATGTTTTTTTATGTTCATGTGTCTACTGTTTTTTCCCGCCGTTTTTCCAAGTGATGTATCTTCTCTGTTTATATCATTGACTCTCTTCGGCTGAAGAGCGGCGTATTGTGCTGCTGCCAGCCTACCTGTTCCACATGTTTTAAAATCACAATAAAGAAAGAAAAAAAACCATTGCTGACTGCTATTACTTCCTGGTTGTTGTGTGTTCGGGGTTAGTTCGGATCTGCAGTGAGTTGGGAGGCGCTAGCAGTGCAGTTGGGACCTGGCAGTGTTTGACTTAGGACACAGCAGAAGTTCAGTCGGGGCGCGGCTGCAGTGAGGTCCGGACAGTCGTGACTCGCCCGAGGTTGCCGAAACATATCACTTGAGTGCGGACCACCTTGGTTGATCGTCGGTCGGTCGTCCTGTCGGACGACGTGTATGTTGGCAGGCGATCGCTTATGGGTTGCCTGCGTGTGCCGACTCGTGATTCGTCCATGTTATTGCACAGTCGCTGCCGTTACCATTGTCTAGTCCTTCATGCAAGTATTCGTGAAACTGTGTGTAGCTTGTGATGTCGACTGCTCATTTTAGTGCTATCTCCGTGCTGATGTGTGGCAGTCGGTCGGTTGGTGTAGATCAGCCTGGAAATCTCCGCGAGGTGCAGTGGGCCGGGCCCGCTGGCGGTCTCTACGCAGTGTCGGAGTGTGTGGGAGCTGTTCCGATTGCTACGAGGTTCGTGGCTTACAGACCCAGGACATCAAAGTTGAGTGGTGATTTAATTACCGAAGCCAGACTGTTCACATTGTGCCGTTGGTTTTCATGGTTGGCTGTTGGGGGGGGGGGGGGGGGGTATTCCCGTGAGCAACAGCGAGTGTTCGAGTTGACCACCATCCGATGGAGTTTAACTGATTTTTGGTTATCTGAAGTCCAAGTGCATCAGCGAAATTAACTGCCTTGTGGCAGTTAGCGTTCGGGTTACCTTCCCTGGCTGCTGACGTAAAATTCATGCAGTGTCCTTTCCTCACCGTGTTGTCGCTTTCCAACATGTGTGTTTAGTTTTGACAGCTTATGCATACTTTGTTGTGGGCGGCTACGCCTTTTACCTTTTGGCTTTGGAGTTCCTTGTGCAATGGTCAGGTGGAAAGCAAGGCGTCTTGTCGGTGGGTCCGTTGACCTGGTTGGGTTGCCGGCAGATTGGATATAGTTGGTATCGACTACCTGTGTCGCCTAAGTGAACGTTAATATTTCAAGTGCAGACCGACCCCCAGAAACTTCTCAGCGCCGCTGGCTGTACAGCCTTTTCTTAGTGATGTGTGATTGTGTATTTTAATGGCTCATAGCCGATGGTTTGAATTTGTATGCTTTTAGCTGGGTTTTTAATAATGGGCCTTCAGCCCCTTTAAAATTGGAAGATCCTTACTTGTCAAGTCTTGCATTGTTTGGGCCTTCCACCTAATTTAAAATATTTTTTGGATAAAGCTTTAGGCCTTCTGCCTTTTGAAAATTTATTGTGGTGGTGTTTTTCAATAATGGGCCTTCAGCTACTTTAAAATTTAAATTCCTTACTTGTTAAATCTTGGATTGTTTGGGCCTTCAGCCTGTGTAAAAGATTGTTTAAAGATAAGGCTTTAGTTTTTTAAGTCATCGACCTTCAGCCGTTTTTAAATTAAAGTTCTTGTCTTTCAAGTATCAGACTGTGTGGGGCCTTCAGCCTAATTGAAGATAAGACCTTCTACCTTGTGTTTTTTTAATTAATTTGACCTGCAGTCTTAAATCATGGGCCTTCAGCCGTCTTTAAATTAAACTTGTTTGCTTTTCAAGTGTTAGATTTGTTGGCCTTTCAGCCAAGTTATAGAACTTACGTACGTCAGGCCTTCTGCCTTCTAAACATCCTGTTTTGAGTCTGAATTTTAAGTTAATGGCTTTCAACCGTTTTTAAATTTAAGTGGTTGTACCCTTAAGGCATAAGATAGTGTGGCCTATTCAGCCGATAACTAAGTTCAAAAATTTTTGCTGTATTGTTTGGACAACTAAATAAAGTTATATGTGTTTGAGTATAACTGACAGCCCCGTTTTGGCCCCTTTCCACAATTCCAACTACTTGTTCTGTCCTGCAGATTTAAGCAGGGCGTCTCAATAGTGTACTCGTTTCTGACTGTGTATAACTGGTTGTAATTATAATGAAAATGTTATAAACTGCTGGATACAAGCCAAGAAAACTTAGCACGGTAGGAGTGGTCAGGCGGAGGAAGCTGCAATTCTAACTACTGCCTGTCCCATAACTGTCCGTGGCTCTGGAGACGATTCGTGGTTCTCAACCAGCAGCAGCAACAGCAGCAGCTCAGCATGGTCGTCGGCTACATTTTTTGTCGTCTGCACAGCTACAACATCGTAAGACTGTTAAGTGACAAAGCACAGCTAAGATTGTAGAGGCATTTCTTTCACAATTGTCAATTAACTTTCGTGAATAATAACGTGCAGTTGTTTAAACTTGTAAGGTACTTGCGCTGTCACTGTCCTCAGACATCATTACCAATAAGAGTCCCTTTCCTTTCAATGAAATCACCGAATGTCGCAAAAATATTAAAATTGATTATTACTTACTTGCAGTTTGTTTGCTAATGACCAGTTTCAGTGTAAATTTTGTTGCTTCAGTAACTGTTCATTCATATATTCCATAACAGAGGCTTGACTAATTTACGGTTTTGAATGTAAACTTCAATCATTGAAAGTAACGTAAAATTTCACTGCCACAACTAATAACTGAAGATGCAGCAGTTTCATTTATTCTGTATTTAGGGCGACGAGTAACTTCTGCTGGCTTGGTACATATCTCATTGTTCTCATTGTTCTTTTGTCAAAAGTAAATCGGTTGCTCATTTGCTTATAGTAAATTAAATTCAATCTTTCAACAATTAAAAGTAAATTGCTAGCCCTTTTCACATTTTGCATTACGTTATGCTGAGTTTACTGAAAGTCATTTTTATGTAACAAAGTTTCAGTCAAGTCATTCATTTATTTAACCAGAAACTTCATTTAACTTTAAAAATTTAGCATTTCCGATTAAGTAACTGCAAACTCTGTGTTTTCTGATCATTTATTTTCTCATTAACTGTTGGATTCTGTAAATGCGTTGCTACGCCAGTGATTATTTGCTTAATCTTTTTTGTCATCACCTTAGTATTTTTTATTATCAGTATTATTTATATTAAAAATATTACGTGGTACCCTTTTCCCCTCTGTGTGGTTCGTGAGCGATTGCGCTATGTTCCACCCATTTCAAAATTATTATCAGTATTTTGATTAGGTTAAAAATAGATTCTTCCTTCAGAAGTGTCTGTGGTTCACTTTATTCCTACTAACCAGTATTATTTTACTCCGGTAACGATAGCCATACTCACTGTAAAATTTCATTAAGCATACCTTGTTATGGTCAATTATATCGCAATCCAGTAAGCCGATTAGGAAGGGGGGTGGGCGGTTACAAACGCTATTAATTGGTCCATGGTCCTATTAATGCTTTATAGCTAAATAAACCACATAAAACGGTGAATGCAAACATGGCCTCCTACATTTGCTCTTTTGCTTTTAACATTTTGTTACAGTGGGGACTGTTTTATTCTTTGTTTTATTGTGTAATTTCAAAAAGTTCATATTTTATGCTATTTTTTACAGTTTTTTTTATGAAGGAACTCTGTACATAGTGGGAACTGCAGGCCGCAGTTTGCATCTATTTAAAGCTCAATATTGAACTTTACCCTTAGTTTCTGACACACCTACTTGAGAAGCGATCGTGATGGGTAAGTGCGAGGGTTAAGAGGTCTAGCTGCAAATTTTAAGATTGCACTGTGTACCGCACGTTCGCTATTATTGAGAGATACTTTGTAAATGTTTCTTCATAATTATTTTAACCACGTGCTATGATGTTTTGATCAGAGGGTGGTATAACTGACCTCTATTGATATTTGACTTTACCTTACTACAAGAAGATAATGAAATCTTTATTTCATTTGGTTGCCACAATATTTCGTGAGGATCAGTTATAAATTCGTCGCAGCTGAGAAGATGGTTATCTCGATTAAATGACATCTCTGACTTAAACACAGGATTATTAGCAAAGATCCGTTCTTCAAAGTAAAAAAAAAAAAAAAAAAAAAAAAAAAATATGTGCAGGTTCTGGTAAACAGTAGAGCCAAGAAATTGCTCTTGAAGATGAAAATAATTTAACTATAACACGCAAATACAAACTATCTTCCACTAACATAATTACAGGGGCCACATTTTACTTCTTAACGATAATAAAAGGGTAGGGAATCACGTAAAGAAGGTTAAATAACCCTCTTTTGTTAATTATTATTCCAATTAGATCAAGAAACTTACTTTCATTTGTACAGAAGTGCTTTCATATGTAATCCCGATCAGAACAAACGCAACAAGGAACGACTCACTGTCGTAACTAGTCATATGACATGAAAAATGAAACAAGCTAGGAGGGCTGGCTTCTTACTGTGTTTGTTGCTAGCCGGCCGGTGTGGCTGTGCGGTTCTAGGCGCTTCAGTCTGGAACCGCGTGACCGCTACGGTCGCAGGGTCGAATCCTGCCTCGGGCATGGATGTGTGTGATGTCCTTAGGTTAGTTAGGTTTACGTAGTTCTGAGTTCGAGGGGACTGATGACCACAGATGTTAGTCCCATAGTGCTCAGAGCCATTTGAACCATTTGTGTTGTTGCTCTTACACGAACATGGAACTCTACGTAAATCATTAATTTGCGAGATAGACCCGTAGAATTACTTTTTAGAAAAAAGAAAAAAACGGAACTCTTCCTTGAAATATTAAATGGTTCATTAAGACGCGTCGCAATGGCCGGCGGTTGGTACTGTGTACAGAAACCGGCAGCCGGTAGACAAAATAAAGAAACTTCGAGTGTAGGCGAAAACAAATACTTCTTTCTGATTGTGATTGTCGCTGCTCCAACCCGCGATATATGGAGAACATGAAATAAATATATCGTTGTAGCTATGTTATTTTCTTTTTAGTGGTTCTCTTTAACTGCTGGTGTATTTGAGGAGTGAATTTTTACCGGTCTCTCGAAGTCTTAAGTGTTACACGTGGCTGGTTTCTTAAGTCAAATATTTAGTTTCTCTCACTTTCATTTACATTTCTTACAGAGTTTTGTTTTCATTTCAAACATCGTTTCGTAACGAGCCAGAACTAAACCGCCTGCGTACATTACGTCACTTTTCTCAGTATGTTTACGTTAGTAATGTGCTTCGAGGTTCTTTATTCTCTTTGAAAAAGGGAAGCTACAGCTTTCCTCATCTTCTGTAAAAATAATTATTGAAAATGTTAAATATTTTACAATGTTTTTCAGAATTGCTGAAAATTTTCTATTTGCTACAAAACACAACAAAAATTTTTGAAACGTATAAAGCAATGGTACAGACAGTGTTCACTGAAAGCGCGTCATGTCCTAGAATTACATCGCAGGCAGATGGAGGGCGTCGTATTGCAGCTGACCCCTTCTCCAACAGCATGGTGAGCTCGTGGACAATACCTGCGCGGAAAACAAAGTGTGATCTCCAACAAAACTAATCAAAAAGACGTCCTGTTTACTTGTTTCTAAGTAATACGTTATTACATACGTTTAACAAAAATGATATTTGTACTTGTTGATGGCTAAATGAAATAATTGTTGAAGCCTAAATAGTGCTATTGTTGAGAGGTAGGCAGTGTACTCAAGCTGAAGGAAAACAAAAGCGCCAAACAAATCATCGTTGCACTTACTTTTACCTGGAGCCATTCCAATATTGTAACTGTTAATTGTACGAGGAGCGTTCAATAAGTAATGCAAAACTTTTTTCCTGAAAGCAAGTTGGCGTTATTCAGGATTCCAATACCCCATATTATTCCCCACTCTTGGCTACAAAACGCTATTTTTCAACGCAGTCTACGTTCAATGCAGCGGCCTTACTCCAACCTACTGGGAGGGCCCGTATACCCGCATGGTAGCACTCTACTGGTCGATGTCAGAGCCAATCTTTACCTGCGTCAACAACCTCCCGATCATCCACCTACTGATTCCCGCGGAGTGCATCCTTCATTGGGTCAGACTGGAGGAACCCAGCGAGCACACACCGTTGAGTACCCTAACTGGTGGACGACTTTGTCAGCATTACCAGCAAAAACGTCCAGTTGAGCAGCGAGGTTTTTGATTGTGGACCGTCGATCTCCTTGAATGGGAGTGTCCACACTTTCCAACATTGCAGGAGCCACAGCTGTGGGCTACCAGCCGGAACTCGTGAGAGCGGACAGGTTTGTGCGAACTTGTTGCGATGATGAGAGACTCCTCGCCCAACGACTCACCGTGGTTTTGTTTGCTGCCAGGTCTCAGTAAACTTTCTGCAAACGCGTATGCATATATGCGATGATCTGGTTTTCAGCAGAAAGAAACTCAATGGCAGCTCTCTACTTGGAATGCATCTCTTTTACAGATCCCATTTTGTAGGGTATGTATGGTGCCACTACCTACTGGAACAAATTCTGCAGGTTTTCAGTCGAAATTGGCAGAGAAAAAAATATGTGTTTCATTACTAATTGAATGCCCCTCGTAGTGTATTATATGACTTATCTCAAATTCAGTCATAGATGTAACTGACAGCAGAGAGCTACAACTATTGTGGTAGCTGCTTGCCGTTGCATTAGATTAGGTGGTTTATTTATGTAGACTGTCTCCTTCACATGTCCACATAAGAAATAATCAGAGGCATTCTTTTTTTGGGGTGTGTGGCGGCTACATTGAACCGCCCTGAAAACCTTCTTCATATCGATGGGACATCATACGGTGCCCAGAATGCTAGTGCAGGACATCCAGAAAAACATTTGCTGTATGAGGAAGATCTCCATTTTGTATGAACCATAGTGTCTCCGTCGGTAACCTTGTTGGTAAAACAGCGGAACAAAATTGTTCTGCAACATATAAATGTAGCACGCATTGTTAATTGAATTTAGAATTATATATTAATACTTCAGTTGATGACGGGCGTTGATATATATCAACATGGACAGGTGAAAATGTGTGCACCGACCGGGACTCGAACCCGGGATCTCCTGCTTACATGGCAAATGCTCTGTCCATCTGAGCCTCCGAGGGCACAGAGGAGAGTGCGACTGCAGGGACTATCTCACGGACTCTTCCCGCGAGATCCACATTCTCACCAAATATGTCCACACATTACATTCGTAGTGTCCCTACCCAACATACTCATAACTCGTGGAAGACGTTCTTACCAATTCCCGTAAGAGTTCGGGTAATATGTGTGCATCCGCACAGAAGAGGAAGGTCATGGGCGATATTGCCAGAACTATATACTTATGTGGATATGGTGTGTGTTCTTTCGTACATGTCCTTGTTAAGCTTTAAGGTGTGACTGGGCAGTGTTTGAGAGAATTCGTAATTCACTGTAGAGACGAGCGGAATACTTCATCCATAAGCGATAATGAATCGTGGAACATGGGACAACTTTGAGACGTATTAGGTGGGAACTTAATCTACAAGTTCACTTTTAAGATGAAGAATACAACTAGGACATACCGCGTAGTGAAACTAGTGGCATCTCGTAACCACATGTTCGCTTATATATCGCAAATGGTTCGCTTGCTACTACGTTTAACTGTGATTTTAGCCTCTATTATAGGGTACTTTCAGCAGCGTCAGTTTTCTCTATCATTTATGATTCAGTCTGTGTGTATGGTTGGGGAAGGTACAGTAAAAAATACAAGCCAACAGCGACGGATACCGAAACGTAATAGAACATAGTGTGAAAAGAGAGGGAGTGGGTGGGCGGCTAGCGGTTTAAAGAAGTAAGTGTGAGGACAGTACTGACCTGGATTTTAATTTCCACCGCAGCCCTTGAGCGTACAGGCCGCCGATATGCCGTCGTCTCCACATCGGCACACGTTACAGTCGTCCATGTACGTAGTTCCCGGTACGCAGTACTTGTCTGCAACACAGAGAGTGTGCCAGCAGAATATTTTCTGAGCAACGTGTCTTCAACATCTAAGTCACCAGAAAGCAGAGAGCGTCATTACATTGTAACATTAGCTTAGCGGCCGCTGCTTCGCTCGCGGTGACAGTATGGTCCCTTTAATCGAATTTTATTGTTGTTCACGAACTGCGACATCTTTCAAACTTTGCACTTTAATTACGACCATAGAAGCACGGTATTTTACAAATTTTCTTCCAACCAAAAGGCGATGCTAGCAGCTATAGTATGACACCTTTGTTAATCGTGCCTTTTGATTTCTTTCGGTGATGTTTCCTTAATAACTGTCATCCCTACACACATATTTATCTAGAATTCAGATACAGATTTTCTTAGATTTAGCTGTAAAACTGTTTTAGCATAACTAAATAGTTTCATAAACTTTGTGATCCAGTATTTCATCCCCTTAGGGGTTGAATTAAAAAAAAAAAAAAAAAAAAAAAAAACACTGGAAAAAGTATTTTTTTATTTCTGATTGAGAAGTGAAATACAAATTTTGAGAGATTTAGTTTAAAAAACTATTTCATAATGAAATATTTCCATAAAAATGTTGAATTTTCAAAAAGACCGAAACCCTTATGTTTTCATATCCAACCGAGAAGTGAAATGCGAATTTTCATAGATGTAGCCTTGACAGTACTTTATTAGTACTTAAATAATAATTTAATGAAAAATGTTTCACCCACTACTTTACCCACTCAGTGCTTGAATTAACAAAAATTATGAAACATTTATCTTTATTTCTGATGGAGTACACAAATACTTATTTTTGTAGTTCTCGCTTCAAAATAGAATTAATAGTGATCTATTAAAAAAAAACATTTCATCCCCTATATCACACCCTTAGGGATGGAATTTCGAAACAATCCATCTTAAATGATGTCTGTAGCACAAGACCAAACCCTCTCAAAATTTTATGTGTCTATCCTTCGGCGTTCGGGCTTAGTAATCGCAGAGCACTGGAGTGCTGCGGAACGTGCGACCACTGTGCGGCCGGTTTTCAAGCAGGGTGACAGCGTGACTGCTGTGCGAAGGATCTTTAGACAGATAGGGCGTCATGGACGTCTCGCAGACTCCGCAAGCGTAATTTTGAAGAAGCTGGTTCAGTATTGAAGAAGAAGCTTCCAGGTGGCGTTCGAACGTTGCATACTCCAGAGAACATCGAAATCAGAGATTTAACAATGAAGCGTACAAAGAATTCTGCAAGAATTAAGGTTCCATTTCTATAAATCACAGATTGTGCAGCAGTTAAACCCACGAGACCCTGTGTCGCGTAGGAAGATTAGCGAAAGGGTGTTGGCTAAAATCAACGAGGACCCCAGATTCCTCAACAACATAAGAATTCCAGACAAAGACCACTTTTCACCTTGATAGATATGGTGACAACAGAATTTTCGTCACTGGGCACAGGGAAATCTTCGCGAGATTCACGAGTGTCCATAACGTAGCGCCAAGGTTACAGTACTCGAATTGTGAGGTGTGTCAGTTTTTGGTATCACTGACCTTCAATTTTTTGAAATTGTAACAACAATAACATGCTTTCCGTATGTTAATGTGCTTGAAACATTCTTTACAACGAGACTACACGATCTTAACATAGAAAACGTATGGTTTTAGCAGGACGGAGCCGCGTCACTTTCGGCTTGACAATAGAAGGAAGCCGTTCGCCAAATTTGGAACGCGCGTCATTTCACGTAGCGGTGACATTCCACGCCCTACGATATCCCCTGATCTCAGTGTGAGCGATTTCTTTCAGTGCGACATCTTAGAAGCAACGTGTACCGCACACGTCCTGCAACTATTCTTGAACTGAGACCGAAGATTGAAGACGAAATCACTGTCATTCCCTGAGACACGCTGCACAGTGCAGAGTTTCCAGAACGAGCTATTAGAATGTGAAACGCAAAAGGGAATATTGAGAAGCACCTTTCACTATCGCAGACCAGTATATGGATCAACATTCTTTCTTGCCAACAGTATCCTGTCAACGTCATCCTTAAGCAGTAAAGAGACGCTTGGTGACATTTTGTAGTGAAAACGTAGTTGGCACACATTCACTTTCCTCAATAAAAAATGTTTTTCTTGTATTTATTCGTGCAAATTACATTACTTTCAGTTACTCGTTTCCGTGCACCATGTATGTATATTTATTTCGCACTTAATTTGCAAAATATTTAAATTAATCACGTGAAGTGCAATGCGCGGACTCACTCAATGATTCACTCACACTGGCGGACACACACACTCACACACACACACACACACACACACAAACAAACCATTTTTCTGTTCCGTATTTCCGATACGGAACTTAAGCTGTGAAACAATTCCAATTAAATTTTTAAACTGGTTTTATTGTATATGAGTATATTTAAGTTGTAATCTAGCTTCTTCATTTGTATGGCCATAGCGTCTATATTTGTTTTGTAATTATTAAAGTTATTTAAACTGCCAGACGGGATTAAACACTTTTAATTTTTTGGCTGTATAATCAATTTCTTTGTGTACCAACTTCAAGTGGTGATTTCAATAGCAGAAGCCATTTATATTCCCAGTTTTTAATTGATGCACTCTAGTTTTATTTTGAACTTGTCAGGCATGTACTTTGGAATGAAATAAGTGTGTCGTACTAATAAACATAGTGGGTTAAGCGGGTATCTATATGACTTTTCTGAATGTGTATTCATAATGCACGCAACTAGACGACGGTTACTTTACTTTTATGTGTAGAAATGATGCAGCATAACATTCCATATGATATTAATGAAGCACACACGGTAAATGTATTTTCTGATATTTTCATTGCCAAAATCATAAATACAGAGCAAAGGTTTCTGAACTTCAACATGTAGAAGTCCTATAATACACCTGTTTCATCCGTCTACACCACTAGAATTTCAGAGCGTCCTGTTTTACGTTTTTCCTTTCCCTCAAGATACTGTACAGAACAGTACGTTTTTTCTTTAGCTAAGCAATGTTTTATTTGCAGAAGATATAGTTTTTTTTTTTTCACACATGACTCTCCTGGATAGCAGCGCCGCTTCCGGGATTAGGGAAGGCACGCAGGCCCAGGATGCGATCCGCCTGGCGGATTAATGACGAGGGGTGGAGTGCCAGACAACCTTGATGTGGTTTTTAGGCGATTTCCCCACATCTGACTAGGTGAACCCAATGTCTGGCCTCAGTTACACGATTCGTAAACGTGTAAGGAACGTTAGCACACTTTCAATCGGTTAGCATTAGACACAGGCAATTGCGATACACAAATTCTGTCTCAAGGGTGGCGTGTTGGTTACAGGAAGGACAAGCGGCAACCTTACAGCTCTAATATTGCCAACCGCCAACGTAATGTTAATTAAACATGACAAATCGTAACGACAGGAGATAATGGAAAAGAAGATTGCAGATTTGTGGCTACGCGCCTCTGCGACAGCAACCAGACGTGCACTCCCGTCCTGCAGGTAGTGAAGCATCAGGCGTCAGCCTCTACCGCCAGCCTGCATGCTCGCAAACCCAACCCTGACCACCCCTCGACTTACGTGTTAACACAGAAAAGGCTGATTTGTTGTCCACAGAATCTTCGGCAGTTGCCACAACAGGCTTCAGCTTGCTGACAACAGTTCGTGCATCCAGAACCGCGGTGCTGCCATCCTGGACACCATTTCACCTCTGTGTGTCATGAGCCTAGAGGCAGATCACGCGATATTCATACACAGCGACCTTATTTATATCGGCACACAACGAAGGAACAGCAGTTCACGTTGAGCTCTCCACGGACGAGTTCCCTGGGCTCTACACTGGCTGCTGCTGATAATTCATCTTTCAGAGTCTCTCCTTGAACCTTGAGTAGCCTACCCTCCAACTCCAGCCATTCTATCGACACTGGACCTTCGCCTTTGATGCTACATTGAGCTGCTAGCAGCCATCGCCGTGCTACACTGGAACGTGGCCTCTACTTTAGCAGACACCCAGGATTTCGGTTTAATGGTGTGTTGTAGTGTTGGTGCTACCAGCGGCAATTATTGCACCATGTGAGACATTAATTATAACCCTAGAAATACTGACTCATCTTTCCTGACTGCAGGCCCACCGAACTTACCGTTTATCACCCTTTTAAAGGCAGAGACTTGACTGATAACTATCTCTTGTGTAATTAAGCTCCAGAAAAAGAGGATGAGAAGCATTTATGTTATTAACACACTACCTTGGGCATCCGTATTTCTGTTGTTGTTGTTGTGGTCTTCAGTCCTGAGACTGGTTTGATGCAGCTCTCCATGCTACTCTATCCTGTGCAAGCTTCTTCATCTCCCAGTACCTACTGCAACCTACATCCTTCTGAATCTGCTTAGTGTATGCATCTCTTGGTCTCCCTCTACGATTTTTACCCTCCACGGTGCCCTCCAATGCTAAATTTGTGATCCCTTGATGCCTCAAAGCATGTCCTACCAACCGATCCCTTCTTCTAGTCAAGTTGTGCCACAAACTTCTCTTCTCCCCAATCCTATTCAATACCTCCTCATTAGTTACATGATCTACCCACCTTATCTTCAGCATTCTTCTGTAGCACCACATTTCGAAAGCTTCTATTCTCTTCTTGTCCAAAGTAGTTATCGTCCATGTTTCACTTCCATACATGGCTACACTCCATACAAATACTTTCAGAAACGACTTCCTGACACTTAAATCTATACTCGATGTTAACAAATTTCTCTTCTTCAGAAACGCTTTCCTTGCCATTGCCAGTCTACAATTTATATCCTCTCTACTTCGACCATCATCAGTTATTTTACTCCCTAAATAGCAAAACTCCTTTACTGTTTTAAGTGCCTCATTTCCTAATCTAATTCCCTCAGCATCACCCGACTTAATTCGACTACATTCCATTATCCTCGTTTTGCTTTTGTTGATGTTCATCTTATATCCTCCTTTCAAGACACTGTCCATTCCCTTCAACTGCTCTCCCAAGTCCTTTGCTGTCTCTCACAGAATTACAATGTCATCGGCGAACCTCAAAGTTTTTACTTCTTGTCCATGAATTTTAATACCTACTCCGAATTTTTCTTTTGTTTCCTTTACTGCTTGCTCAATATACAGATTGAATAACATCGGGGAGAGGCTACAACCCTGTCTCACTCCTTTCCCAACCACTGCTTCCCTTTCATGCCCCTCGACTCTTATAACTGCCACCTGGTTTCTGTACAAATTGTAAATAGCCTTTCGCTCCCTGTATTTTACCCCTGCCACCTTCAGAATTTGAAAGAGAGTATTCCAGTTAACATTGTCAAAAGCTTTCTCTAAGTCTACAAATGCTAGAAACGTAGGTTTGCCTTTTCTTAATCTTTCTTCTAAGATAAGTCGTAAGGTCAGTATTGCCTCACGTGTTCCAACATTTCTACGGAATCCAAACTGATCTTCCCCGAGGTCGGCTTCTACCAGTTTTTCCATTCGTCTGTAAAGAATTCGCGTTAGTATTTTGCAGCTGTGACTTATTAAACTGATAGTTCGGTAATTTTCACATCTGTCAACACCTACTTTCTTTGGGATTGGAATTATTATATTCTTCTTGAAGTCTGAGGGTATTTCGCCTGTCTCATACATCGTGCTCACCAGATGGTAGAGTTTTGTCATGACTGGCTCTCCCAAGGCCATCAGTAGTTCTAATGGAATGTTGTCTACTCCCGGGGCCTTGTTTTGACTTAGGTCTTTCAGTGCTCTGTCAAACTCTTCACGCAGTATCTTATCTCCCATTTCGTCTTCATCTACATCCTCTTCCATTTCCATAATATTGTCCTCAAGTACATCGCCCTTGTATAAACCCTCTAAATACTCCTTCCACCTTTCTGCCTTCCCTTCTTTGCTTAGAACTGGGTTGCCATCTGAGCTCTTGATATTCATACAAGTGGTTCTCTTCTCTCCAAAGGTCTCTTTAATTTTCCTGTAGGCAGTATCTATCTTACCCCTAGTGAGATAGGCCTCTACATCCTTACATTTGTCCTCTAGCCATCCCTGCTTAGCCATTTTGCACTTCCTGTCGATGTCATTTTTGAGACGTTTGTATTCCTTTTTGCCTGCTTCATTTACTGCATTTTTATATTTTCTCCTTTCATCAATTAAATTCAATATTTCTTCTGTTACCCAAGGATTTCTATTAGACCTCGTCTTTTTACCTACTTGATCGTCTGCTGCCTTCACTACTTCATCTCTCAGAGCTACCCATTCTTCTTCTACAGTATTTCTTTCCCCCATTCCTGTCAATTGTTCCCTTATGCTCTCCCTGAAACTCTCTACAACCTCTGGTTCTTTCAGTTTATCCAGGTCCCATGTCCTTAAATTCCCACCTTTTTGCAGTTTCTTCAGTTTCAATCTGCAGTTCATAACCAATAGATTGTGGTCAGAATCCACATCTGCCCCAGGCAATGTCTTGCAATTTAAAACCTGGTTCCTAAATCTCTGTCTTACCATTATATAATCTATCTGAAACCTGTCAGTATCTCCAGGCTTCTTCCATGTATACAACCTTCTTTTATGATTCTTGAACCAAGTGTTAGCTATGATTAAGTTATGCTCTGTGCAAAATTCTACAAGGCGGCTTCCTCTTTCATTTCTTCCCCCCAATCCATATTCTCCTACTATGTTTCCTTCTCTCCCTTTTCCTACTGACGAATTCCAGTCACCCATGACTATTAAATTTTCATCTCCCTTCACTACCTGAATAATTTCTTTTATCTCGTCATACATTTCATCTATTTCTTCATCATCTGCAGAGCTAGTAGGCATATAAACTTGTACTACTGTAGTAGGCATGGGCTTTGTGTCTATCTTGGCCACAATAATGCGTTCACTATGCTGTTTGTAGTAGCTAACCCGCACTCCTATTTTTTTATTCATTATTAAACCTACTCCTGCATTACCCCTATTTGATTTTGTATTTATAACCCTGTAATCACCTGACCAAAAGTCTTGTTCCTCCTGCCACCGAACTTCACTAATTCCCACTATATCTAACTTTAACCTAGCCATTTCCCTTTTTAAATTTTCTAACCTACCTGCCCGATTAAGGGATCTGACATTCCACGCTCCGATCCGTAGAACGCCAGTTTTCTTTCTCCTGATAACGACGTCTTCCTGAGTAGTCCCCGCCCGGAGATCCGAATGGGGGACTATTTTACCTCCGGAATATTTTACCCAAGAGGACGCCATCATCATTTAATCATACAGTAGAGCTGCATGTCCTCGGGAAAAATTACGGCTGTAGTTTCCCCTTGCTTTCAGCCGTTCGCAGTACCAGCACAGCAAGGCCGTTTTGGTTAATGTTACAAGGCCAGATCAGTCAATCATTTCTATAGAGAACCTAACGTGGACCAGAACAACTGGTGATACGGCTAAACATTTTTATCCGATTCCAGCGTCACCACTAGCTCCAGTTATGTCACAGTTCCTAGCGACAGCTTCATCATATTTCGTTCCATAACAATTGGCGATGAGGATGCAATTTTCCAGTTTTGTCCTAGCTTCTGGCGATGGCCTCAATATTCTTCGTCTCATCAATTGGTGACAAGGGTAAACAGTTTTCACTGGTTCCAGTGCCACCACTCAAAGTTTCGTTCATTCAAATGGCAACGAGGATAAACATTTTTCACGGGCTCCAATGCCGCCAATGGCTTCAGCGCTACCATTCCTGTTGCATCTCAGCACTGGATATGGCTTATACCTTTTCGTCCCATCAATGGCGACGACTTCAAGGATTTCAAGTTTCGTCCCACCATTGGCCATGGTTTCAAGGATTTTACAATTTCGTCCATATTTTTTGCGACGTCTCCCAAGTATCTCAATCCACGTCAATTAGCAACATAGATTTTTGTAAACTTGCTCTGAACTTGTGTGCTATTCCCCAGATAGACCGGACGTGTCAGCTACCTTGTTCCACCACTTGGTGGGATAACGTTCAGTTATCTTTGCAGTATGTTCATCATTCATTGGATGTGGCTCCCCACCTTCCATATCTGTCCCACGATATGCAGCAGTCGCAGCACTGCCTACAGTAAGCACTGTGGTTGGAGATGATATCCAGCCTCACTCTAACTTCAAAGCATCTCTACTGTTCATGGACTCTGGGTGGCTGCAGATTACCTCTTCTGACTCAGCACCCTATGGGCACAATGTTTTCTCCATCTTCTTTCCAGTGTGCTCTCGCAACACTCCATCCTCTGGGCATCCTGTGCATAGATATCAGGTGGTCTCACACCACTGTCAGCCCTCCAGGCACAGTATATCTTTTACTGGTTTTATTATCCTTACAGATGCTGTTAAGGCAGTTTGCTCTTCGGCTACTGATGGCCACTGTGGGTCCGCCCATACCATCCTCAGGATGGGTCCCAGATCGCAGCCTATGAGCACAGCCACTGGATGACATCTCTGGCACCATGGGCCACTTGCTGTGGGCAGAAACCACGATAGTGCTTGCCCTCACCAGTAGCGCATCTGAGTCCCACAGGTGGCCAGGCACTAGATGTACCCTTTGCAGCCAGTTTATACACCAGTAAGCACCATACATAAGTAAATACCCAGCACAACAAACAAACTCTCTGGTTTGTTGTCCACTGAACCTTTGGCAACCACCACCAGAGTCATGAGATTCGTCGACAACAGTGTGTCCGTCCACAGCCATGGCGCTGATGCCATGGGAACCAATTCGCCTCTGCATATTGCTTACCTACAGGTAGATCGCATTGTTTCCATGTGCTGCAACGATTTTACAGCAGTGCACAGCCATGAAATGGCAGTTCACATCAAGCTCTTGAGGAATGAGTTTCTGGGTTCAACACCAACCATTGCCGTGGTCCATGTATCACAATCGCTCCTGGATTCTTCAGCCACCTGTTTTCCAGTACCAGCCAGATTACCAATCTTTACCTCTGATGTTACACGGAGCTGCCAGCAGTCTTCAGCGTGCTACACGCCTTCCAGCACAATAGACCTCCAGGACTTCAGTATTATGGTGCAACCAGAGACAGTTACTGCACCATGTGAAACATTAACTGTATCGATACTCATCGTTCCGATTGTGTTTAGTAGTGCTTCCGAGAGCTGCCAAGGTCGCCTGACAAATATGAAATTGATAGATTCCAGAATTATTATGACTTGGTGGTAAGAAGGAATGTTACGAGTTTAGAAAACACGAAAAAAGCTGTATGGGCTACCTTCTTCCATAACCTTTCCTCAAATGAAAATCCTCAGCACTGTCTTTGCCCGAATGATTCGGACACTTTGTGCAAATATAGGAGAAGTGCAACAGAGAACCACAAACATTCTTTTGCTGCAGCAGTAATGAATTAAATTAAACTTAAACTTAGAGATCTTTTAAAGATATTTTGTTGAAAAAATGTCTTCATGAGAAACCGCGAAATTTAAATGACCCGGTTACCGAAAACTGAATTTGTTGAGATTACAACCCTCAAAGTTGGTGTTTATGCTGCTGTCTATGCTTCAGTTATGGTTTAACAAGAGAACTGAATGTTTTGGAAATATTGGGCATAAAATTTATGGAAATACTGCAATATTCTTAGTGCAAAGATAAAGAGAGAATCTGCAAAGCAGAAACTGCTAATTTAAACTGCGCAAGAGAAGCTATACGGAAAAGAAGAGGGACCAAGTGAAGAAAAGAAGATCAGTATGATTCAGATTGGTCCCAGTACTGTGCAGCAAAATATTGGTGGTAAGTAATTCCCATCAATAACTTTAAGAAGATCAATATGGTTCAGATAGTGCTCAGTATGGTGCAGCAAAATATTAGTGATAAGTAATTCTCATCAGTAACTGCACTAAAATTGCAATACTAGACTTTAAATTGACTTTTCTCAAAACTACATTTTTTTGACATTCAGGTACCATTATTTTCTAACCTAAGTGGATTAGAGATATGAGATTTCGTCAATTTGTACTTAGGATGGTAATAAGTTACTAAAAGTAAATTGAGGACCACCAACACAACGGAAACTGTTATACAATAATCAATGTATTAAAAAAATGAAATTTTATTGGTGAGGGTATAAAGAAAATTCTTCAGAAGCATAAGAGATATTTTGTTCATTTTAGGTTTGAATTCAGGCATATGTGTTATATATATTCAGTAACAATTTCACTGTTTTAACACTTCTAGTTGTTTTGAAAAGTGTACCTATTCCAAGGGTGAAATGGTATTGGCAGAATAGGGATACAAAATGACTTCCGTCTCCCCTTAAGACAGAGTCTTGATTGAGAACTATTTCTTGTGTAATTAACTCTTAAAAAGGGAGATGAGAAACATTTATATTTTCATCAGGAAACGTGTCAGTCAGACTACTTTGCGCAACAATTTTCCCAAGTCGAACCTGACGTTGGCAATAACAAAGGTAGTTTATTTAGCCGTCAGAAGATACTACGTAACAACCAAACGATTACAGTATGGAATGATAGGCATTTTGCGAACATCTCGGTATAACATCGGAGAAGAGTGAGGTTTCGTTACATAAAGCTAACATTACAGCTGCGTTTAACATGAATAAAAGGTTAAGGCTCCATATCCATCGTGATTTTTCACAAGAGCGTAACAGATACTAGCTGTATTTATAAAATTGCATATACTGAACCCTCTAAATTCTATATCAGAGAGACCTGTAGCACATTTAGAAGATTCCTTACTGAACACACATTTGGACAGAACATAACTATACTTGAGACGCAACACAACGCTCATGAGCAGGCAACAGATTGCCTTGACATAGTCCGCTGTGGTCGATGTCGGCAGCTTTCCTTCATGACCAGCATTACTCACGTCAGAGCAAAACTGACCAAATTGTTAGCCCCATGTCACTACTGGTAGACGTGACAGATGCCACCCTGAATTTCACGGCGAACCTGTTTGCAATTTAGACGTTCTGCCCACAGGAATTGTACTGTCCGTCATACTTCAACTTTGGAGTACGTTTATAAATTGTCGCCCCATTTCACTCGCATACTATGATGAATCTCTTAACGGTACGACTGCCGGTGCGCCTCTCTTGATTGCATAACTGTGTTAGCGTGTGACGACGCGTGTAACTTACGTTCTCAAGTTCTCTCGTAACAATGATGATACTTTATAATAAACTGTGTAGTGATTTCTTTGAGATATCCTCACGTGACTCATAAGATCGACAGGAACATGTGAGGAACGTGTAAACCCCCCCCCCCCCCCAACCGAGGTTTGAGTCTTCGAGTCCTCCCTCGGGCATGTGTGTGTGTGTGTGTGTGTGTGTTGTCCTTACCGTAAGTTAGTTTAAGTTAGATTAAGTAGTGTGTAAACCTCGGGACCAATGACCCCAGCAGTTTGGGCCCATAGGTACTTACAACAAATTTACAAGTGTAACGGGACATGTATGGGGGTCACGAATAAACACTACACTCCACAGCATTCTCCACTTTTCAACAGCACACTGTAGTTTCGACTCTGACTGTTATTCATGCTACTTTGGATAGTAGTGGTTTGATGGTGGTGTTTTGAAGAGTAGGCCTCTTTCACCAAGGCTACAACATAGTTTCGTAAAACTATTCTCTGTACAGTATTTTACATGAACTTAATCTGTTAATTTGGCCCTTCCAGATTTGTAGGACCTTTCAAACTTTGGGAATACATTGCGCAAAGAAAAAAAGTATCACTTTTTCGAAATGCCGTAGTTATCACCCATTAAGACGGATAAGTTTGATATTTGGCTCCAAGAGGCCTACAACCTTCCTCTGTCACGGTGTAAAAGCGTGGCGCCCAGCGATGTCACACTCGGGCTCGAAAACGCCACAAACAGCAAAGTGTCGATACATGCGGAAGAAAACGCGGCAGTTCAAAATTTCATATGGCGTGTAAGGTGGATTACTGATGTCACACTGAGACCAAGTTCCGCTACAATTGTGCCCCATGCCACTGTGGACATGTCACACGATGGGCAGGTCGGCAGATTCCTCTTATCCACATTTAACCCCTTCTTTTGACGCCTCTGTGGTGGAGGTCCGAACGGCGATACCCTGCGTTGAAATCACGAGACTTCCTTGTGGGTGACCGGGGAAACGTCCCACACACCTCGCCGCTCAGAATCGACGCGGAAAGCCCTCAGAAGGTGGCGCAAAGGGCGTCAGTGAAACCGCCCCCACCCGTGAGCGCTTGATTCCCACACTTCCTCGTTGCGGTATGGGAGGCACTGTAAACGTAACAAGAAAAGAAGCAGACGCAATTTCTGCACTCATTGGTGTGGCAGTAGTGTTGAATTCTCACTCGTAAGTTCAAGTCTGGAATGGGAATGGGGGAAAGAAATACAGTAGAAGAAGAATGGGTAGCTTTGAGGGATGAAGTAGTGAAGGCAGCAGAGGATCAAGTAGGTAAAAAGACGAGGGCTAGTAGAAATCCTTGGGTAACAGAAGAAATATTGAATTTAATTGATGAAAGGAGAAAATATAAAAATTCAGTGAATGAAGCAAGCAAAAAGGAATACAAACGTCTCAAAAATGAGATCGACAGGAAGTGCAAAATGGCTAAGGAGGGATGCTAGAGGACAAATGTAAGGATGTAGAGGCTTATCTCACGAGGGGTAAGATAGATACTGCCTACAGGAAAAATAAAGAGGCCTTTTGAGGAAAGAAAACCAATTGTATGAATATCAAGAGCTCAGGTGGAAACCCAGTTCTAAGCAAGGAAGGGAAAGCAGAAAGGTGGAAGGAGTATATAGAGGGTCTATACAAGGGCGATGTACTTGAGGACAATATTATGGAAATGGAAGAGGATGTAGATGAAGATGAAATGGGAGATACGATACTGCGTGAAGAGTTTGACAGAGCACTGAAAGACTTGAGTCGAAACAAGGCCCCGGGAGTAGACAACATTCCATTGGAACTACTGACGGCCTTGGGAGAGCCAGTCCTGACAAAACTCTACCATTTGGTGAGAAAGATGTATGAGACAGGCGATATACCCTCAGACTTCAAGAACAAATTAATAATTTCAACCCCAAAGGACGCAAGTGTTGACGAATGTGAAAATTACCGAACTATCAGTTTAATAAGTCACAGCTGCAAAATACTAACGCGAATTCTTTACAGACGAATGGAAAACCTAGTAGAAGCTGACCTCGGGGAAGATCAGTTTGGATTCCGTAGAAATATTGGAACATGTGAGGCAATACTGACCCTACGACTTATCTTAGTAGCTAGATTAAGGAAAGGCAAAGCTACATTTCTAGCATTTGTAGACTTAGAGAAAGCTTTTGACAATGTTGACTGAAATACTCTCTTTCGAATTCTGAAGGTGGCGGGGGTAAAATACAGGGAGCGAAAGGCTATTTACAATTTGTATAGAAACCAAATGGCTGTTACAAGAGTTGAGGGGCATCAAAGGGAAGCAGTGGTTGGGAAGGGAGTGAGACAGGGTTGTAGCCTCTCCCCGATGTTATTCAATCTGTATATTGAGCAAGCAGTGAAGGAAAGAAAAGAAAAATTTGGAGTAGGTATTAAAATCCATGGAGAAGAAATAAAAACTTTGAGGTTCGCCGATGACATTGTAATTCTCTCAGAGACAGCAAAGGACTTGGAAGAGCAGTTGAATGGAATGGATAGTGTCTTGTAAGGTGGATATAAGATGAACATCAACAAAAGCAAAACGAGGATAATGGAATGTAGTCGAATGAAGTCGGGTGATGCTGAGGGTATTAGATTAGGAAATGAGACACTGAAAGTAGTAAAGGAGTTTTGCTATGTGGTGAGCAAAATAACTGATGATGGTCGAAGTAGAGAGGATATAAAATGTAGACTGGCAATGACAAAGAAAGCGTTTCTGAAGAAGAGAAATTTGAACATCGAGTATAGATTTAAGTGTCAGGAAGTCATTTCTGAAAGTATTTGTATGGGGTGTAGCCATGTATGGAAGTGAAACATGGACGATAAATAGTTTGGACAAGAAGAGAATAGAAGCTTTTGAAATGTGGTGCTACAGAAAAATGCTGAAGATTAGATGCGTATATCAGAGAACTAATGAGGAGGTATTGAATAGAATTGGGGAGAACAGGAGTTTGTGGCACAACTTGACAAGAAGAAGGGACCGGTTGGTAGGACATGTGCTGAGGCATCAAGGGATCACCAATTTAGTACTGGAGGGCAGCGTGGAGGGTAAAAATCGTAGAGGAAGACCAAGGGATGAATACACCAAGCAGAGTCAGAAGGATGTAGGTTGCAGTAGGTACTGGGAGATGAAGAAGCTTGCACAGGATAGAGTAGCTTGGAGAGCTGGATCAAACCACTGAAGACCGCAACAACAACAAGTTCAAGTCAGCAAAGTCTGCGAAATAATACGAGGTAATTTGAGCAAATCCTTTTGCATTGCAGTTCCCAGCGTATATCGGCTGCTGACTCTTAGTGGGCAGTTCATTGCTTTCTGTGTTTATGGAAGTGTCACGAATTAGAACACTACAGGGTGGGTCAATTGAAATTGGTCCTTTCACACATTAAGACAGGCAACCAAACTTTCGTTATCCGCAACCGGAAAGGATGATGTATGTCAGGCTGCTTATTTTAAAGTGCATGAAATATACTCGGGACCAATTTTTTTGACCCACCATGTGTATTCGTGGTCGGACAAGACGTTCCATTAAAGGAGGGTGCTAACCAAGATACGAGAGATTAATGAGTTACGAGGGATGGAGTACTGTTAGGAACAGCAGAGGGAGCGTAGACGAGGGTGCAATTTTAAATTTTTTATTCCTTTGTAAGATGTAATCAGTCATCGCTAGGTAATAAGGCAATAAATTTTATAATGTCTATATTCAGTTCTGAAATCTTCTTTTGACACTGGAGAAGAAACATCAGCAAGATATTGTTACTTTTTCTATACCACATCTGCTGTTGCTTTGAATGTTTGCATGGACTCAAGTCAAGTCCCATACCTAGGGCAGGTATAGCAGAGTGTAGCCAAAACACAGAAACCCTGGAACTACAGAATTTCCTTCTACTCGAGGAATACGACAGCCCAAAGTGAGGACAGGTGTAAGTGGGCTGCTTCTGTGTTAGCAGCGCTGTGTAGCGCTTTGCATTGGATCTCTGGCTGCGCTTTCTTTGTAAGAGACTCTGTGGCTGGTTGGACTCGTTGTTGGAAGTTAATCGCCAGTAGTGTTGGGTAGTTGGAAGTTAGTCGCCAGCAGTGATGGAAGTACTGTTGGGCACTTGGAGGTGAAGAGCCAGTAGTGATGGATGTTCGATGTGAGAAGTTAGCATTGACGGAGGGTAGAGGTCCGAAGTGTTAGCGTAGGCTAACCATCTGTACATGTTCGACTTGGAGACTGAATATTATTCAGGATTATACACCTTTGTACTAGATGTCAGTGACGATTTATATTCGTGTTTGAATCGGATGTCACATTATTAAGGTAAATAAATACGTTATTGGTTTGCAACAAAATCTTTCCTTTGCTAACCACATGCCTATTAGTAGTTAGTGGCTTTAGTAGTTAGAATCTTTTATTTAGCTGGCAGTATTGGAGCTCGCTGTATGGCGGTAGCTCGCGTAATGAAGATTTTTGTGAGGTAAGTGATTAATGAAATGTATAGGTTATTGTCAGTATTGCTTCTTATTAAAGGCCTTTCTTTTGTATTAATTATTTGAAGTCAGGTTGTAATTTTTTTTTTGAGCACTCAGAATGCTTTGCGCTACAGTATTGTGGGTCAATGTTCACATGATAAGAAAAAGTAAAGAGAATGTATGAAACTTCCTGGCAGATTAAAACTGTGTGCCCGACCGAGACTCGAACTCGGGACCTTTGCCTTTCGCGGGCGAGTGCTCTATCATCTGAGCTACCGAAGCACGACTCACTCCCGGTCCTCACAGCTTTACTTCTGCCAGTATCTTGTCTCCTACCTTCCAAACTTTACAGAAGCTCTCCTGCGAACGTTTCAGGAGTGCTAGTTCTGCTAGGTAGAGCACTTGCCCGCGAAAAGCAAAGGTCCCGAGTTCGAGTCTCGGTCGGGCACACAGTTTTAATCTGCCAGGAAGTTTCATATCAGCGCACACTCCGCTGCAGAGTGAAAATCTCATTCTGGAAAGAGAATGTAGTCTCAGTACGTTCAGTTTTACTCAGCTATTTCAGAATCAAATAACGTAGAAGTTTCATCTTCTCAGTCATTCAGGAATTTAAGTACAGACACACTCATTTAAATAAAGAAGTTTCACAGGTAGAAGTTAGTAGAGATTCGTGTAAAAAAAAATGTAAATTTGTGGTAAGATCTTATGGGACCAAACTGCTTAGGTCATCGGTTCCTAAGCTTACACACTATTTAATCTAACTTAAACTAACTTACGCTTTGGACAACACACACACCCACGCCCGAGGGAGGACTCGAACCTCTGACGGGGGAAGCCCGCGGACCGTGACGAGATGTCTCAGACCGCTCGGCTACCCCGAACGGCAGAGATTCGTGCGTCTGTAAAAAGTAACTATGTACTTTCCTTGTAATCGTCATTAGTCTGGCATCAGGGCTCAGTACCCTTGCCAGCCACTGCGTGGCACAGTGTGCTTGGCAAGTTTTAGAAAAATGTGGGGGCAATGTTTTACCAAAGCGAACTGCATTGAACAACTCAAAAACGACATAGCGTTAAAGGGGAGTAAAGAGCAGGACAGCCAGTTGTTATATCTTAGCAAGGAATCTAGTTGAGTACCAGGGAAAATCCCGGTCCTACGTAAAACAGCGAAGCAGGTCGTAGACTTTTATCTAGTCACACGTTGATCAATTTGGTGTGGCAAAGGAGGGTAGCAAAATGAAAGTCGGAGTTTTAATTTCTCGTTTAAGAAATCGTTTACGCTGCTGCAGCGCACAAGCACACTGTCGTTTGAATATCACACAGATTTCCGTACGGAGAACATAGTAATAATCATCCCTGCAATAGGGAAGAAACTAAAAAAGATTCCGGATGGATCCCAATTCGGTCAAGAGTACAATACGGCATTGGTCACTAACCCACTTTGCATTTATCGCGTACCTCCGGCCGAGAACAAAGTTCCCAGCGACTGGAAAAAAGCACAGGTGTCTCCCGTATATAAGAACGGTAAAAGAACTGAGCTGGAAAATTACAGACCAATATCCTTAACATCGATTTGCTGTGGAATCCTTGAACGTTTCTTCTATTCGAATATAATAAAGCCCCTTGAGACAGCAAAAGCTCGCGCGGAGCTCAGCTTGCCCTTTTCTTATACCATATCCTGTGATCTATGGATGAATGGCAATAGGCAGATTCCATAACGCTAGATTTCCGGAAAGAGTTTAACACGGTGTCCCACTGCAGGTTGTCAACAAAGGAACGAACATACGGATTAGGTTCCCAGATATGTGAGTGGCTCGAAGACTTCTTAAGCAGTCTAATGGAACGTAGACGGTGAGTGTTCTTCAGAAACGAGGATATCCTCGGGAGATCCCCAGTGAAGTTTGATAGGGGTGCTATTATTCTCTATATGCGTAAATGATCTGACGGACAGGAAGAACTGCAGTCTGCAGTTGTTTCCTGACGACTCTGTGGATCACGGGAAGGTGGCGAACATCACATGCGCCGACTCTATGGGGCCTGAGGGGGCCCGAGCCCCCTCAAAAATACGTTGGGGGGGGGGGGGGGGGGGGTTGGTGGCCACCAATATTTTAAGAAGATTATTACTTATATTACGCTTTGTAAAATCACAAAATAATGTTGGAATTTTTTATTTGCCTTGTTTGCCGATAGTTTTAAAATACATTCAGTAATGAGTTAAAACAAATAATTATTACGGTAATAAGCAGGTTAACTGAAAACGAGAGGTGTGAATCATGATAGTGTTACGGTGCTGCGGGCAAACTTAGAGTTTGTCCCGGTGCGTGAACCTTCGGGTAAAGTCTGGCGCCGGCGGGCCAGCGCTGCGGCCGCGGCGACATCAAAAGGACTGGAGCAGAAGCGCCTGGAACCCTCTGCCTTGTGTCGCCTTGACGCTTCGAGACATTACGACGCCACGCTATATGAAACCTGCCCTGCTGGCGCAGTTATTCAGTGTGGATAGTTTCGTTCAGTGCATGCTGCAGATGTGTTTAGTGTTCTGACTTTAGTGGACTGTTTTATATGACTATATTTTATTCGTTTACTCTAGTCTCTTAGTGTATTGCGAATTAAGTTTGCAATGGATAAATTTGTTACTGAAAAGGCGCGCTTGGAAGTTGATGATACTGCAAGTCAACCTCCAACAATTATTGTGTCGTCAAATGCTTCGTCGTCTTTAGGCGAGAACCGTTCACAGCCGAAACCTGCACAATCTGGTGAGTGAAGATCATTTCAGAAGTCATGGTTGATCAAATATACACGACTAGAATATGAAGCATCTACCTAAAAAGTTTTTTGCAAAACCTACAAAGAGGCAGATGCTAAAAATCTAGTACAATTTTCTTCAAAAAAGTAGACGCATTTACTTCTGTAAGGTTTTCTTACTGGAAAACGGCTTTGGAAAAATTATGTCTTGATATGAAGAAAGGCCGTTTAGCTCTTGCGACAATTTTTACTACCATGCAATTTCTATGCTGAGAAGGACTAGCAATTAGAGTACACGAAGATGACAACTCATTTTTTTTCAATTGTTGGAACTCCGAAAGAATGACATACCTGAGTTTAAAGATTTGTTAGGGCGTTTGGGGCATAAGTGGAAGTCCCACGATATTCCAAACGAGATCATTGATCCACTAGGAAAGCCTGTGTTGAGAAAGGTATTGGCTTCAGTCAAGAAGACTGAACATTTTTCTGTTATGGTTGACGAAACAAGTGATTCTTCGATTCACGAACAAGTGTCATTTTGCATTCGTACTGGCGATTTCATCAATGAAATCATTATTGGCTTATACGAGACCCCCAACACTGAATCACAAACTCTGTTTAGTATTTTAAAAGACGTTCTTGCTGGTCTTGATTTGTCAATGCATAACTTAAGAGTACACTACTACGATGGTGCCTCGAATATGAGGGATAAGTTCAAAGGACTAAAAATGTTAGTTTGGATATACAACCAAAAGGATGTTATGTGCACTGCACTGCTCACACTTTAGACGTGGCAGTTGTAGACAGTCTCCGCCATCTTATATCTATGAGGGATATTACAGCTTTAGCCAAGGACTTAATAAACATCGTCAGGGAATCCAACAGTAGGATTGGTCTTTTCAGAAGCATACACTGTGAGAGCGCCAACGACCGAGCTGGTCTACGACCCCTTTGCCCGACTCGATGGACTATGCGAGTTGAGAATATTGAAAAACGTTGAAGAACTTCTAGAGTTTTTTGAAACATTTTCTGCAGGGGACTGCTGTGGCCGAGCGGTTCTAGGCGCTTCAGTCCGGAACCACGAAGCTGCTACGGTTGCAGGTTCGAATCCTGCCTCGGGCATGGATGTGGGTGATGTCCTTAGGTTAGTTAGGTTTAAGTAGTTCTAAGTCTAGGGTACTGATGACTTCAGATGTTAAGTCCCATAGTGCTTACAGCCAGTTGAAGCAAAATCTGCAGAGGACAAAACATAGGCAGGTTACAAATGTGCAGGCTACCTTGAGTCAATGCTACAATTCAAGACATTTATTTTTACGTCTTTATTGCCATGCAATGAACCCAGAAGAGAATGTCACAGAAAAAATTCAATGTCCTCATCTAAGTGTTGCTGATCTGGAAAAAATGTATGAGGGCTAGATTTGTATGTTGAGTGGAAGGCTTGATAGTTTTGAACACTTTTGGGAACTGTGTTTAAAAGAAAAACCGTCGCAAGTTGATGATCCTTCGCTTCCTCGGAATCGAAGTATACCAAAGAAGTATGAAAGAAACGAAGCCAGCTCACCGCACACTTTCAAAACCCCAAAGGAATACTACAAAGCTATTTACATTGAAGTCTGTGAAACGGTGCTTACTGAGCGGTTTGCTTCAACTGGACTCACGCAGGGTATTGCAGTTAAACAAGAGTGCTTGCTTTTGGTGAACAGAGGTGAAACAAATTTGGAAAAATCAACGGAGTTTTTCAAAAATGACTTAGAGATTGAGAGACTGCGCTTACACTTGAATATGTTGGCCGATATCGCTAATAATAAACAACTGGTCTTAAGAAAACATACGAGGTGTAAGAAAGTACAATACACAAGAGCCTGCAGTTGGAGAAATGTTATGTGAAGTAGTGAAGTGCATTAAGTTTCTCCAAGTAGTTCCAATCACGACACCAACAACAGAACTGTCATTTAGCACCCTTAGACCTCTGAAGTCATATCTCCGATCAACAATAGAACAGAAGCGATTGAATAACTTGGCTGTTCTTCATGCCCACCGAGATGTTTTGGATGAATTGGATATCCGACCAGTCATAAACGACTTCATATTCGGTAATCGAGTCAGACGGCCGACATTTGCACCTTTCTAAAGACACTCTATCCCTAATAATGGCATTTAGAGCAATATTAAAAATCTTTATAAAACAGAGAATTAAATACATAATGTTAAAGTTTCAGTTTCGAACTAATAGTACTAGTTTAGTACCTTATTACAATATTACTATAGTACTGTATTAGTTATTATCAAATACTTAAATATTTTTGGGGCATACATACTTTTTGCCTGAAAGTATTGAGCATACTGTATTAACTTTATTAACTGTATTAAAGCATTAACTTTGAGATATTGTTTTTATTTAATGAACCCTGAGCCTTATTCAAAGTAGGCTAAGCTTAAATTAGCTATTTCACTTATTAATCAAAGTGCTATTACTGAGCGGTAGCAATATTTTATGTTTTATTCTTTTAATGATAGTTTAGGATTTATTTAAATATAATTTCAGACTTTTCAGAGCTATATATTCACTGCTCTGTAATCGTCTATAAGCATGATTATTACTGTAAATTAAATTAGCTATTTACGAAAACACCGTGCGTATTTATGTTTTTTTTTCAAAGCCAAAAAATGTGTCCGGCTTGTCAATTTTGCCAGAGTGTCGAGTTATCGAGAGCCCAGTTTTCGGGGTTCTAGTGTTGATCATATGACTAAAATGCTTAAAAAAACTTGAAAACTCACTATTTTCATCCAAAATTTAGAAAATTTCCCGGGGCAAGACCCCCAGTCTGGGTCCCTCCAATATTTTTTTATAAGTCGGCGCCCCAGGCGAACATGAGAGGCTTTTGTAGGATACAAGATGACAGACAAAAATTGTAATTGGTGTGATGAATCGTAGCTAGTTCTAAATGCAGAAAAAGTAAGTTAATACAAATGAGTATGAAAAAAAATCCCGTAATATTCGAATACAGCACTAGCAGCGTGCTACTTGACAAAGTCATGCCGATTAAATATCTGTGTGTAACGCTGCAGAGCGATATGAATGGGAACGAGCATGTAAAGATTGAAAGATTGTAATGGGGAATGCGGGTTGTTGACTTCGATTTTTTTTTTTTTTTTTTTTTTTTTTCTAGTGGTTCGTCAGTCTCCTGACAGGTTTGATGCTGCCCGCTACAAATTCCTCTCCTGTGCTAACCTCTTTATCTCAGAGTACCACATGCAACAATTTACGTCCTCAATTATTTGCTGGATGTATTCTAATCTCTTTCTTCCTCTGCAGTTTTTGCCCTCTACACTTTCATCTAGTACCATGGAAGTCATTCCCTCACGTCTTAACAGATGTCCTATCCTTATCAGTGTTTTCCACATATTCCTTTCCTCTCTGAGTCCACGCAGAACCCCCTCATTCCTTACCTTATCAGTTGACCTAATTTTCAACATTCGTCTGTAGTACCACATCTCAAATGCTACGATTCTCTTCTGTTCTGGTTTCCCCACAGTCCTTGTTTCACTACCATACATTCCTGTACTCCAGATGTACGTTCTCAGAAATTTCTTCCTCAAATTAAGGCCTATGTTTGATACTAGTAGACTTCTCTTGGCCAGGAATGCCCTTTTTGGCAACGCTAGTCAGCTTTTGGTGTCCTCCTTGCTCCGTCCGTCATTGGTTATTTTACTGCATAGGTAGTTGAATTGCTTAACTTCATCTACTTCGTGACCATCAATCAAGATGTTAAGTTTGTCGCTGTTCTCATTTCTGCTGCTTCTCATTACTTTCGTCTTTCTTCGATTTACTCTCAATACATATTCTGTACTCATTAGATTGTACATTCCGTTCAGCAGATGATCTAATTCTTCTTCACTTTCACTCAGGACAGCAATATCATCAGCGAATTGTATATTGCTATTCTTTCACCTTGAATCTTTATTTGATTTCCATCATTGCTTCTTCCATGTACAGACGGAACAGTAGGGGTGACTGACTACATCCCTCCCTGTCTTACACCCTTTTTAATCGGAGCACTTCGTTCTTGGTCGTCCACTCTTATTACTCCTCTTGGATCTTGTACATACTGTATATTACCCGTCTATGCCTATTTTTCTCAGAATTTCGAACATTTTGTACCATTTTACATTGTCGAAAGCTATTTTCAGGTCGACAAATCCTATGAACGTGTCTTGATTTTTCTTTAGTCTTCCTTCCGTTATCAACCGCAACGTCAGAATTGCCTCTCTTTTGCCTTTACCGTTTCTAAAGCCAAACTGATCGTCATCTAGCACATCCTCGGTTCTTCTGTATATTATTCATGTCAGCAACTTGGATGCATGAGCTGTTAAGGAGACTGTGCGATAATTCTCGCACTTGTCAGCTCTTGCAGTCTTCGGAACTGTGTTGATGATATTTTTCCGAAAGTCAGGTGGTATATCGCCAGATTTCGGTTTATTGGGAGAATTTTAGGAAAGTGTGGTTCATCTGTTTAAGGAGACCGCATATAGAACATTAGAGCGACCCATTGTGGGTTACTGCCCTAGTGTCCGGGATCCTCACCAGGTGGGATATAGGAAAACATCGAAGCAATTCGGAGGCAGGCTGTTATATTTGTTACCGGTAGGCTCGACCGACATGCATGTACTACGGACGTGCTTTGAGAACTGAAACAGGGATCTCTGGAGGGAAGGAAACGTTCTTTTTGAAGCTGACTTCAGAACGATCCTACTGCCATCAACTTACATTTCACGTAAGAAGCACATGCATTAGATAAGGAAATTATGGCTTTTATGGAAGAATATAGATAGTCGTTTTCCCCTCGCTCTGAGTGGAACAGTAAAGGAAATGACTAGTAATGGTACAACATATCCTCCGCCACACACCGTAAGGTGGATTGCGGTGTACGTATGTAGATGCAGATGTAGATGTAACAGCAATGATATAACGCGACTACTTGGGAACAGTGCAATATACAAAATCACTTGTCCCGATTGTGATAAGTTTTACATTGGTTACTCAGGCAGAGACGTAACAACTAGGTTGGCTGAATGAACGCAGCTGGAGGTCGCAGAGCTATGTCTCCACATCTGCTGAGCGTGTACCACAGCTACCAGCCACTGTCTCAGGTCCTCCGCTTAACATGCAAAAGCCAAAAAAATTAGTCTGCTGGAAGCTCTGAAAATCAGTAAACATCTTGTTCACAGTCCCGATTTAATATATTGGTCAAACGCAGCTCAGAACATACCCTCACATTTCTCCATCTATTCTCACACTGTCTGTTCCATTCTATGCCTCCATTTCTTCCTGTATTTGTGTATTTTGCTGTATTGTTTACATATTCTATATATTTATCTTTTACTGTCCCTGTATCACATTCCAAATGCAATACTTCAAGCTATTTTTCTGTACGCTTCTGTTAATTTAACTTAAACTTTTGTATAGGTTATTACGCTGCTTTACCGTTATGTACATCCTCTTTTCTGTTGAGTGAGTGTTATTGTTTGCTTCTGTAGAGACCGACGACCTCAGCAGTTTGGTCCCATAGGCTCTTACCACAAATTTCCAAATTTTGCAGCTGTTGTCCTCCTCCCTTTTACCTCATCCTCCCCCCCCCCCTCTCTCTCTCTCTCTCTCTCTCACACACACACACACACAACCAGACACACACACAGACACACGAGAGAGAGAGAGAGAGAGAGAGACAGACAGACAGACAGACAAAGACAGAGACAGAGAGAGAGAGATAAAACTGTTATTCGGGGTTTTGCGTTTTTTACGTAAACTTTTTCTGGTCTGTTCTTCGTCTATTTATTTTGTTTTTCGCTTCAACTTCTTCAATGATATTACAACTGCATTGTCAAAGAGACATTTACTCCGTGTGTCTACCACTCGATATGTAACATCTTCTTCAATAATGCAGACAATTAGTAGATAGTATGCTGCTTGATACTTTATATATATTTATGTTTACATAATATTTATTTTTGTGTGTAAGCTTATTTCGGCTTTATTGTTCATTTAGTATATTGTCGAGATAATCTTTGGAGTGTATTTATATTTCAAATTCCTCCAAAATACATACCAATAAACTACAGTATGTGGGAAAACTATCTGATAAAATAAATGAGCTACAAAAAATATTAACATAAAATCAGCCTTCATGACAACTAATAATACTATCGCAACACTACGTTCAGGGAAACCTACACTGCCGAAAGACTGAAAGTTACAAAATTAACGGCAATAACTGCAAAAAATTTTATATGGGTCAGGCGGGAACACATTTTATCGTCGGATTCAAAGAACACTCGAGAGAAACAAATAACAACCAATCCACCTTCATTACACGCCTCAAAAATGGAAAACACGAAGTTGACAACATTGAAAACGCACTACAAATCCTGTACAAAATCGCAAAAGGTCCAATTATAAATTTTTTCGAGGAATTTCAACTATACTTACACACTAAAGGTTATCCGACGATATACTAACTTACAAACCGTTTAAAAGCATATACAGTTTTAAAAAAATTATTGAAGATTTTTATCGGAATAATGGATAACCAAAATACCAGAGATTAAATAAAACATCAGTAACGGTTCTATTGGAATTTTGCGCAGCTGAATAAGTATTAAGGAGAAAAAAATGACATTTTACTAATAACTGTATTTGCACATTCAAGAACAAAAAAATTTACAGCGAACACAACAGAATAATTAGCGCACACAAAGAGTGTTAGACAATGCCAAAGAGGTCTATTTTACACAGTGCACTTTGCACTGACACACACGAAATATATTGTTCACCCAATTCCAACACCCCTCCTTGAACTTATATTTTGTGTGTTGCTTCCACAAGATAAACCAAATAGTCCCACAATCTTCTCAAACTTCTCCCTTTCCAAGGGTTTGGTAAGAAGGTCAGCTAACATGTCTTCTGTGCGCAGATAGTCCCCGGCAATGTTCTGTCGCTCTATGTGGTCCCGAATGAAATGGTGCTGTATATCAATATGCTTTGTCCTAGCACTAGTAACGTCATTTTTAGCTAGGTTTATGGCTCCCTTATTGTCACAGAAGATGGTTGTAGGTTCCTCAATTAAATTAGCTTCTACTTCACTCATTAATGATCGTAGCCATAATGCTTCCTGTGTGGTGTAAGATAGTGCCATATACTCGGCCTCTACGGTGCTCAATGCAACAGTTTTTTGCTTTTGACAGGACCATGATGTGAGGCCCCCCATTAATTTAAAACAGCAGCCAGTGGTGGAGTATCTGTCTCCCAATTCACTCCTCCAGTCCGCATCACTATATCCCTCTAGTTTTGCGTTACCATCTCTATGGTATTTTAACTCATAGTTTGAGGTTCCTCTTAGGTATCGGAATATCCTCTTTACAGCTTTACAGTGCTTTTCCTTTGGGTCTCTGCAATATCTGCTCACTGCATTGGTGGCAAAAGCAATGTCGGGTCGTGACGTTTGAGACAAATATAACAGACTCCCTACTGCTTCTAAATAAGGAACATTCTTGTCACATTCCACATCAGTCTCATTTACACTTAACTTCACTCCTACTTCCATTGGAGTACTTACGGGTTTGCAATCACTCATGCCAAATTTCTTTAATATTTTTTCCGTGTATGATGATTGACTTATGCTCAATTCTTGTCTTTCTTCATCCTTAGTAATCTGCATACCTAAATAACGTTTGACTTCTCCCAAATCATGCACCTTAAACTTGGTTTGCAGCTGTTTCTTGAAAATTCTCATTTGGCCTTCACTTTCATACAGGATAAAGAAATCGTCCACCCATATCGCCATTATTATTATTTCTTCTTTTCTCCCTTTATTGTAAATGCTGGGATCTGCCTTGGATTGCTTCATATTCATATTTATTAGAGTTTCATGTAGACATCGATTCCAGCAACGTCCACTTTGTTTAAGTCCATAAATACTTTTTCTCAAACGCCAAATCTTTTTACTTTCTGATCTGGTTTTTATGGCCTCCCTTGGTGGAATGACATATATCTCCTCCTCCAATTTCCCATTTAAATATGCCGTTTTAACATCCTTATGATGAATTATTAAATTTCGTTTTACTGCCAAGGCTAAAAGATATCTCAATGATGCATACTTGACTACAGGTGAAAAACTTTCTTCGTAATCTAGCCCTTGGTTTTGTGAATATCCTTTTACCACAAGTCTTGCTTTGTGTTTTGGTGATGAGCTTTCAGGCTTCTTCAAATTGAATACCCATCTTGCCTGCAGTGGTTTCTTATCTCCTGGCATATCTACCCATTCAAAGGTTTCGTTCTGATATAAAGATTCCAATTCTCTCTTCATCGTTTCTTTCCATTCTTGAGAGTTTGGGCCACTCAATGCTTCTTCTGCTGTTCTTGGCTCATGATTAAAAGACTGTGCTGTACACATCTCAAAATCCGGATATTCCTTCGGTTTTGGTACACGAGAAGAACGCCTTACATTGTTTTCTTCATTTTTTTCACCCTCTAACTCATTGTCATCATAAATTGTATCCATTTGTCCTTGGCTGTCGTCTTCCTCTTCTTCACTTTCTATTTCCTCACACAAGGTTTCACCTTCTGAAGTAGGTGCAGTTGACTTAGTGGTTTTGCCCGCATCTCGTGGTCGTGCGGTAGCGTTCTCGCTTCCCACGCCCAAGTTCGATTCCCGGCGGGGTCAGGGATTTTCTCTGCCTCGTGATGGCTGGGTGTTGTGTGCTGTCCTTAGGTTAGTTAGGTTTAAGTAGTTCTAAGTTCTAGGGGACTGATGACCATGGATGTTAAGTCCCATAGTGCTCAGAGCCATTTGAACCATTTGAACTTAGTAGTTTTGCTCTCTTTTGAGTCCTTTCTATTTTCAAAGAATATTACATCTCTACTTGTGACAATCTTTTTAGTCAATGGATCCATTAATCGGTAGCCCTTTGAATTTTCATAATAGCCTACAAAAATATACTTTTTAGCTTTCGGATCCCATTTTCCTCTTAGCTGTTTTGGAATATGTACCATTGCATCACACCCAAAAACCCTTATATTGCTTGGATCAGGTTTCTTTCCTATCCATATCTCATAAGGGGTTCTATTCTTTAATGCTTTTGTAGGTGATCTATTGTTCAAATATACAGCTGTTGACACTGCCTCTGCCCAAAAATCTTTGGATAATTCAGCGTCAGTCATCATGCTCCTTGCTTTCTCAACAATGGTCCTATTAGCCCTCTCAGCAACCCCATTTTGAGATGGGCTGTACCTTATGGTAGTTTGATGCCTGATTCCCTTTTCTGCCAGAAGTTCTTTCAATTTCTGGTTAATATATTCTTTCCCATTATCAGACCTGATGATCTTGATCTTCTTTCCCGTCCACCTTTCAACCATATTGCAATATTCCTCAAAGATATCTCTCACTTGGTCTTTAGAACTAAGAAAATAAACATGAGTATATCGTGAGTAATCATCAATAAACGTAAGAAAATAATTACTCCCACCTATGGATTCACACTCCATCGGGCTACATACATCTGTGTGGATTAACTGTAAGTCTTCTGTGGATTTACTCTTACTAGTCTTGAAGGGCAACCTTGCTTGTTTTCCCTTTATACATGTCTCACAAGGATCCTTGGACACACTAAAATTCTGTATTCCCTTCACCATATCCTTTATTATAGACATACTCTTTCTATTTAGATGTCCAAGCCTCTGGTGCCATAAAAAACCTTCTGCTGAATATACCGAATCACTAACATTTTTATGTTTACTGTCAATGGTTGTTGTTGTTGTGGTCTTCAGTCCTGAGACTGGTTTGATGCAGCTCTCCATGCTACTCTATCCTGTGCAAGCTTCTTCATCTCCCAGTATTAAGTTGTGCTCTGTGCAAAATTCTACCAGGCAGCTTCCTCTTTCATTTCTTAGCCCCAATCCATATTCACCTACTACGTTTCCTTCTCTCCCTTTTCCTACACTCGAATTCCAGTCACCCATGACTATTAAATTTTCGTCTCCCTTCACTATCTGAATAATTTCTTTTATTTCATCATACATTTCTTCAAATTCTTCGTCATCTGCAGAGCTAGTTGGCATATAAACTTGTACTACTGTAGTAGGTGTGGGCTTCGTATCTATCTTGGCCACAATAATGCGTACACTAAGCTGTTTGTAGTAGCTTACCCGCGTTCCTATTTTCCTATTTTCCTATTCATTATTAAACCTACTCCTGCATTACCCCTATTTGACTTTGTGTTTATAACCCTGTAGTCACCTGACCAGAAGTCTTGTTCCTCCTGCCACCGAACTTCACTAATTCCCGTTATATCTAACTTTAACCTATCCATTTCCCTTTTCAAATTTTCTAACCTACCTGCCCGATTAAGGGACCTGACATTCCACTCTCCGATCCGTAGAACGCCAGTTTTCTTTCTCCTGATAACGACGTCCTCTTGAGTAGTCCCCGCCCGGAGATCCGAATTGGGGAATATTTTACCTCCGGAATATTTTACCCAAGAGGACGCCATCATCATTTAATCATACAGTAAAGCTGCATGCCCTCGGGAAAAATTACGGCCGTAGTTTCCCCTTGCTTTCAGCCGTTCGCAGTACCAGCACAGCAAGGCCGTTTTGGTTATTGTTACAAGGCCAGATCAGTCAATCATCCAGACTGTTGCCCTTGCAACTACTGAAAAGGCTGCTGCCCCTCTTCAGGAACCACACGTTTGTCTGGCCTCTCAACAGATACCCCTCTGTTGTGGTTGTACCTACGGTACGGCTATCTGTATCGCTGAGGCACGCAAGCCTCCCCACCAACGGCAAGGTCCATGGTTCATGGTTCATGGTATCCAACTTAAAAATACCCCTTTCGTTACTTGATGTAGCTATAACTTCACCACTTTCACTGATTACTCTTGCACCCTGCATGTCAAAAGTGACTGTATTTCCTTTCTTGACAATTTCCCCTACAGACAGCAGGTTAGTTGCCACATTTTTCACATAATGAACATTGTGTGCTGTAACCATATCTGATTCACCATTTACACTTACATGTAGGTCTACTTTCCCAGCCAGGTGACACTGGAGCTTGTTGCCATCAACAGTAGATATTCCCATATGAGTCTTATCTTTGATGTCATAAAGAAGTGATTTATCTTTAACATTATACACAGATGCACCTGAGTCTAAAATCCATTCCATATCACGATTACTCATCCCACCAAAAGAATAAAAACATGAGAGTGTCTTTGTTATTGGTCCTTCTCTCTGGGCTATAAGTAACATACCTCTTTTGCTGAGTGTCTGATCTTGGGCTTACTTTTTCTTTGCACTGAGACGCAATATGTCCCATCTTTTGACATTTATAGCACCTCACCGGTTTCTTCTTATTGTTTTTTGAGTAGCGAGCAGACGCACCTTCCTTCTCCAATGTACAACAGCTTGGAGCACTCTTTACGTCCTCCAGGATTTTCACCTTAACACTGTCGCCTGTGATTGGTATACCCGAGCTTTCAAGTCCCATAATCATAGGTGCACAGCTTTCGGGCAGTCCTGCCAACAGCAATGTTCCTATCCATTCGTCAGCGATCTCGAATCTAATGTTTCTCAGTCGGTTCGACGTGGTTTTTATTTTGTTAACGTATTCGTCTACACTCTTACATTTGTCCAGACGAGTGGTAAGTAACTCGCGTAATAATCCTACTTTTCTCGTAAGACCACCATCCTCGAATGCACTTCGTAAATTGTCCCAGACTTCTTTCGTTGTGGCAGCTTTTTCAATGTGAACATAATTCACCGAATCAATCAGTAATATCAATTTTGATTTTGCTTTCCTATCTTTACTTGAATAATTCTGATCTGTGGATTTCATTGTCCCATCTACCACGTCCCATAGGTCGTCTAAACGTAAATACGCTTCTACTGCGAACTTCCAGGTTGCATAGTTTTCGCGACCTATAAGTCTTTCAATCTGTGGAATTTGTGACGCACTCATTCTTAACGGTAACTTGCTTTTTATTGCCGTAAAGAACACCGAAAAATAATGCGGAAAAAAAATTGCGATCGTCTTGTAAGGATAACTCGCACTTCACGTAAATTGGAACTTTTCCAGTACTTTCTCCCTACTATTTTATTGATATACTTATTCCAAATGCAGCCTGGGCCCATAACCTATTGGAATTTGCGCAGCTGAATAAGTATTAAGGAGAAAAAAAGTACATTTTACTAATAACTATATTTGCACATTCAAGAACAAAAAAATTTACAGCGAACACAACAGAATAATTAGCGCACACAAAGAGTATTAGACAATGCCAAAGAGGTCTATTTTACACAGTGCACTTTGCACCGACACGCATGGAATATATTGTTCACACAATTCCAACAGGTTCCATAGATACACGACCCGCAACAACATAAATATCTTTGAACATACAACTAGCTGTCAAACTTTTAATTTCTACGACTGTCAAAATAATGAAAAACATACTCGTCTTATCGAAAAAATTTCAAAATGTTACCGGATAAACATTAGATCGAACAACTACGGACAGCAGCAATAGTTTATTCAAAGTTGGTGTACGTCCGTTTACAGCGTCAGGCCATGAGCACAACATTCAATTTACACTCAAGCACCAAAGGAACTGGTGTAGGCATGGGTATTCAAATACAGAGATACGTAAACATGCAGAATACGGCGCTGTGGTCGACAACGCTCATATAAGACAAGTGTCTGGTGCAGTTGTTAGATCGGCTACTGCTGCTATAACGGCAGATTATGAAGATTTTAGTGAGTTTGAACGTGGTGTTACAGTCGGAGCACAAGCGATGGGACACAGCATCTCTGAGGTAGCGATGAAGTGGGGATTTTCTTGTACGGCCATTTCACGAGGGTACCGTGAATATCAGGAATACGGTAAAACATCAAATCTTCGACATCGCTGCGTCCGCATAAAGATCCTGCAAGAACGGGACCAACTACGGCCGAAAAGAATAGTTCAACGTGACAGAAGTGCATCCCCTCCGCAAACTGCTGTAGATTTGAATGCTGGGCCATGAAGAAGAGTGAGTGTGCGAACCATTCAAATATATATAATCGATATCGGATTTCGGAGCCGAAGGCCCACTCATGTAACATTGATGGCTGCACAACGCAAAGCTTTATGCCTCGCCTGGTCCCGTCTAAACGACATTGGACTGCTGATAACCGGAAAGACGTTGTCTGACCGGACGAGTCCCGTTTCAGATTGTATCGAACGGATGGACATGTACGGGTATGGAGGAAAACTCATAAATCCATGGACCCTCATTGTCAGCAGGGGACTGTTCAAGCTGGTGGAGCCTATGCAATGGTGCGGGGCGTGTGCAGTTGGAGTGATGTGGGACCCATGATACGTCTGGATACGACTCTGACAGGTGACACGTACGTAAGCATCTTGTCTGGCTACCTGCATCCATTCATGTCCGTAGGTGAATTCTGACGGACTTGGGCAATTCCAGCAGACAATTCTACAACCCTCACATCCATAATGACTACAGAGTGGCTCCAGGAACACTCTTCTGCGTTTAAACACTTCCGCTGGCCACCAAACTCCCCAGACATGAACATTATTGAGCATATCTGGGATGCCTTGCAACGTGCTGTTCAGAAGATATCTCCACCCCCTCGTACTCACGGACGGACAGCCCTGCAGCATTCATGGTGTCAATTCCCTCAAGCTCTACTTCAGACATTAGTAGAGTCCATGCCACGTCGTGTTGAGGCAGGTCTCCTTGCTCTCATAGGCCCTACACGACAGTAGGCAGGTGTAACAGTTTCTTTGACTCTCCAGTGTAAAAAACTTTTATAAGCTATACATTATGTAAAATATAAATAAATACGATTGTTTGCAGATGCACTGATGAAGGCAATAAAACCGTAATTGCCTTATACACAAAAATAAAAATCAGGCAGCATATGATCTACTAATTCAAAAATGGTTCAAATGGCTCTGAGCACTATGGAACTTAACTTCTAAGGTCATCAGTCCCCTAGAACTTAGAACTACTTAAACCTAACTAACCTAAGGACATCACACACATCCATGCCCGAGGCAGGATTCGAACCTGCGACCGTAGCGGTCGCGCGGTTCCAGGCTGTAGCGCCTTTAACCGCTTGGCCACCACGGCCGGCTACTAATTCTAATCTGCAGGTCCCAGAATAAAGAAAATCTCTTTCAGTGTTACTCAGCAGCAGTGTACAGTCTTTGACCACGATAGTTAGTGTGATGATGTACCTGTAAGTCAAGAACCGGTTAACGAGATAACTTAATTTTTTAGAACATCCACAATACTGTGCTTTTCATTTATATCTCCCTTACCTGGACAGACCCACACTCCAGTCGCGGAACACGTGCACAATTTGCAGCTTTCCCGCTTAGTTTCGCCAGCCGTGCACTCTGGAACAAATCAAAATTGGGCTCGTTGTGACATTGTGAATACAGTTGACACTAATATATACTCTGAATTCAATGTTCGTATTATTTAGTAGTATTTCAGATGTCGAAGCATAATCAAGAAATGGTAGGATGTTCAGTATAGCTGAAGAGTTAGATAACAGGATACACCTTAAACATAGAAGTTCTACGTATTCACAGAGGGAAGGTGAAGAACATGTCATAAAAGGGCCGGCCGCGGTGGTCTAGCGGTTCTGGCGCTGCAGTCCGGAACCGCGGGACTGCTACGGTCGCAGGTTCGAATCCTGCCTCGGGCATGGGTGTGTGTGATGTCCTTAGGTTAGTTAGGTTTAAGTAGTTCTAAGTTCTAGGGGACTTATGACCTAAGATGTTGAGTCCCATAGTGCTCAGAGCCATTTGAACCATTTTTTGAACCATGTCATAAAAACAAAAATACCTAAAAGAAGTAATATTGCTTCAACAGATCTTAGGTTAAATGGTTCCCAAAGGGTGTCGAACAAGTGAAAAATTTTAAATACATTTTCATTTAAGTGTTTATACTAAATTTGTAAAAAAAGTCATGCAATCTTATATTTGTACACGGAAATGCATAAGATAATTTTTAATCTATTACAGCTACGCATCCGCAAACATTAAATACACTCCTGGAAATGGAAAAAAGAACACATTGACACCGGTGTGTCAGACCCACCATACTTGCTCCGGACACTGCGAGAGGGCTGTACAAGCAATGATCACACGCACGGCACAGCGGACACACCAGGAACCGCGGTGTTGGCCGTCGAATGGCGCTAGCTGCGCAGCATTTGTGCACCGCCGCCGTCAGTGTCAGCCAGTTTGCCGTGGCATACGGAGCTCCATCGCAGTCTTTAACACTGGTAGCATGCCGCGACAGCGTGGACGTGAACCGTATGTGCAGTTGACGGACTTTGAGCGAGGGCGTATAGTGGGCATGCGGGAGGCCGGGTGGACGTACCGCCGAATTGCTCAACACGTGGGACGTGAGGTCTCCACAGTACATCGATGTTGTCGCCAGTGGTCGGCAGAAGGTGCACGTGCCCGTCGACCTGGGACCGGACCGCAGCGACGCACGGATGCACGCCAAGACCGTAGGATCCTACGCAGTGCCGTAGGGGACCGCACCGCCACTTCCCAGCAAATTAGGGACACTGTTGCTCCTGGGGTATCGGCGAGGACCATTCGCAACCGTCTCCATGAAGCTGGGCTACGGTCCCGCACACCGTTAGGCCGTCTTCCGCTCACGCCCCAACATCGTGCAGCCCGCCTCCAGTGGTGTCGCGACAGGCGTGAATGGAGGGACGAATGGAGACGTGTCGTCTTCAGCGATGAGAGTCGCTTCTGCCTTGGTGCCAATGATGGTCGTATGCGTGTTTGGCGCCGTGCAGGTGAGCGCCACAATCAGGACTGCATACGACCGAGGCACACAGGGCCAACACCCGGCATCATGGTGTGGGGAGCGATCTCCTACACTGGCCGTACACCACTGGTGATCGTCGAGGGGACACTGAATAGTGCACGGTACATCCAAACCGTCATCGAACCCATCGTTCTACCATTCCTAGACCGGCAAGGGAACTTGCTGTTCCAACAGGACAATGCACGTCCGCATGTATCCCGTGCCACCCAACGTGCTCTAGAAGGTGTAAGTCAACTACCCTGGCCAGCAAGATCTCCGGATCTGTCCCCCATTGAGCATGTTTGGGACTGGATGAAGCGTCGTCTCACGCGGTCTGCACGTCCAGCACGAACGCTGGTCCAACTGAGGCGCCAGGTGGAAATGGCATGGCAAGCCGTTCCACAGGACTACATCCAGCATCTCTACGATCGTCTCCGTGGGAGAATAGCAGCCTGCATTGCTGCGAAAGGTGGATATACACTGTACTAGTGCCGACATCGTGCATGCTCTGTTGCCTGTGTCTATGTGCCTGTGGTTCTGTCAGTGTGATCATGTGATGTATCTGACCCCAGGAATGTGTCAATAAAGTTTCCCCTTCCTGGGACAATGAATTCACGGTGTTCTTATTTCAATTTCCAGGAGTGTAGTTTACAGATATTTTTATACGTATCACATTCCTGCACTGAACATTGCAGATTTTATGTACTTCACACGTTATTAAATGTTATTAATAATGTAAATATTACACAGTCACCTGTATGCAGAGTGGGAAACATGTGATTAGCTAATTTATGAAAATGAACACAGGTATTTTTGAAAAGAAGTGACAGAGCTGGAAGAGAATCGAAGGAGTATCAGTGCCAAAGAGATACACACATCTACAGTGGTTCTAGAGCGCATTTGGTTGTCGGTTCTATACCTGACGGCTGTACAGATACACTATTTAACAGGATTAGCTTTTGGCAGCGATACAGCACGTTGTACGCACGCTCAATACATGGACTCATGGTGCTGTGCTTCTTGGTGGCACGCCCAGACTAGAATTTTGTGGCTAGTACGTTACCTATGCAATGCAATTGTAACTAAAAAGCCAAAATAAAGAGGATTAAACCAAAAGCATTATTGTTGTTCTTCTTTTGGTCGTCAGTCCGAACGCTGGTTTGATGCAGCTTTCCCCTCTATCCTGAGCAAGCCTCTTCATCTCCATATAACTACTGCAACCTACATATTTTTTTTATTAATTATTAGTAAAAGAAATTGTGACAAAGGTGGAATTTTGTTTACTATAGTCGTTGGACTTTTCTGTGCAAGCTGGAACAACACATTGCCAGATGTCTGACCAAGAGATCATTTGATCCAAGCCTCCACTATCCAATTTGCTATGAAATGACAACTCTTGAGGCCACTGTGAGCTCTGCAAACTATCATTTGCATTAGTTTTGAACTTAAGAACTTTAAGCAAAATAAGAATTCTCTGCCGGCCGAAGTGGCCGTGCGGTTAAAGGCGCTGCAGTCTGGAACCGCAAGACCGCTACGGTCGCAGGTTCGAATCCTGCCTCGGGCATGGATGTTTGTGATGTCCTTAGGTTAGTTAGGTTTAACTAGTTCTAAGTTCTAGGGGACTAATGACCTCAGCAGTTGAGTCCCATAGTGCTCAGAGCCATTTGAACCATTTTTAAGAATTCTCTGTCTCGAATTGACAGTATTTTTATTGGCACATGACTGTTTTCATTGCCTTAGACACCGTCATCATCAGATGCAAACTGAGTCTACTGCTTACGATATTTGCTGGCAGTAAGAAAAAGGGATTGGCTTATAGGACACATTCTGTGACATCAAGGAATTGTCGTTATAGTAATGGAGGGAAGTTTGCGGGACAAAAATTGTACAGTGAAACCTCGGCACGAATACAATGTTCCAGATGGGTGTAGAGTCCAGTAGGCTTACTCAGAATAGGCTTGTAGCATGCTACAAGCATTCTCATGTTAGAAGCTGGAATGATATGAACAGAGTGGCTGGTGCATGTGTTTAGTGGAGGCAAGACTGTAACTCCCCTACGCCAGAAAGTCGCCAGTTTCTTTTAGCGAGCGGAAAAAAACATATATTTCACGGGTGTGACTGTCTGGAAAGCTGAATAGTCTTCTTTCAGAAATTGGAAATGTTTGACCTTGAAAGATTAGATCTCTCCATAAACGAGGGACTGTGGTTCCGTCTAGGTAGACACTTTTTGCCAAAACATGGCCATGCTTACTGTGAGAACGACGCCTCCCTAGTCTAAAATCTTCGTTTTTCAGACAAGAGTGATTCTGAATCGCTGATTGGCTTCTCTCAGGATATGCAAAGCACAGGTTTGCTCACCCAGCACGGGAGCTTCGGTGCTGCGTCTGGATTGGCTACCAGGCCAGCAGAACAGTCAAGAGGAGAGATTCAAATGAGTAGAGGATAGTTCGATTGGTTTGTACAACGTGGAGGCGGCTTTTTCTGTTAATTCAAATCCCGTACCGACGCTTGTTGGAAAGTGATTGTGATTCTTTGCCTTCTTCGTCTTCTGATCCACACCATGTGGAGAACGTCAGGTCTTTCCCAAGTGGGTGAGAGTTGTGGTCTGCAACTTGTGGTGGACTGAGAGCCAGTGGCATTTTCCAACTGTACCGAGATTGGAACTACATATCATCTCGGACATATAGTATATCTTGAGGGTGAACCTACTCAACCTGTGTCTGCCATCTGAAGTTTGACAATTCTAGCATGCGCTGTCGTGCCTGTGAGTCAAATTGTTCGGCCTGGCCAGCGAATGGGTGCGTCACACACTGAAATCTGCCGGGATTTCAGGGCTCTGAGAGGGAAATTTCCGGCGTTCTAATAATCAGAAAGCCAGTCCACATAGTTTGCAAGTTTTCGTCGACCCGTCAGAATATTACAGCTGCCGCAGTGCGCCGCTCATTGCCAACAGCGCGCCGTTTTCTGCTGCCGTCTGAATCAAGGTGCAGTATTGCTGCACCGGCGTAGGGCTGTTACATGATATTCACAGTTCCTTGTTCTCCGTGAACCACAGTTCGTGACGCACTTGGTCGTAGCTGATTCCATTTGAGTAGAGTTGGACCTCACAGTGGATTCACGTAAACAAAGTCAGATTGCGTCGTAAGAGGGATTAATTCAGGGGAGAATTTGTATAGATTTCATCTCAATAAATGGTTCACAATCAAACATCATTCCTGTTTTCTGATTTATGTTTGGCACTTCTTTAGTAAATCCAACGGCGTTGGCGGTGGTGACAAAGGTTGCCATCAGATCACTGTAGCCGGCCGCTGTGGCCGAACGGTTCTAGGCCCTTCAGTCCGGAACCGCGCTGCTGCTACGGCCGCAGGTTCGAATCCTGCCTCGCGCATGGATGTGTGTGATGTCCTTAGGTTAGTTAGGTTTAAGTAGTTCTAAGTCTAGGGGACTGATGACCTCAGATATTAAGTCCCATAGTGCTCAGAGCCATTTGAACCATTTTGTACTTACGATGATCTCTTCTTGATTTCTCGCTTGCATTGGAAAATGTCGTTTGCCAGCACATCATCGTTTTCCTGCGCTAGACTCTGATAATTTTGTTCTAATTTTTTGTTTTTCTGCAGCAGTATGCATTTCTTATGATTTTCACGACACACTTTTATGCACACCACTGTATTCTGTTTGTTTTTGTACTTCTAAGCATGTGTTGCGGTTTGTGTTTTGTAGTGTTGGCAACATAACCTTTCCACTACTTTGTGTTTGAAAATGCTTCAAATGGCTCTGAGCACTATGGGACTTCACATCTGAGGTCATCAATCCCCTAGAACTTAGAACTACTTAAACCTAACTAACCTAAGGACAGCACACACATCCATGCCCGAGGTAGGATTCGAACCTGCGACCGTAGCGGTCGCGCGGTCCCAGACTGAAGCGCCTAGAACCGCTCGGCCACACCGGCCAGCTTTGTCTTCCACCTACAATTTTTTTTAAAAATTAGATTACTGTAAGCGTGCAATTATAATTAATTATATTTCTGTGTATTTCTGTACTGTGTAAGAGTCGCCTTCTGGTCTAACTCACACTCCATCAGACTGCTATGTACTTGTGTCCACTTAGCATGGTTTATCCCTCCCCTACCAAAAAAAAAAAAAAAATCCCTCCATCGCTATTCCTTCCCTACTCTTACATTTATGATTTTCTACATTTGTGTTTGAGTAAACATCTATTGCAAAAACACGGCACTAAAATGTGTGCTAAGGGTTGTGCAGAGGACTATGGCGTTCCAAACGGTGACTTAGTAGAAGCCCGCGGCTGGACGTGGCTTGGTGCAGCGCAGCCGTCCGTATCACAAGGCGGCTGGCAGGCTTTACGTGTCTTAGCGAGAGCTTGGGTGCGGCTGCCAGCGTGACGTCACAGCAGGGGCGACGTCCCCGGACAAGAGACCGGGTGACCTGACGTTACCGCAGGCCAGATCGGCAGCTGTGAGTTACAAGCGACCCGCCCCCCACCCTGGAGCGACAGTGCTGGCATCCAGCGGACGCGATGACACTGGAGCAGCTCAAGGGCGACGGAGGCGTGGATGCAGTCCTGTTCGTCTCTTTCACTCGTACCAATGGAGAGTGAAAGCAACCACAGGGATGCCTCACCTGCAGCCAGTAGGTAACGGCGACTCGCCTCTGACGTCACATGACCACTTGGCACCACCACAGTCTGCGCAAGAGTACCGAGGGATCCGACCTAAACGTAACAGCGATGCTGACCAGAAAGGAGCAACTGGAGAGCGCCGGACCAATCGATTGACATCTCCGGACACCTGCCTTGACACTGACAACTGCTGCTGGAGGACTGTCTTCAACAAGAGCAACCGTTTGTTAGCAGATGCAACATCTCTGGTCAGTGAGTAGTCCAGATGCCTACGTGTTGCTGACATAGATGGAGACAGGTCCTTCCCCGAAACTGCTCCCACTACTGATTATGTTCAGCACCAAATCACCCACTACACCTGCCACATCTAACCTGTTAATATATCTTGACTGTAGTGCTGTGTTTATTTGTCCATCTAATGTTTAGGTTAGTTTTTAGACTCACTAAAGGCCCTTCAGAAGGGAGAAATAAGAGACTTTAAATATATTTGTGTTTTTTAGTTCCTATTGTTGTGTGCCTTGCTGTATTTATTTCATTAGGTTAAAGGTAATCTTTTAAGGGATAACTCTATATTTAAATATGTACTGGGGTAAAAGGTCATTCTCATCTAAAATCTAAGATTGACAAAAGATCACACAAAACCAATACACTAATAATGAAACAACCTGTTGAAATTGACACATGTATTTATTTTGTTTGTGTCATTTGTGTGAAGTCTCGCTATATTACACATTTCATGTACATTTTGCTTATTTTGCGTTTACGGCATTTTGGCAGAGACTGCTCAGTGCTCAAAGATATTGTATTGTAGTTAGGGAAAACAATCATCTCTGACCTCAGATTCTATGTGACTGGGTTAGTTAAATGTTTCCGTGATCTTTTAACCATACGATTATTGTTTTTATGTTCAGGGACGTATGTCAAAGACCTGAGGGGTCCACAGGAACAATTCTGACACATAGAAAATTACAAAACTTTTGCAGGCATGCAGCAGTGTGTGTGTGTATGACCCGTGGTTGAATGACCAAAAGAGGGGGTGCAGTTTTTGTTTTTGTCGGCAAAGTCGGCCAACTGAAGTTTGGCAATTCCAGCACGTGCTATCGTGCCTGTGAATCATACTGGTTGGCCAGACTAGCGTATGGGTTCACCTCACACTTTTTCAGGGATCTGAGAGGGTAGTTTTTGGCCTTCTAATAATCAGACCGCCAGTCCGCGTAGTTTGCAAGTTTTCGTGGACGCGTCAGGACATTACAGCGGCGCTGACTTCGGTCGCGCAGCTTGAGGCTGTCGCCAATGGGCACCACTGTGGGGAGCCGGACTTGGGTATCACGGGGATATCAACCTCGTCTCGTCTGTCCCCAGATCGGTCTGCCGCTGTGGTTGCTCCGGTTGCTGCCCGCAGTGGGGCTGAGCCCTCGCCTGTGGTTGATTGGGAGGTCGTTCCAAGGCGTGGCAGGCAGCGAAAGACGTCCCCGGAGGCTGATCAGAAAGCCTCCCCGGTGCGTCTGACAAACAGGTTTCAGGCACTGTCTCTAGCTGAGCCAGATGCAGCTGCCTGCCCTGTTTCAGAGGATGATTCTCAGTCTTCAAGGTCCGGGCAATCACAGAGGGTGGGCTTATTGGTAGTTGGGAGCTCCAATGTTATGCGCATAATGGGGCCCTTAGGGATATGGCGGCTAAGGAGGGGAAGAAATCCAGTGTGCACTCCGTGTGCATTCCGGGTGGAGTCATTCCTGATGTGGAAAGGGTCCTTCCGGATGCCATGAAGAGCACAGGGTGCAGCCAGCTGCAGGTGGTGGCACATGTCGGCACTAATGATGTGTGTCGCTTTGCATCTGAGGAAATTCTCTCTGGATTCCAGCGGCTATCTGATTTGGTGAAGGCTGCCGGTCTTGCTTACGAGATGAAGGCAGAGCTCACCATCTGCAGCATCGTTGACAGAACCGACTGCGGACCTTTGGTGCAGAGCCGGGTGGAGGGTCTGAATCAGAGGCTCAGACGGTTTTGTGACAGTGTTGGCTGCAGATTCCTTGACTTGCGCCATAGGGTGGTGGGGTTTCGGGTTCCGCTGAATAGGTCAGGAGTTCACTACACTCAGCTGGCGGCTACACGGGTAGCGGAGGCTGTGTGGCGTGGACTGGGCGGTTTTTTAGGTTAGAAGGCCTCGGGAAAGTACGGGGTGGGCTGCAATCTCAATGGGTGCATCGCAAATACAGGACGTGCTTGGATCAAGGAACAGTCGGAATTGTAGTTGTACATTGTTGTAGTTGTGCTGGGAAACTCCCTGAGCTTCAAGCGCTAATAGAAAGCACAGGAGCTGAAATCGTTATAGGTACAGAAAGCTGGCTAAAGCCTGAAATAAGTTCTGCAGAAATTTTTACGAAGTCTCAGACGGTGTTCAGGAAAGACAGAGTAGGCAGAATTGGTGGTGGAGTGTTTGTGTCTGTCAGTAGTGGTTTATCTTGTAGTGAAGTCGAAGTAGATACTCCGAGCGAATTGGTATGGGTGGAGGTTATACTTAACAACCGAACTAAGTTAATAACTGGCTCCTTCTACCGACCCCCAGACTCCGATGATATAGTTGCGGAACAGTTCAGAGAAAATTTGAGTCTCGTAACAAATAAATACCCCACTCATACGGTTATAGTTGGTGGGGACTTCAACCTTCCCTCGATATGTTGGCAAAAATACTTGTTCAAAACCGGTGGTAGGCAGAAAACATCTTCCGAGATTGTCCTAAATGCTTTCTCCGAAAATTATTTCGAACAGTTAGTCCACGAACCCACGCGAATTGTATATGGTTGCGAAGACACACTTGACCTCTTAGCCACAAACAATCCAGAGCTGATAGAGAGCATTATGACTGATACAGGGATTAGTGATCACAAGGTCGTTGTAGCTAGGCTCAATACTGTTTCTTCCAAATCCACCAGAAACAAACGCAATATAATTTTATTTAAAAAAGCGGATAAAGTGTCACTAGAAGCCTTCCTAAGAGACAGTCTCCATTCCTTCCGAACTGACCATGCAAATGTAGACGAGATGTGGCTCAAATTCAAAGATATAGTAGCAACAGCAATTAAGAGATTCATACCTCATAAACTGGTAAGAGATGGAACTGATCCCCCGTGGTACACAAAACAGGTGCGAACTCTTGCAGAGGCAACGGAAAAAGCATGCGAAGTTCAGAAGAACGCGAAATCCCGAAGATTGGCTAAAATTTACAGATGCGCGAAATTTGGCACGGACTTCAATGCGAGATGCCTTTAATAGGTTCCACGACGAAACATTGTCTCGAAATTTGGTAGAAAATCCGACGAAATTCTGGTCGTATGTAAAGTACACAAGCGGCAAGACGCAGTCAATACCTTCGCTGCGCAGTGCCGATGGTACTGTTACCGACGACTGTGCCGCTAAAGCGGAGTTATTGAACGCAGTTTTCCGAAATCCCTTCACCAGGGAAGATGAATGGAATATTCCAGAATTTGAAACACGAACAGCTGTTAGCATGAGTTTCTTAGAAGTAGATACCTTAGGGGTTGCGAAGCAACTCAAATCGCTTGATACGGCAAGTCTTCAGGTCCAGATTGTATACCGATTAGGTTCCTTTCAGATTACGCAGATACAATAGCTCCCTACTTAGCACTCATATACAACCGCTCGCTCACCGATAGATCTGTACCTACAGATTGGAAAATTGCGCAGGTCGCACCAGTGTTTAAGAAGGGTAGTAGGAGTAATCCATCTAACTACAGACCTATATCATTGACGTCGGTTTGCAGTAGGGTTTTGGAGCATATACTGTATTCAAACATTATGAATCACCTCGAAGGGAACGATCTATTGATACGTAATCAGCATGGTTTCAGAAAACATCGTTCTTGTGCAACGCATCTAGCTCTTTATTCGCACGAAGTAATGGCCGCTGTCGACAGGGGCTCTCAAGTTGATTCCGTATTTCTAGATTTCCGGAAAGTTTTTGAGACCGTTCCTCACAAGCGACTTCTAATCAAGCTGCGGGCCTATGGGGTATCGCCTCAGTTGTGCGACTGGATTGGTGATTTCCTGTCAGGATGGTCGCAGTTCGTAGTAATAGACTGCAAATCATCGAGTAAAACTGAAGTGATATCAGGTGTTCCCCAGGGAAGCGTCCTGGAACCTCTGCTGTTCCTGATCTATATAAATGACCTGCGTGACAACCTGAGCAGTTCTCTTAGGTTGTTCGCAGATGATGCTGTAATTTACCGTCTAGTAAGGTCATCCGAAGACCAGTATCAGTTGGAAAGCGATTTAGAAAAGATTGCTGTATGGTGTGGCAGGTGGCAGTTGACTCTAAATAACGAAAAGTGTGAGGTGATCCTCATGAGTTCCAAAAGAAATCCGTTGGAATTCGATTACTCGATAAATAGTACAATTCTCAAGGCTGTCAATTCAACTAAGTACCTGGGTGTAAAAATTACGAACAACTTCAGTTGGAAAGACCACATAGATAATATTTTGGGGAAGGCGAGCCAAAGGTTGCGTTTCATTGGCAGGACACTTAGACGATGCAACAAGTCCACTAAAGAGACAGCTTACACTACACTCGTTCGTCCTCTGTTAGAATATTGCTGCGCGGTGTGGGATCCTTACCAGGTGGGATTGACGGAGGACATCGAAAGGGTGTAAAAAAGGGCAGCTCGTTTTGTATTATCACGTAGTAGGGGAGAGAGTGTGGCAGATATGACACGCGAATTGGGATGGAAGTCATTACAGCAAAGACGTTTTTCGTCGCGGCGAGATCTATTTACGAAATTTCAGTCACCAACTCTCTCTTCCGAATGCGAAAATATTTTGTTGAGCCCAACCTACATAGGTAGGAATGATCATCAAAATAAAATAAGAAAAATCAGAGCTCGAACAGAAAGGTTTAGGCGTTCGTTTTTCCCGCGCGCTGTTCGGGAGTGGAATGGTAGAGAGATAGTATGATTGTGGTTCGACGAATCCTCTGCCAAGCACTTAAATGTGAATTTCAGAGTAGTCATGTAGATGTAGATGTAGATGTACAGTTGCTGCAGTGCGCCGCTCACTGCCCACAGCCCGCCGCTTTCTGCTGCCATCTGAATCTAGGTGAAGTATTCCTGCAACGGCATAGGGTTGTTAAATGATATTCACAGCTCCCTGTTATCCGTGAACCATAGTTTGCGTGCACTTGATCGTAGCCGATTCCATTTGCATAGAATTGGGCCTCACAGTGGATTCATGTAAGCAAAGTCAGATTGCTTTTTAAGAGGGATTAATTCAGGCGTGAATTTGTATAATTTCCACCCCAATAACTGCTTTGCCACTCAAAAATCATCCCTTTTGTCTGATTTATGTTTCGCATTTTCTTAGTAAGTTTTATGTCCGCCCCCGGTAGATGAGTGGGTAGCCGGCACGGTAGCTCAGCGTGTTCGGTCAGCGGGCTGCGTGCTCCCTGTAATAAAAAAACTGAAAAACTGAGTCAAGGAACCAACGATCAATTTGAACGGATGTCTTGTGATGTCCGCCCCGACCGAACGCAACGAAGTATATCGAACAAAAATAGTAAAAAAAAAAAAAAAGTGGTCAGCGCGACAGAATGTCAATCGTAAGGGCCCGGGTTCGATTCTCAGCTGGGTCGGAGATTTTCTCCGCTCAGGGACTGGGTGTTGTGTTGTCTTAATCATCATCATTTCATCCCCATCGACGCGCAAGTCGCTGAAGTGGCGTCAAATCGAAAGACTTGCACCCGGCGAACGGTCTACTCGACGGGAGGCCCTAGTCGCACGACATCTATTATTATTTATTAGTAAGTTTTATCAGCTTGACTGTAGTTATGAAAGGATGAATAAAAACTTGCTCTTATTTTTGAAAACTTAAATACACCATTGTTCTCATTCGTACTCCTCCAATCATTGACGTTTTTTATTTTATTGTGGTAATACATGGATACAGCAGCAATTCAAAATTCAAACGTATTAAATTCGTTAATTTGACAATTAATTTGGATTCTGAAAGTGACTGCAGACATAGGCAACAAAAGTGCCATGAGTAAATTCACAAATTACATACATAAAAATGAGGGCTGTAGCTCACTATTTGAAGATTGTTGAGAAAATAATACTTAAGTTTAGGTAAAGATAATAACATTTAGCGACCACTTCTACATTCCAGTACTTTCTTTAATGTCTTCTATCCACTTTCTCTTTGTTTTCCTCTACGTTCGACCTACATCTACATGTTTACTCTGCAAATCACTCTTAAGTGCCTGGAAGACGGTTCTTCAAACCATCTTCAGACTGTGTTCTTCCGAACATTACAATTTTTTTACAGCCTGTCTTCTGCTCTAATTATACTCCCAAAGTATCTGAAATTCATCTGCAGTATTTTGACCTTCAAATATGTTTTTGGTGATATTTTTCTCTGCACCTGTTCTATTCTTTTCTTTTTCAGCCCACGCCCGAGAAAACTCTTCAGCCCATTTAATAGATCCTTATTTTTCTTCTCTTTCACAAATGATAGCAATGCCATCAGCGAATCGTATCACTGTATAGACTAAAGAGTAAGGGCGGTAGACTACATCCCTGCCTCACACTGCTTTTATTCCGAGCACTTAGTTTTTGGTCTTCCAGTCTTGTTCTTCCCTCTTGGTTCTTGTATATATTTTTATTCGTCTTTCCCTGTAGCTTATGCTTATTTTTCTCAGAATTTCGAACATCATTCACCATTATACATCATCGAATGCATTCTCCATGTCGATGAATCCTAAGAATGCGTCTCGATTTTTATTTGGTCTTCCTTCCATTATCAACTGCAACGTCACAACTGCCTCTCTTGTGCCTTTACCTTTCCTAAAGCCAAATTGATCTAACAGATCCTCGATTTTCTTTTGCGTCCTGTATATTATCCTAGCAGTAGTCGGCTCTTGCTGTCTTTGGAATTGTGTGGATGATGTTTTTGTGGACGTCTGATGCGTTCTACACACCAAAGTGAGTAATCGTTTTGTTGCCACTTCCCCCAATAATTTTACAAATTCTGATGGAATGTTGTGAATCCCTTCGTTGAGCTCAAGTCTTCCAGAACTCTTCAATTCAGACTCCAATGCTTATCCTCTAGATTATCTTTCCAACGCCGACGCATATTTCTTTTTCGATTAAGACGATGGTTCAAAGCAGCGTCCGGCCATCCTGATTTAGGTTTTCCGTGATTTCCCTAAGTCGCCTCAAGTAAATGCCGGGATGGTTCTTTTGAAAGAGCGTGACCGATTGTCCTCCCCATCCTTCCGTCATCCGAGATTGTGCTCCGTCTCTAATGACCTCGTTGTCGACGGGACGTTAAACGCTAATCTTCTTCACCTCCTCCTTTCTGTTGCGTCATTAGACAATTACTCACCCTCACAAGGGCCTTCAGCGTATTCTTTCCAACTATCCGCTCTCACCTCTGCGTTTAACAACGGAATTCCCATCACGCTCGTAATGCTACCCCCAATCCTTTTAATTTCACTGAAATTTGTTTCGACTTTTCCGCATGCGAAATCAGTCCTTACGACGATTACTTCTTTTCGAATTCTTCATACTTCTCTTGCAACCATTTCACCCTGGTCTTCCTCCGCTTCCTACATGGCGACAATTATCGAACGATATGGAAAGAAATGCAAATTAGTTACAAACTATGGCGTGCACATACTTTATTCAGCATGTAACCGTCACTACAGATATTCAGATTTAGGTTATGACATGTTCGATATGCCTGTCATCATTGGCGATGATGTGGCGCATACGAATAGCGAAATTCTGCATGGCCCGCTGAAGTGTCGGAACTTGGATGCTGTCGATGACCTCCTGAATGGCCGTTTTCAGCACACCGATGGTTTTGGGGATATTGCTGTACGCCTAGTCTTTAATATAGCCCCACAACAAGGAGTCACGCGTGTTCAGAACCGGAGAATATGGCGGCTAATTGAGGCTCATTCCAGTGGCCTTTGGTCACTCCAGAACCAGAATGCGCTTCGCAGAGTGCTCGTCCAGGACATCAGGCACTCTCCTGCTTCGATGGGGTCGAGCTCCGTCTCGCATGAACCACATCTTGTCGAAATCTGGGTCTCTTTGGATAACGGGGATGAAATCATCTTCCAAAACCTTCACATACCTTTCGGTAGCCATCGCACCATCAAGCAATATCGCAATGATTGCTCCTGGACTGGACATAGCACACCACACATTGCACGTTGAGGGTGAAGAGACTTCCCTATCTCGAAATGCGGATTCTCAGTCCCACAAATGCGCCACTTTTGCTTATTGACGAACCCGTCCAAATGAAAGTGGGCTTCACCACTCAACAAAATCATACAGCCTATATTAATTCCCATAATGCCCCGCGACAAACCATTCAGTTGGAACGTCCCAACGCGAACCGTTCAGAAGTTATGAGGATTTTATTTCGTATAGTTCAATAATCGTCACCCCGTATTTATTTCATTCCTAAGTGACCCATACTGCCCTACCACTTTCTTCCTCTGAACATGTTTTTACTTCCTGCTTTCGTCCAACAATTTAAGTACTTCTTCTGTTACTGTATGTTTCTTCGCAGTTACCTTCCTTCTACCTACGTTTATATTCCAACATGTCTGATTAATCTTTTTAGAAACATCTGCCTCTCTTCGACAACATTACTTGATGTATAAATATTTATTAATTTAGTTGTAACGGGGTCCACAGCTGTAATAATCTTCTTCAAGCAGTTAACTTCCTGCAGTGACCATTTTGCAATCGTTGGCTATAGTCACCAGAATAAGAGTAAACTAAAAAGAGATGAGCTAGTGCACTTACAGCTGCCGAAGAGCTTATATGACTGTAACACATGAAGTTAACGGGTTAAACATAGTAAGTGCCCTTCTCATTCTGATTTTAGTCCGACTTTATTCTGGTGGCTCTAACAAATGGTTGCTTTATACTTTGTTTTCTAATTTTGTTCTCATATGCTTGAAAATTGCTACACAGACACAAAGCAAAAATGAAATAGTAACGAAAAATAGCCACTGTAGAGAACTTATTTGTTTCAAGTAATTTAAAATATTAGTACCATGGATGCAATTGCTCGAATGATGGCACAAAATTTTTTCCCACTGCCCGTCTTGGCACTCCCAGGCTTTTTAAAGGCACTCAAAAAATTGTTAGGTTTCGTATGTTCAGCAAGTTATTTCCTAATGTGCTGCTTTGAATGGCATGTTTGTCAAAAAGAGACATTGTTCGTCATGTTTAAGAGAAATTTTGATTGACGGCCGATCTGATAACACTTTCACTTGTTAAACAAAAACCAGCTGCTTCTGAAACTTCGATGATGACGGACCGTACGAATGTTGATGTTTCTCCGTCCATTTTGAGCGAAAATGAATTTTTTATTGAAGTTTATCTCTTTGCTTTAACCATAGCTGAACCGACACCAGACCAGGTAGACTTCATATACTGACGGATGGAACTGTGGAGCGGGTAAAAAAATCGCATGAATTCAGCGAAAAGACTCAGTGGTGAGTTACAAACTGCTACCAGCATTTCACATTTAACAATGCCTTTGGGAAACTGATTGTGTGCACAAATGAGAAGATCAACAACACTACCAAAATGATAGATAGGTTGCGTCTTTCTCACCCAAAAAATGCACAGGAAGATGAAAACAAAAATCAGTATTCTATGTGCTGGAATAAATTTCCGTATAGCTGTGTCTTTTTTTTTCAATGTGATAGCGAGTAATTCTAACACTTAATTAAAAGTTTGACTGTTCATTCGGAGAAAGTTGATGTAATCATCAGGTTCTGAATAGATCAACAATTTTTGTGGCTACGCTCACCTCTCCTAAAACTTTCCTTGTACCAGCGTCTTGTTTTCTTTTTATTCTTTACTGGTAGTGCTAAAGGCCTTCATTGGTAGCCTTTTCTTCACAGTGCTAAAGTCAATGCAAGAAAAGCTACTGTCAAAATAATAAGCTGCGAGGTACTACGTCAGAGCTGCTTTAAAAGTGAGGTTAAGTTTTAGAAACTTGGTTTGACCATCTGCATGTTTGTTTGGCAAACACGGAAATGGAGATAGGGAATTTGACAAGAAATGTGATTTACATGCAATGTATTCGTATTTTCGAACATGGACAACCATCAGCTATATAATGGAATGAAGACAATAAATATCCCTGCCTTTCCTCGACTTGAACCCATATATCCTGTCGACTTACCATGCGGCTACCCATGCACGACTCACGACCAGACCCAAACTTCCATATGTCGTCAATCATATGTCCATAACCTCTACTCGTACATGCATTATGTACATTCCCGTACAGCGAGACATGTTACGTGAAAGTCGCATGTCCCAAGGAACTTGGCATCGTACTCCGGAGCAACAGAGGCTGTATAACACCATAGCTCTAATGCTGGTACTGATTTATTTTGCCTTTTGTTTTGTTTAGTGTTATATCGTTGAGTTTCTGTAAATATTGTTTGATTGCATTAATAGCACAAAAGTGTTCGCTTTTTCCTTTGTAGAAACTTTGATGTCATGGTTTGATTCTATGCAATGTAGTGTATCTATCATTTAAATTCTTTGTCTTATTTGGAGGGGGACAAAACTTATTGTATATATTTGGAATTGTGATGAATAATGTTTTGTAGAAATGTCAGTATGTCCAAATGTTCTGTTTTATTTAATATGTTTGGTTACTGTTATGTAAACTGGTGACCTTCACTTAGGGTTTTTAGTTATTTCATATGTAAAAGGCGTTGTGGTTCCCCTCGGAAACGGAACTGAGTAGCGCGCGCAAATTGTGGTTCGCATAGGTAGAAAAGGTGGATTAAGAGTCAGTTGGGGACAAGCTACCAAACTATCAACTACTTATGTAGAAGTTGTGTATTGTGCTGGTTCCGAGACAGGCTTTTCCTGACGCTTTCCAGTGCCTCGGATGGATGGATAAAGAGTTGGAACTATTCCGAAATTGGTATCTATCATTGCCACCAAGAAATGACAGAGTCCAGCAATTCTACCTGCCAATCCACCTACCGACATGCACTCGCCAGCACATTGCGCATTCACTGTAATAGAGCAGAAGAACTATAGTAATGTACATCAGCTCACTGGATGTGTTAGTGTGCTCAAATATAAGGTAATTTATAACTGAATTTATGTACCTACCTTGATTTTTTCCTTATCGCAACACCTCTCAGGTTCCTCTCTGTTTGAACTATGATTACCGACTGTCCTTTATTGAAAGCATATTAAAATTAATATGGCAATAGAGTGTGCTAAGATTAATAATGTTTGTTGAAATGATCTAACAAATATCTCAATTTTGTGTTTCACTGCAGTAAAAGTTCAAAACTGTTCAGAGTTATATGTTCATGCTTGCTAAGTGGTTCACTGATGTAATGAAAGTGTGTTTAGTTTGCTCTCCTACAGTGGTCAAGATTAAGGGCCCCCCTACATTGAAAGTAGTTCAAAGGCACAAAGTTACTTATAGAAAGATTAAATTACTCTTGCTGTTCAAGTCAAATTATGTACAATACTGGGTTCAAAAAAATGGCTCTGAGCACTATGGGACTTAACATCTTAGGTCATCAGTCCCCTAGAACTTAGAACTACTTAAACCTAACTAACCTAAGGACATCACACACATCCATGCCCGAGGCAGGATTCGAACCTGCGACCGTAACGGTCGCTCGGCTCCAGACTGTAGCGCCTAGAACCGCACTTCCTCTCCGGCCGGCCAATATTGGGTTCCTCTTGTGTATTAAAAGTGCATATTAATGGTGTAACAGGGTCAACAGTTTGTCTATTGTGCTCATGCTAGATAACGATTAATAGAAAGGTCACTGTTTATGAAAATAGTAACTTCTTTATTCAATAGACAGTGAGAAGTAATTTGTTAGTGAACTCAATTTAATTTTCATTCTAAGTAGAAAGGTGTTAGTAGTGAGAGACTTAACCTATGCACAGTAACTAAATTTTCTGTGAACCGTACCCATATTTCATGTCAGATAGGAATTTGTCTGAAAAGTAATACTAAACCTATGTCCAATTTACGATTCTGCAGTGAATATTAAGAGTAACGTTATTGAGCTCATTCAGTTTGACTAAGTCATCAAGATAATAGTGTGTTATGTTATCTGTTATATTTATGCAAATAGTTTGTTCTGATCTGTTAGCTCCAACCTTAACATGTACATACTGTATTCAGGTGCCAGAATTCATTGCACTCACGTGTGGCAAAGTATAGGTTGTGTTTGTCCGTTAAAGTTACTCATACTTATTTTCTTGAACAAGAATGTCAATCACTCTTTTGCCTAATTAGGTTGGCGACCGTTTCCTTTATTCTTTGAACAGTGTAGATAGATAAAATATTGTTTGTTACTGTTTAAATATTTACGTAATTCTGACTTTCACTTCCGATAAGCCACCTCTGTTAGGTAAATCGCGGTCAACAAAACGAAATTCCACTCAGAAGGTAACACTGCTCTGTTGCTTTATACCATAACTGCTTGAATAAAAATAATTTCATTGTACGAACTACCTCCAACTTTAAGGTTATGGTATAGCAGACGGTAGTGTTACAAGGCATTGGAATATTGTAGGAATATGATCGTTTGCTGCGGCTCTTAAGCCTAGTTTACACGACGACATTGGGTTGCGCCACTCGTTGCGTGGAATGAGCTGCACGCAAATGGTTTCATATTTGACTGTACACACGGCGAAACCAGTGTGTACTTCAGTTTCGTCGTTTTGTGGGTCCCTGAGTCGTGTGTGAAATAAAAGTTTTGGCAGCTGCACGTCGCACGAGATGTGATGGAGTTAAGGTTTGTTGGGTGGAATCGGTGCATAAGAAAAAAATAAGAAACTTGTTTCGATTCGTGACTGGATGAAGAAAAACGTCAGCTCGGTTGCTCAGCATTCTTGCTGAAATAATTTACAACGGAAGATCCCAGAAGTTCTTTTAATTAGTTTAGAATGTCACCAGAAGTGTTCACGTTTTTTCTAAATAGAGTTAAATATGGGATAAGGAATGAAGGTACTGTAATGCGTGAAGCACTGTCGCCAGAACCGAAATTATATATCATATTGTGTGCATTACAATCAGTCTAGAACCGCGCGACCGCTACGGTCGCAGGTTCGAATCCTGCCTCGGGCATGGATGTGTGTGATGTCCTTAGGTTAGTTAGGTTTAAGTAGTTCTACGTTCTAGGGGACTGATGACCTCAGTTGTTAAGTGCCATAGTGCTCAAAGCCATTTGAACCATTACAATCGAGAACACTCAGCATGCTATAAGATACGGTTTTAGTTGGTGATGACGCTATTACATTAACACCAATAACGTTAACAGTAATAATTATTAACATTAGCAACAATAATTATTCGAAGCAGGTCCCATTAAGAAGAGAATGGTTTGCAAACTACTCTCCTGAAGACAGATCTGTACAGTGGCAATATTTCATAATTCTAACATACGTGAATGTGGGGCACTGCAGCGACGTTTTAAGTAGATGAATATTGAATAAAGAATACAGCTTCTTGAATTTGTATAGCCTTCCCTCCTGTCAACAATATTCCTTAACAAAGACTTGGCCAACTCGAACGATGGGATTTTCGTCTCGTAGACGAGAGCATTGCCACAGCTAGAATTACACTTGGTTATATTTTTCTTAAATCAGTTGCATATTTGCTGCTAACTCAATAAATTTTGCCCTGCAGCTCAGATATTGTCAAACCATCTATGTTATGATCGCACATGACGGTCTATGAGGCAGCAATATGTTGTTTATTTTTGTAATCAGCATCACTGAAATGCCACAATACCTACGCAAAGCATAGATATCCAAAAAGCGAACATTATTCTCCGTTGCCCACTTCATTTCAGTTTGTCTGCACTATACGAACACACATAACCCCAAAACTCATGCAACTAGAGTCGCCAAAATTGGAACACGCCGAAAGTGTTTAGTTTCACCAACGAGTTGCGCAAACGCGCGGCGCGCATGCGCAGCGGCTGGTAGCGCAGTTGCCTGCAACCTAGTGTCATCGTGTAAACTAGGCTTTAGGCCGGTATTACACTATCAATTTCTCTGTCAAATATCTTTGTCAAAAATCTTTGTCATAGATATTTGATGGTGTAATAGGAACTTTGTCAAATGGCGTCCAATATTTGATCAAATCTAGGGCCTCGCTGTAGATTTGATCAAAGAAATCGCTTGTCCTTTGTCTTCTGTTCACTGCAATGTGACATGTTACCACATCGAGCGCTAGCATCGCTGCAGCGTTCTGTCGTCTGTAGTGTTTTTATAAGCATTGGCGGTAAATACAATTGGTGTGTGCTGACAACTACAAAATTAATAGAGATGTATGAAGCTGATGGGGCGCTTTACAACATGAGGCACCCTGAATACAAAAATAGATTAAGAAAATTGGAGTCCTGACCTGACGTGACCTGACGTGACCTGACCTGACCGAACCTAACCTAATATAACCCTCTCCTGTAGCAAGGAATCGGAGTGTTACAGTGAGCCTGTCTTCTGAAGACGTAGCAGTTCTTAAGTGAATATTGTGCTTTGTGATATGAGGATACACTTCACTGAGCACATACAGAAATGTATGCTCATCCATTCTTAAGTAATTGATGTACGACTTGACGTCTTCCACTGTAAGCTCACGTAACAAGTTTTGTTCAATGCATTTATCGTGTCGTCGTAAAACTCACGGCTTCAGCCAGATTAGATTAGTTTTTCGTTCCATAGATCCGTGCTGAGGAGATCCTCGTGGATGTGGAACATGTCCATTTTAAAGCTGAAATAACAATACTAATAGTATGAATAAATACAATAAATCATTTGTTTCTATTAAAACTTTCGTCAATGGAGTAGAAGGCTCCTTTTAAACTGATCTTTATTTATAACTAAATTTTTTATGTTGGCTGGTAAATTATTGAAGAAGAGTGTTCCCGAGTAGTGGATCCCTTTTTGAACTAAAGTAAGTGCTTTTAAGTCCTTGTGCAGATCATTTTTGTTCGTGGTATTGTATGTATGAACTGAGTTGTTTGTTGGAAAAAGAGATATATTATTTAGGACAAATTTCATTCAGGAGTAAATATACTGAGAGGCAGTAGTTAGTATACTCAGTTCTTTGAAAAGGTTTCTGCAGGACGTCCGTGAATTTACTCCACAAATAATACGTATTACACGCTTTTGGACTCGGAAAACTTTTGTTTGACTCAAAGAGTTACCGCAAAATTTTATACCATATGACATTATGGAATGAAAGTAGGCAAAGTATGCAAGCTTTTTCATTTTTATTTTGCCTATGTCTGCTAACACTCGAATTGCAAATACAGATTTGTTAAAGCGTTTCTGCAGTTCTGTGGTGTGCTACTCCTAACTGAATTTATTATCAAGTTGTAATCCCAGGAATTTAAGACTGTCAAACTCGTATGTATGGTTCCTTCTTTTCCCCCACTTCTTTTCCGCATGTGCACACAATGCAATTGCGGTACGTGCAACTGCTGAGGTTAATAACAAGTTGTTGTCAGCCATCTTGAACTTTGACGAAAAATTTGATGACAGTGTAATACCCCTTCTAGCGCTACGTCAAAGATCTTTGTCAAATATATTTGACGGAATATTTGATCACTTCTTTGATCAAATCTTTGACAAAGAAATTTGATAGTGTAATACCGGCCTGAGGCACAGAGAGAGAGAGAAAGGTGCTGCACTCACCCCGGTTTGCCTGCACTGAGACGAATAGGAGGAGCACCGCGCAGAGGTAGAATGCGCCCTTCATGGCGGCCGCCGTGCAGCGCAGCTGATGACGTAGCGTCCTCACATCGACGCCGACGCCCTATATATAGGTATGCCGCACCGACGCCCCTCCACGTCGCCCCGACTGACGCGGGTCGCCTCAAGGGGACGGTCGTCCTCTGTCCGCAATGGTACCCTTATCGTTTCTAATTACAAATACGGCGCAGTGTTTCCAAATATCTTACGTCCAGATCTCCTCATTGCTCTTTGTTTCTTTTCCGGGCACTTACAATACTCAAAGGGGGACGGATTTGAGTACCTGTCCGATACTGCTGTGTACAGCGAGGTGTTAAAAGGAATATGGATTTTCTAAGAAAGAACGATTTATACTTCCTTCGAGTTTTAGAGCCAGTCGTATTCGACGCCAACAGTGCAATCAAAATATTCTGCTACAAGAGCACAAACGAGCACTCTTTGACCAGACGTACGGAGCGAAGGGACTTCAAAGCGTAGGTTACACATTTATGGCAGGCCAAGTACACCATCAGATCAAGAGTGCACACACACCCAAACACCCATATGTAATGCGGAACTGTGTTGTCAGTAGAGGACAGTAACAGCAGAATGGATCGATCAGGGCACTCGAAACGTCCGCTCAAAACTCTGGCATCTCTCTCCCCACATCCACCACTGCTGGCGGCTCACCTCCAACTGCCCAACGCTACGCGCTGTTCACATCCAACGGCCCAACACTACACAAGCGAATATTCTAAAAATGTGTCCAACCAGCCACACACTGCCTACAGCACAGTCAGTGATTTTCATACAGAGCGCTACGTGGCGTTACCAACATTAAAACCTTAACAGCCTACTTACAAGTTCAGTGTCTTTGGGTGTCACCTAACAGTTCCCTCTTTCTCTCTCCTAAACGTGTACCAAGCGACTGTTGGTGATGTGATTGTAAAGTGGGAACGCGAGTAAACAACCATAGCTAAACCACCACCAAGCTAAGTATACCTCATGGTCTGACGGATTGGAACTGTTGAGTGTGTAAAAAAATTGCATGAAATCAGCGGAAAGAATCAATCATGAGTTCCAAACTGCTGCCAGCAACTCTGCTAGCACAATGACTATGCGCAGGCAGTTAAAAACAATGGGGTTTGCCGAAAGCCTGGAGAACGACACCTATCATGTGAAGTGGAAACAGTGACGTGCGAGAGGGGGTATTACAGTATGGGGATGTTTTTCGTGGTTAGGGTGCAATCCCCATATTGCGCATAAGAAAACGCTAAATGCGGAAGTATATGAACATATCTTACAGCATTGTGTACAGCGTATAGTAGCAACAGTTAGGAGACGATCATCGCATCAGCATCGTAATGCACGCTCTTATAAAACACCATCTTGTGAGGTAATCCTCGAAACATTTGGTCTGCCTTGAGTCCCGACATCAACCCAATGGTACATCTTTGGGATGAGTTAGAACGTCATCTTCGCTGCAAACTACAGCGTCCAACATTCTCTGGTTTCTGGCCTTTAAGAAGAAAGGGCTGTCATTCCTTTACAGACGTTCAGACACGTAAATGAAAGAGTCCTCAGCAGGGCTCGAGCCGTCATAAAGGCACGGTGGACACACCCCATTCATTAATTTTCACCAATATGTGTTAGGATATCTTTGCTCAGATAGTGTAAATGCTATTGAAGGCTGCACTGAATTTCAAACTGACACAGATACAAATACTATTTTTCAGCGTCGTCACCAAATCTCTGTTAACCACCGTCATTGCGTGTGGCAGTCGTAAATCTCTTGCCTTCCGCCCCCCTCCCCCCCCCTCCCCCCAGATGTTCTTTCAGCTTGCCGAAGAGATGGTAATTGCCTGATCCAAGAACTGGACTTCTTGATCAGCGACACCCTCGTCTGTGCCTCCTTGGTCAAATTGTCGACAGCGTTTCCCTACGGCGGGACGTGACACAGCATTTGGTCGATACACCCCTCAATTTCGCGGGTTGTCTCTGTGGAATTCAGACTTCCTGCTTCCAAGAGTCGTACTGCCATTAGGACTACGTTTCCAGTTGCTGCGCCATTTCACTCCAACACGCTCCAACGGCGTCATGCACTTCTTATCCGTATACCAATGGTGATGTCATTTTGAAAATTGGAAATTTGTGGTAAGTTCGTATGGGACCAAACTACTGAGGTCATTGGTCCATTGGCTCACACACTACTTAATTTAACTTAAACTTCCGCTAAGGACCACACACACACACACACCTGTGCCGCAGGGAGGACTCGAACCTCCGACGGGGGTAGCAGCGCGAACCGTGGCAATGCGCCCTAGACCGCGTGGCTGCCCCGCGCGGCAATGCCATTTTGGCTTTTGTATGTTATCGATGCGCACGTCAGAGAGATAGCAAGTTACGCCACTGTTAAACAATCTTTGGTCTGGTCGTGGCACAGTCTTTGCCTCTGCGCATTGTGATTCATCCTTAGTTGAAGTGTGTTAGATGATAGACGCATTCAGCAGTGCTGTATTGACTAGTGAGCGTATCTGTTAGATGAAAAAAGATTTATTGTAAAGGTCAGCAAGGATGAATATGATCTATGTACTGGAAGGCGAAAAAATAAAATTTTTTAAGAATGTTATTTTTTTGAAGGTAAGAAGTTTGAGGTAAGACCGCAGCATTGCACAGGTAGTTTGTAGGAATGATTATTGTCAGCTAGTTAACTTTGTTCACTTGTTCAGAGCTGAGAGAAAGATTACCCACCCCACTTCCCTGATTCATGAATTAAGATTTCAACAGATTAAGCTCTTTGATTTCTTATAGAAATTTTCTGTTAAAATTTTATCTTTCTAAATCATTCCTCACTTTGTTAAGCAAAGTGTTGTTCAGACCAATGTTATGCGTGAAGATCCCGCAAAGTTCTATTCAGTCTTTTTCAATATATACTTCATTATAAAATGGTTGTCTTGGAATGTCATTTCATAGGAAAAGTTACTCTCTATAGCATCGCTTCTTGAAGACAGTAATGCAAATCAACTTATCGATATGTTAAATACAATGGATATGTGCTCATAGAATAGTAATTACTATTATCTCTGTATCGTAGTATATAAGAAAAAGATTTCTTTGTTTCATACTCTTGTCTTCTTCTTTGTCTTATGTGTCTGGTTGGTTCTGACGTCCTATATGACGGTCGCATATAAATCACGGTCTATAAATAATTATTTCAATTATATGTAAAGTCATGACAATTTTTGTTAAATATATATGCAAATAGCTTGGTAGTATGTGTTTTTCTTTTAGTAGCAAAAAGTACCTTCTCTGACCCATAATTATCATTTACGTAATAATTAAATGTTTCCCTGGCCATTTTATGTAAGTTCATTGTTGCAGCGACGCCGTTGGTGTTAAAATGATAAAACTGTTTTAATAATCATTTAATTGCAAAAAGTATTAAAGACAATAATTCAAATAAATGCAGAACGGCGTTTTGTAATATTTTTTCATTTATTTTTGTAGGAAAGAGGTACAGTTTTATTAAAAACATTTATTTCAGTTGTATACGCTGCCATTGCACATAGGGAGCTCTACTGAAGCATCAAGCCTCACTGAAAAAAATAATTTATTGAGTATTATATTTAATATGCTTATAACGTAACATTAAAGAATGGTTTTTTTATCCATCGTGAGTAAGACGGATGTCTTCACGTTGGAATAAGTATAATGTTTCTGGTAATGGCGCGCTGAGAAAATTTAGCCGTGACTTTTAAAGAACATTAAAGAGATTTTTTAACAAAACATTTCATTCCAAATTTAACAGGATAGTTATTTCATTCACTTTTTCAAAAAGTTACGCGATATCTCCCCAACCACACAGTTTATGATTTACACATTACCACATGTGGTATGCAACAGTCGGGAATTTACTTTATAAATAGAAATCTAGTTTAGTCGCTGCCCGCTTGCTGTTCGCTGTTGTGTTTTCGAGAAATCTAACAACGTTTTCAGGATGTGGGGCAAGTGGAAATTTTGATTACGGCCAGATAATTGTTTTATTTCAGTTACGCATTTAATATAAGGCAAGTTGTATTCAGATCAGTTACAGTTTTGGTCGAATTAGGTTTTGTTTAGTCAAAGATTAACATACGAGTTTAAGATGGATAACAGTTTATGGAGACATAGTTTTTGTAATACGTAGACTTTTACAGAGCGGCTAATTCCGTGTATAAACAAAATATACAAATCGAGTCTGCAGGGGACCTGGAACATTTACTCTTTTCTGAAAGTGAGCCACTCTTGTGGGTACTGGTCTTAGCGTGGGACGACATGTGTAATTTACTTTCTACACTCCTTGCGTACTTTCGACGGCTATGTCGTAACAATACGATACTTAAACAAACTCTGTCCTTCTGTCACTTCCCTCTGTCTTCTTTCGATGATGGTCCACAACATCTTTCCGGTATTGGAACGATGCAGGCGGAAAGTCCACCTGTTGATTCATTTCGCGATTGGTGAATTGTCAATGAAACAATCACATCCATCAAATAATTTGTTGTGTGGAAACGGTGTGATTTGATGCTGGACGACCACATAAAACTACTTGTAGGAAAAGCAGGTTTCTGCTTTGCTCATTGGACGAATCCTCGGGAAGTGTAGTGTACCCACGAAGAAAATTGCGTAAAAAACACCTGTCGGACCGATTCTTATTTCTCGTCAGACTGGGACCATGACTGGTTAGCAGTGATAGAGGAAATAGACAAGATCCAAAGAAGAGCAGCGCGTTTCTTCACGGGCTCGTTTAGTAAGCGCGAAAGCGTCACAGAGATGCTCAGCCAACTCCAGTGGCAGACAATAAAAGAAGGAAGTTGTGCATTACCGTGTAGCTTACTCCTAAAATTCCGAAAGTGTACGTCGAGAGAAGAATTTATCAACATATTTCTTTGTCTTACATAAGTCTCGCGAATAGGTAATGAGTGACCCAATGCATTCTAGGTCATGCAGAAGTTTACCAGTAACACTTCTGCTCGTGCACTATTCGTGACTGGACAGAAAGGGGCAAGCGATAATGGTATACGACGTACCGACCACCACACGCTGCTGGATGGGTTGTGGTCTGCCACTGTAGCTGTGGCTGACAGGTGCTAGCACAATACACTGCAGTCACATTTATGTGATCACTGCTCGTGTTCGACACGGCCTGTGGGAGCGTTAGCAGTAGTGGCTGTAAAAAGCGTGTAGTGGGGACCAAGGAAACAGTGTGGTAGTTGTAGTACGCAAATGGAGCGATTTTCTCAGACGTCTAAGAGGGCATGATCGTTGGCTTTCAGGCCAAGGGTGAAAGCATTTTCGAATTGGTTAAGTTTGTAAATGGTTTGCGTGCCGCCATGGTGAAAGTATACTATGCGTAGCAAAATAGTGCTGTCCAAAAGCAGCGCTTGTGGAAACAGTGGTGCACCATGGGCAATAGATGAAAGGATGAACGGCGGCTGCGGAGATTTGTACGGGCGAGCAGATGAACGAAGGGGCTACCAACAGTGTCCCCTAAACGACTGTCCAGCGAACGTCGCTGTGTCTGAGCTTCTGCGGCAGGCGTAAGGTACATGCTGGCTGATGTTCGTCGGCCGTAGTTAGTTGAATTTACGGCCTTTAGATTTGACTGTTTTATCTTATAACCGGAGTTTAACGGACCTGCGACTTCAGGTGTCCCCACAACCTACAATCACACGGATTGAGATCTGGGGACCTAGGCGGCCAATCACGTGGGACGTTGGGGCACAGTAAGCGATCTTCACCAAACGATGAGAGCAAGACATCTTTCACACGTGGCGTAGAACGCCATCCTGCATAAATTTCGTGCGTTCCGCAGGTGTGTATGAGCCAGGCTAGGGCTAATCTGACTCCCTCTCTAGTTGCAGCCTATTTTATACACGGTTCTCATGCGACGTCACTAACATGTTGCGTCCAGCGCCATCTGTTGACCAGTTTCTGCTCAAGTTTTTTGTTTCAATAAAACCCCATATCATTTCAAGTGTGTGTGTAAATTCTTACCTCTCTATCTGCATTATTCCGTGAACCAGAGAACTTTAAAATGTTAACAGACTTTTGCGTCACCCTGCGTATTCCGAAAAAATGCTAAAAGTCAAATATGCAATATAACTGACTACTGAATGGAAATGAACGACAAAGAGGAACACTGAAAAATGTTTGTGAACTGAACCTGTGGAAAGCAATGGCAGTAAGAGACAGCCTCAGAAATGCAAACAATAGATTTTCTCCCGCAGCACTTCTTTTAAGTTCCGATTTCGAAAAGACAACAAATTGCCCTGGCATTTTAGTGAACATTCCAACTTGTCCTGTTAATGCAGACAATTTCATTTTGGGATATAAAACACGAATTCCAGTGTTTTACTGGCACAGTGTTGTCTTGTTAGTAAAAGAACAAGGCTGTAAGGTGTCAGGCAAATCCAACACCTTCCATGAAAACCCTGACATGATAGAAAATCCGGCAATATGTCACATAGCTCCGAATAAATCCTGATATTAAATTCACCAAAGTAATACGATCAACGAGTGAGCAAATGGAATACCACATGCCTGTCATACCTTCTCATCGTGAAACAGACGCAGTTCTGAGGGGAGAAACAAGAACAGAAGCCGAGAGCAGAGCCGTGTAGGCTAGAAGGCCCTACGATAAGAGCGGGACAATGGGACACCCGCATCGCCAGCCAACCGACTCAGCTCGATCTCCCAGCCTATGTAAAAAGATAGAGCCGTCCAGAAGAACAGTATAGATCTTACGATAACACCAAAAGGGCCACACCAGCTGCAAGTTTTAGCGTGAGACTATACGTGTCTCTGTTGCGTAGCAAACATTAAATCATTGCCCCACCATGAAAAGTATAACGTTTCTCATTGGATAGACAGAATTTTTGTAGGCGGAGCTTAAGGTTAACATTGAGACCCTGATTGGACAGTTCAAAACACAGCCAGATACATTTTTCTTAAACCAACTTCGGTAAATTGTAGTAAAGAGAAATTCGTGAGAGTTACTTCCGAGACAGCGAGGTGTGTGGATCTGCGCCGCCCGCCGCCCCCTGACACTGACTAACTACCGACAAGGTAATGAACGAGCGCGATGCAGTATAAGAGCGCATAAGGCTTCACTCAGAACTGCAGAAGTCTCATCTGTTACACCCCATTTTTACGTAATACTAGTGTCGATCTTCAATTAAACTTCGTGGTATTCACATTTGCTACTTGAAGTTAAAATCTGAAACATGATGCTTTTTCTGTTATATAATTACTGAGAAGCCACATCAGCCACTGTAATTTACAAGAAGTTAAATAAGTAATTTAAGATAACTGAGGGTCACTGTAGACCATTTTTGATAGTTTTCTCTTTTATGAAACTTAATTTAAAGCTAGATTTTAGATGTGATATGGCATAGGCCATCCTTCGATCCATTATAGAACTTGGAAAACCATTTAGGGAATAATCGTTCACATTTTTGTTGAACGCAGTTGATTTTTATGATCCTGTATTAAAATATTTCCTTTTATCAATAGTACAATTTATAAACAATGTTTTATGAGTAGAATAAAAATTCCAGTGGTAAACTTAACTGCTTTTTCGACGTTATTTTACCAGCTAACTACAAATAGGACAGCCTTGAAACCCTTCCGCTAAATGTAGTTAGTATTAAGATTCTTTTACAGGGAGTGCAGTGGAGCTGACGCTGCAATCATTATTTCAATATATCATCGCTAGTCTCACTGAACTCTTCTGAACTCTCCATGTTATGTGTGGTCTGGCGTCTCCTTACCAGCAACAGGTCCCAGGTTCAAACTAATCAAATCCCTAAAAAACACGCTCAGAGCGCCGTTGCTCGATAGTGGTAGGGAGACACGACTTAGAACAGACACCACGCAGAATGTTAGAGAATGGCGACCCTGCCAGAATGTAAAATACCGTGATTGAAAGTCGACCACATGCCTAACTGTCAGAAAAATATCCTGTTGAAAAATTTTCGTAACGAATAATTTTTGTGAAAGGCATAAATAGTCGAAAACAGTAGCTGCAGCGATAGATAGTATGAAAGTATTCAATAGAAAGTGAGACATTGTAGCAGAGACAATAGCATAATTAAGTTATGAATTTTAATATTGTTTGAATTAAGTTTTCTCTCCAATGCAAGCGCACAGGTGGCGGAAACATCGTTGACAAGTTGGTTCTGACCCAACAAGTGAGTGAATGGATTGTCAGTCTTGGGTATAATAAGTGTCAAGGCGTGTGAGCAAAAAGTTTATGAAACGCGTGAGATCGTATGAGCGCATGTTAACGCGAAGTAGGGCGCGAGAATTGCTTTTAAAGCAGAAAATAAGGGAATCAGAAAGATTAGCAATGGCAGTTCGAGACCTTGACCGAATTGAGGTAGAGACCCAGCAAGAAAACGGACAGAGAATAGAGGACAGTACAACAGACGATGCAGTATCGCGAGAAATAGGACAGATAACGCACCATAACGAGGATAATGTACGCCAAGGTACATAAAACGTAGGTCAGCATACGACAGAGGAGCAGGAAAGTAGAGAGACAGTCGATGAGGATTGTAACTTGCGTCTTGAATACGTAGAACCCATAGTACAAGTAATCAGAGCTCCCTTACAACATAGTATAAGGAATTTGAGCAGAAACGTGTCACCGCACAGTTCAATGCAATCGGTTGCAAACCGACACTTGGGCGAAAATACAGAGCGTAGGACGTCGGAAGAAAACGCAATAGGACCCACCAATCTGGCAGAATTATTACAACAAATGACGGAAACCATGACAAGGCAAAACAAAGAAATTATGAACCAAATTAAAATTCAGAATGCAGAAACGACGAAACAAATGCGGGAACAAATTGCAGAAACCACGAAACAAATGCGTGAGATTAAAGAATAAAAAAAAATTCAGTTACACCTAAGTCATACTGAAGACGAGGCAAAATAATCTCGAGAAGTGATAGGAAACTTAATAACAGGTCACAATCAGTTGAGAACAGACATTGACGAGGTACAAGTGGACGTACAAACATTGCATAATGACACTCAGGACGAGATCAACGCCCAGAGAGAAGTCGAGAAACTAGAGAAACAGATAAACGTAATTACTAGACAATCAGCAGGTACAGCGCGTGAAATTGTTGAAAACAGTGTGTTACACAAACGTATCTCAAAAGCAGCGCTGAAAAGATATGATAATCGCATAGTCAAAATACAAGCGCAAACGAAGCAACAATTTCAGAAATTGCAAACAGAGTTGTTGCAAACCATTGAAGAGCGTAGTGAACAAGATCGAACAAGCACTGAGTCTGCAACCACATCCGTATCTGTAACAGCACCGGAAAGACAAGCAGCTAGCGAAGATATCGTGCATTTGCAATTCCAATCACAGGCGGAAAGTAACATACGTGAAATGAGACAGCCTGCACCGCAACAAACACGTTTCGAAACTCTTGATGAACAAACGGCACCACAAACATATGCGGAACCACAAATGTATGTTTCAAGACAGTTTGGATCGTGCAATGAAGCGGCAAGGTTAGCCAGACAAGATACCGAACCAATACGTGACAATGGAAAGCCAGGTCGCGAAGAATACAGTGCAATGCATTCAGCTACACGATCACAACCGATGGAAGAAAATTATTGCGTACCACTTCAGCGATATCACGCAAGGGTAGGTGAAAGTTACAGTGGACAATATCCAATGGACCCACCACAACCGGTATGAACGACGAGAGAAATGATCAGAAACAAAAGTGGCGAAGAATCGCGAATTTCATATGGAACCATGACGAAGTACGACAACGATCATTTCCTCACAGTCAGAAAATTTCAACACTTTCGAGAAGGAAACTCACTACATCCACGAACTTTTATTGATCAATTCCGAGTAGGATTACCAGAACACTGGACGCTATACACAAATTAGACTTTTTATGTGCACACATGTCAGGAACAGTCGCAGAAACCACGCAGAATGTTGCAGAGATATGCCGATCGTACGAAGATTTCAGAGAGAAGTTTCTCTCACGAGTTTGGTCCAGCGAAGCACAGAACAGAGTGAAGTACGAATTATTACAGAACCCATATTTTGAAAATACAGGAGAGAAGAGTCCCGTGAAATTTTTCGAAGTGATGGCAAAGAAAAATCAATGCTTAGATGTACCATACAGTGACGGAAGGTTGATTACATTATGCGCGATGAAGTTACCATTGAAATACCAGCAGTCATTAGTAGGTTGCGGAGGCAAAGACGTCGAAGCATTTAAAGGAATTCTAAGGGAACTAGAGTTTATATTTTCGGAAGATGACGCAATAAAAAGACGAAGCGCACGTGAAAACGAAAGATTCCACAAGACACAGTACGAAGAATCAATAATTACGAACCACGTCATAACTTCGCACCAAGAAACGACAACAGATTTCAACAAAGAAACGGTTATGGATTTAGAAGAGAATATGGCAATAACTATAATTCACCCAGGAACGGCAACAACTATTACAGAGGGAATAATGACAACCAGAACGGGTATTGGAGAACCAATAGACGGACAAATTATCAACAAAGAAATCAATATCAACAAGCTGAACAAGTAAAGAGAATACAGATGGAAGAGGTGGAGGTAAGACCACCAAACCCTGAAAAACGTTCGAATTGACAGCTAAGCGCCCAAGCCAAAGAGAATGACGCAACGACCCAGGATAATTGCAGCACCTTGAACAGAGAAATAAATACCTTATCACTAGAAAAGAAGGAAGAAACAAAACCACAGGGACAAGATGAAAACGAAGACAGGAAAATAACAATATCGTGTTGGGACGAAATTAATTGGGAGAATACCGACGAGGAAGATGAATTACCAGGGGCATGCACAACGAATGTAGGAGGAAAGGATGAAGTAATGAGTATTGCAGAGCTATTTGAGATGGAAACCAGGGAAAGCGAATTCAATGAGAATAATGCGCAGTCGACAGAAGTTGAAAATAAGTTACTAGTGGGCACACAACCCAACGTATATAATGAAGGAAGTTATGAAGCGATAATTAGAGCATTTAGATGCGATTATGAGGAAGTAGCGACGAAGAAGGAGAAGATAGACGAAGATGAGGAAAAAGTAGAGGATGTTGAAGAAAGCGTAAATGAAGGAAGAAATAGATAAGAGGAAATAAAAGAGAGAGAAGTAGCAGTCGAATTCACAGGGGGAAGTCCTGAAAAGACTCATGTATGATTCAGTGAAGGATTCGTTGATGCAAGAAGAAGAACAGAACCAACCATTTCAAATTCAACCAATTGTGGAGGCCATGGTAAAACAGATCCCAGTCAGTATTGTAATTGATAGCGGAAGTGAACTGACCGCGATCTCAGAAAATTTATTCATGCAGTGTAATGCCAATAAGGAACTGCCAGTTCTGAAAACACGTAAGATTAAAGTAAGAGGTCCTATTAGAAACAATGCTGCGGAAGTTACGAGATAAACAAGGTTACCTCTTTCGTGCCAAGGTCAAAAGATCGAAGCCAACTTCGTGATTATACCTAAACTAACTGTAGGTTTGATTATAGGTGCAAATTTTTTAAATGAGAGACGAGCGATAATAGATATGGGGAAAGGTAGCGTAACATTAGGGAATGTCACACTTCACTTTGAGCAAAAGCTAAAATTAGAAGAAAAACCAGTTATAAACTAAGAATTAAGAATGATGCGAGATAAAGAGGATGAAGAATTAGAATGGTATGCACAAAAGGGGGAATCGCCTCAACTCATGTTAGAAGTCCATAAAGAAATCGACGAAAAATTGCAAGAAGTTCAAGGTATTTTGGAACACAGTAAAAGAGAATTAGAGGGTATTTTACGAGATAAAGCAGAGGTATTTTTACCTAAGACTGGCAGTATTGAACACTTTCAGTACAAGTTTGAAGTAAAACATCACAAACCATTTAGAGTGTGTAATCCCTGTCACAGTACTCGTTAAAGCCTGTGCTATGGTAAGTGAGCGGGATTCACCTTATGAGAAAGGATTGTCGAATAGTTATCGACCGCGTGTACTTGAATGGTGGCAAATCAGACTTACATCCACTCTGTAATAACAATGATCCATTAAGTAAGTTCGAAATGCAATTACACGGCAGGATGGACCAAAAGCAACCCAGAAGATGCTACCAATTAGATAATAATATGGTCGCCAGCCTAATTAGGCATTAACTGAGTTTCTTCCCTATACAAGTTGGTATATATTCATGCAAAACAACAAGTTGTAACACTGCATAATACTGTCGAATTTTAGAACCAGAAAATCTATTGAACTGATAGTTTCACATTCTGTACTGATATGGATGAATACATGACACTACACTATAAATGTATACTACAAAACTTTATATTGTCTATTAATCTGATTAAAATCGGACATAGGTTACCCTAGAAATTGCACTTTCGTGCCACACACAAAATGTCAATTTAGATAAAGATAAAACAGTGATAAATTTTGACTTTTATATTGACTTTACCTTTTGTTGGTCAAACCAATTTAGAACACTTCAGAATTCAAATGAATGAGGGGGGAACCTGAAACAGTTATGATCGCTGTATTTAAAAAAATTGATTGCTGAGTTTATTATGCGTTCAAGATTTCCAGTATATAAGTTACTACTCTTTTCATCTTATTTACTGCTCATTTAAATGCCTTTAAATCTGTCTCGAAATAATAAACTTCATTACTATATCAATACTAAAGTTATCTTTCAACTTCGTTAGACCTTCGTTATTTATTTACTGGTTCATTAACAAAACATTTATTTAAACACCATTCTAACATAGCTAGTTCTGCAAATAATTATTATTAACACGAATTTTAATTTTCATTTCGGGACATTCGGATTGCACAACATTTGGAGAGGGCCCTGTTTAGGTTAGTTGTGAGGATAATTAAATGATGGGAAAGTTCTGGTAAAATTTAGGTTATTATTGCACCAAACAAACACAGTTCACTCTCTGATCCACACGAATACAGTACTAAAAGTTTCAACCTGCTAGTATCGATGCGGCGGTTGGCGGGCGGCGAGATGGTGAGGCACGGAGCACACATACAACCACAGCTATGGCTCTTGATGTATCGGCAGTTTAATTCTTCTTAGCGTCGCAATACTTTTCCATTTAGTGCCTATGGAATTTTGCCATGCTGTGTGGGTGTTGGAACAGCATACCCGAGTCTCAGTGAAGCTATGTCTTCCAGGAGAGCCTCATCGCTCCAGAAGGTGTTGCTCAAACCAATGCCAAACTCCAACTACTATTGTGCACGTTGTGCCGTGCAGTGCCCGCGCGCATTTTACTGCACTCGCCTGCCATCCACCTTTTATCACTCCCTGACAGACCGAGTATTCACCCGAGGTTTTGCATTCTACATATCCTAACACATTGCCTACATATGGACCAGATACACTGTTACAATTTTAAACATCTTACAACAGTCTCAACATTTGTTACATTTCAATTCTATTACAATATTACTTGACATTTGACATCAACATTAATATTCACCTTGAAACTTATTCACAGTTTTCTTAACACAATGGCGTGAAACAAAAAAATTGAAATCAGAACATCAATTACACAAGTTTATCGAAAAATCAGATGGAAAAAATTTCTTATATGTACAATAGTACAGTGTCGTTGTTGTTACAAGTGCCACCCTATACAATCCCATTATGCTATACGAATAAAGTATTCCAGGAGATATCTAAAATGTTAGATGATGATATTATTGAACCAGTTACCTCCACATATAACAGCCCATTCCATATTGTACAAAAACAAGATGAGAGCATCAGGTTAGTGCTTGATTCCAGACAGATCAACACAATCATAATCACTGAGACAGATTGTCCAGAAAAATTAGAGGAATTGATGCAAAACTTCCACGGTGCTAAGATACCTTCATCAGTTGATTTATGGAGTAGTTTCTGGCAAATAGAATTGGCCCCAGAATGTAGAAAATTTACAGCATTTATCGTATTTGGTAGATGTTACCAGTTTAAACGATTGCAATTTGCTTTAAACATATCATCATCAGCGTTTATTATGGGATTTAATACTATACTCAGTCCTGAAATTGTACAAAAAATTACATGTTATGTTGATGATGTTATAGCAGAACCCTCTTGGAAACATCACAATGACACATTAAATCAGTTTTTACAGATCATGAAAGAGCATGGGGCTACAGTAAATATAACAAAATCCAAATTTGGAAGGCGAGAAGTCAAATATCTAGGACACATAATTTCAGAGAAAGGGGTAATGCCCAACCTGGAAAAACTAATGGCAATCAAAGAATTCTGTACTCCATATAATAAGAAAACTCTCAGAGGATTTCTAGGTCTCACCGGATTCTATAAAAAAATTAGTTGGATCGACTCTCTCCCATAAGATTTACTATTGTAGTACGTAGACTGCACAAACATGTCATAGCAACAGCAATCTCCAACATCAGAAAGGCAGCCATCAAAAGAAAAGAAAGAGGACATAGAACAGCAATTAAAAGAACTTTCTCAGTAGGCCATAAAGTATTTGTGAAAACACACCATCTCTCTAGCAAACAGAAACACAAAATACATAAGTATTATGCTGCTTACAAAGGACCTGTCATAATTAGCCGAATTTCTGATGATAATGCTGTAGAACTAATGAACCCAAAGCAGGCAAAACCTTAGGACTTCACCATGTGAGCCATATCAAAAAGTTTGAAGTTTAATTTTATTACTTGTAAATAATTAGCGCAATATTTTAAGTTTATGTTAAAGATAAGATCGTCAGGAGAAAGAAGAATGAAGAGAGAAGAAGGCGAGAAAAAAGTAGATTAAAAAAAGTTACACCAATAGTAGCATAGATTAAGGTGAAGGGATAAAGCGTAGGTAGTCTAACAGCATGATATACTAAAATGCTAAACACCACGACACTACACAAAAATAAAAAAAACGAACTTGAGGATTCTTGTAGAAGTTAAGACTCACTATATCTTAGAACTGTAATAAGGAAAGAGCGCCAGAATTTGTAAAGCTTTTTAAAAGGTGTAAAACAATGTAGGTACTAGAAATATGCTAGAAGATTATAAGTAAAGCTTTTCGTAAGAACCATTGTAAAAAATTCCAGCAAGAACCAGATGCAATGGCCCGCAAGTTACAATGAGAGAAGTATCAAGAAAGAAAAGGACGTAATTAGCCAGACACGATTCCTACAAGGCAGAAGTGTTGAGAGAAGGCAAAGGACAGCGAGACCAACAAAGGGCACTTGTATCCAAAGTCGGCAGTAAATCTACTGATAAGGGGAACCCTGCAAGCACAGGCAAGCAAACACCAGAGGAAAGAGAAAACCACTTTCGCCGCTCGTAAAAACCACTTTCAGCTGGACACGGAAGGCCAGGAGAGTCCACACCAGGACGCCGAGCCAGTCTGATGCAGCAGAGCGAGCAAAAAACAACCCGATGAGAAGATGGCTTCGGCAAGCCACCACTGGCAAAAAAAAAACAAGATACATGTAAAAATCACACTACTGCTATTAAACAGCAACACTGAAGCACGAAACTGAAGAAACCTTCCACAAAGTAGAAATGACATGTGTAAACAATTTAAAAAAGTGTTACTGAGAGGAGAACTTCAAAGCGACTAGTTATCAGTAAATATTCCCATATCCTGCCAAGAGAAGAACCAAGAATCAAGTAGGAAGCAGAGAAAAAGCAGGAAGAACAGAAGTTGAAGATTCGCAAGATTGAGAAGATGGGTGAAGAATGGACGACATACCTTCCCAAATCCCTGTCCTATCGTAAACTAGTTGTCTGCGAAGTATTACAACTAAAAACAATCTCTTTCAGCGAAATATAACTATGACTTCCACGCATACAAAGCCAGTAAACCATGAGTTTCCGCACTCACAGCTCCATTCCATTACGGGACCTCCGCAACAGCAACACACAGTACAAGGCTGTACATCAAATACTTGCCCACATCCATCTCACTCAAGTCCATCAACTTTGTGTAAAAACATTCATCAACCTTATGTATAAACATTCATGGGATCGTGAAAATGTGTGAAATCATGTGATGTAGGAATTGTGCAAAAGACATGTGTGAAAAACTAAATAAGTTGAAAGGGTACAGTACCGCCCGACATTGAAGATAGGTACAAAATACTTCATTATTCTTGTCAGAACAACACATTTTTTGTGTAAAAATAGCTCAATTTCAATTAATGCAGCGAAGCCGGATACCAGTGTGGGAAAGAATGACAATTTATTTATTTAATTGATCGCATGTGCACTCCCACAAAGTAAATCCCTACATCCAGTTTGGTGAGATCTGTGAAATGAATGAATGCATGGTCGTCTGCTAACCACAGATAGTGAATGTGAATATATGATCATCTTTGAGTCGATCCTTTGGCCACCTTTGGTGGGACCAAAGACATGAAATTTACCAAAGCTTTGAGCGCCTGAAATGTGGCTGACCAATAAGGTAGCAAGGTGCTTCTCCCACTTCGACAGAGGTGCGAGAGAACCTGAATACGGCCATGTTTCAGCACTCTGCCGCTGGATCTTGTGCTGTTAAGACCTGTTTTAGTTGTGCTCCGTAATGACGAAAGAGTGGAGACGTGGTATGCATGTGGAATATTTAAGAGTAGTTTGAACTAATAATTTCTCTCTCTCAGGGACTTTTGTGGGGAGAATTAAATGTCAGGCAGGTAACATTAATGGGATTGTAGTAATCTTCGGAAGTGACCAACGGTCACAATGAAACCACGTGTAGCAATAAGTTGAAATACTTCCGTGTGCTTAAGTTAAGCTGAATTACTAGCGTGTGTACAATAAGTTGAAATATTTAAGAAATAGCGTGTGTACCATAAGCTGAAATATTTAAGAAACGGCGTGTGCAGGACTTGAAATTAGAGACGAGTACTTCCACGTGGTGAGTACTGTGTGAGTCTCAATCTGTGTATGAGACAAAGGATAAAGAGAAGTACTCGTCCATGGTATCAGTTGAGGACTCGCGTGTGTGATGAATATGTTCTTAATGTTATTCCGTGTGACGCTAGATTTAAACTCTGAGAGAGAATCAAGGTGAGTCGGCCGTCTATCCAGCAACGCCACTTGGCTTGCATTGCACAGGAAGACGTGCATATATCTCCAGAGTTCATAGTAGGAAAGTAGAATTACAAAGTGGGGCAGTGTCGTGTGAAACTGGGATAAATATTAATTGAAGTGGGAAAGCTGAGAGTGATAGTGTTGTGACTATTTAGTGTTGTATTTCATGTTGCAGTGTGATGTATGTCATGTAATTTTGGGTATGTGTGGTTTGCATGGGAGAGTAGCAAGGTAGTTTCAAAAGATTAGTGGGTTATGCTTGTTCCTTCTGTGTCGCTCGATCTGGAGGAAAGTTTCATGATGATGATTGTGAGAGTCGAAGTGTGAGGTATAATGAAAGATCCACCATCCTATCCAGAAAGTGCACTGTAGCGTTAAATAAGTTACGAGACCATAATATAGAGATTCACTAATGTAAAGCCATGCCCACTGGGCGGAATTTCTCATATGTTATTGTTGTAGGTTATAGAATTTGTGTGTTTAGGTTAGAGAATTTATCGGAATAAATAAGATAGTGAAAAGAAAAAGATTGGTGGCCTTTTCCATTGAATTGTATGTTGTCATAATGTCCCGAATTTATAATGTGTGCGCCATTCATATTCAGTGGGATGGCCACGTGTTATTAAAAGCCGTTAAATAAAAGACAAAAAGAAAATGTGGTATTACCAGTGCGTAGTGTACAGTCAGAGTTCTGTAAATCACTGATAGTCAGATATGCGTTTCCGTTGCGTAGTAATCATATAGGAGGATAACTTGTAACTAAGTGTGAGTACTAGAGTTCATGTTACTCGTCAAATAAGAAAGAATCCACTCGCTTGGCAGACCACTCATCTTGCAGGCCTGACTGCTTGATGCCACAGTATGAGCAAGGCATGTGGGTGCCTCTCATAATTTCGACCCTGCCAGGATTCCTTTTTCAGGATATTTTTTGCCAGGATATTTTGCCAGGATATTTTGCGGTTAGGGTTTGCTGTTAAGATTTTTTTTTATTTTGATGGAATATATTGTGATAGCGCTAAAAAGTAAAATTTTTTTCTGTTTGCAATTTCTTTCTGGATTGGTGAGGGTCTTTCATTTTTTTTTTAATTGCTATGTCGTCCGAGGCTGGAAGATCGTTGCATAATTTTTTTTGCTTAATGTCCGTAGTAACTAGGTCGCAGTCGAAAAGCGTAGCCACCATGGAGAATAGCGATTCTGGCGTGAACATAGCAGTGCAGCAGGAAGTAGCTGTTGACCATGGGTTAATGAGAGAGAAAGACAAACACTCGGAAGAGGCTGAATTGTTCAGTGGACCACTGGTAGGTGATCCTTTATGCGGCGGGCTTTGTTCACAATCGGTGGCTTTTCCCGACGACGCGGGCGAGCCGGGACTAGGTCAGGTATGCAGTGAAAGTGCAGCTACCCTTAGCGAAGCTACGGTTTCTCAGACGAACGAGGTGAGCGCACTGAAAGTAGCAAATGACAGTGTGCTACTACAGTTTTTACAGAGGATGGATAGAGAGAATAAGGAAAGATTGGAAGCGATGAATAGGGAGACTAAGAAAGGATTGGAAGCGATGAATAGGGAGACTAAGAAAGGATTGGAAGCAAATAAGGAAAGATTGGAAGCGATGGATAGAGATAATAAGGAGAGAGATAGGTAGAGAGATAGGGAGAATAAGGAAAGATTGGAAGCGATGGATAGAGATAATAAGGAGCGAGATAGGGAGACTAAGGAAAGATTGGAAGCAAATAAGGAAAGATTGGAGGCAATGGATAAGGGAAATAAAGAGGCAATGAGGAAGCTACACACAGTTATCGATGAGCATCTGCCCGTAGTTAATAATGGGTTAGATGAGGGGGAGAAGAATCTGGGTGCGTTGAAGCAAGTATGTGACGCCGTGAAAGAAAAAGCTAATAATTTGGAGGTACAAGTATTTGCAATAGAGAGTGATACTACTGAGCGTAGGGACGTGTTGCCGGATGAGCGAATCAAAGAGGTAGTGGTCAGAATGAATACGATTAGTGCAGATGTAGAAAAGCTCAGTATAAGAGGCGAGACAGGCACTGACAGTACGCAGCGAGAGGTTTATGCCAACCAGGGTGAGACACAATCACTATTACAACTTAAAGAGGCGCAATTAGAGATAAGTAGGAAACATAGTGAAGAACTAGCACAGTTGCAATTAGCGTGCAGAAGTGAAGGTGAAACACCACCAGGTAGACTGCAGAGGGAGAGTGAGATAAATTCAAAAAACGAAAATAGGCAGAAAGAGGAAGACGAACTCAGAGAGTTAGAAGAATGGTTGTGTCGGATAAAACAGGTGGCAAACCCAACTGGGTATAGCCCAAGGTCGGAAAACATAAATGCGGAAGAAGAATGTAGGAGGCACTTCGTGTCGGTACAAACGTACACTTGTTTTCCGGATCCTGATAATTACCAACATCCGCGCCTGTGGCTGTCTCAGTTTCAAGATTCATTACCTTCATCGTGGGGACCGCTCCTCAAAATGAAGTTTGTGTGTAACCGTTTGAGGGACGAGGCTAGAGCGGAAATGCAGGAAGTTATTAAAGACTGTAGTAGCTACAAGATGTTTTGTGTTAAGTTTTTAAATGAATTCTGGTCGAAAAGTAAGCAGGACCAGGTTAAGCAAAGCATATTGATGATGCCAAATTGTAACGAAGGGGGTATAAGAGATCCAGTGTCGTGCTATCAGGAAATGCTGAGAAGAAACAGGTATTTGGATGTGCCATACGAAACTGGGGAGCTCATTAGGATCTGTATAACGAAGTTCCAGTGAGATTGCGCAGAGATATAGTGATAGCAGGCAGAGGCTTGAACGATTCTGCGTCATTTCAGCACTTCTTACAGGAACTGGGTAATGAGAGCAACATTGTGAACGGAGACACGACTCATGGGTCACATAGTGTCGAGGATAGGAACGGCAGAAACTATCAGAATGACAGGAGAGCATGGAATCCAGGCATTTCTTTCTTGTCGTAGTAGATTGAGGAATTTGTGTAAACTAATCCAACATATCAGCCCTTAGCATCTTGCCTTAAAACACTTGCAGCTGGCACTGAAAATTGTCTATGTAGCAGACATACTCTACTGATATGTAGGAATGCGAATACCATACTTCTGAACAGAGAATAAAACACCAGTAATGGCATCTGTTAGGCTGGTCTCTCAGAGCAAAATTTGCAAAGTTTTATTTGGAACACTAAAGTAAAAGGACTGTTTCCTCAAAGAAACCAGTTGCTAAAATGTTATGTAATAATGCCAATGAGTCCAGTTTAATTAGTGCGGTTTGACTATTGCAGGTACTTAACACGTAATGTAAGAGGTCAACATTGTGACCGAAGTTTTTAAATTAGATGCCATCTGATGTCATTGTCGTGGTGACAGTTATAATGAAGTGCTGTGTATGGTTGTTCGGAATCTGGTGTTAGGGAAAGAGGCCACTAGCACCTAAGTTTCTAACACTTGGGCTGCCCATTTCTCCCAGCTTGTATATTCTCTGCACACATTTAATTTTCATGTAAGCTTAGAACTAGCAAATTCTTTACTGTGTACAGTGGACCATTCAGAGTGAGGCGGATAGTCCATGAAAATGCTGTACTGATTGAGACGATCAAGGGAAAACAATCTCGTGGGCTTCATCACATTTCTAACATCAAATTATGGAAAAGTTAAGGATAGATCTAAAGTAGGCGATTTATGGTAGATAGTCAGTGTATTTATTTGTGGTGTGTAACGTTGTGCAGGGTCAAATCGAACATAAGAATTTTCAGGCGGGATGTCAGGAAGTATGACGGAATAGACTGGTTGAATGAGTCATGAACAGGAGTCGACAGAGTGGTGTATGTACGTATTTTTTGTCATATGAATAAGGATCAAGCAGAAACGACGTGATGATTAATGAGTGGATAAAGATGGTAGATAGAGAAGCGACGTGATAAATAGTAGTGGATAAAGGTGATATATAAGGAGAGAAGCGACGTGGAGCAGTGTGATTAATAAAGAGAGATTCGACGTGATGAAACAGTGGTAAATAAAGGTGAGTAGAATTGAATAATGTGGAGATGTCTTAGATGTATGTTACAGAGAGGCCTGTGTATGGTGCAATAGAGATTGATGCCAATGGCGAAGGAAGACCAGGAAATGATGGAGTAATGGACGGACGGAGAGCCGAAATACGAATGAAGAGATGAGGACAACTGCACAATGTGAAAGGACATAAAGGGAGTATGAGATCCAGGTGGTGAACGTTGTGGAATACTGACGTAGGATGTAATAAAAGTGTAAAATCTAGTTCTTACCATAAGATTGGCTATTTGGCAAAAATAATTTTTTTGTTGTTGTTGAAGCCTGGTACCAGTATCGCTAATCAAATCGGTGCCAATAATGTGTACAGTTGTTTTGCAGGATGAATAATTTGTGTATTTTTTGTTCTTAGATGAAATGTCGCAATTCTAATTTGACATTTAGGAGGATGAATATTTAGCATAAAGTGAATGCAGAGGTAAGCCGATGGAGAGAGGTGCCAGAGTGAAAGAACGAATTCGCAGACTGGAATGCTATCTCCGAAACAGCTTCATGTGTTATGTGGTTGAGTATAAGGGAGAAAAGGTATGGTATGTTGTCGTGAGTGTGGTGGTGTTATGAGTATAAGGGAGCAAAGGTATGGTATGTTGTCGTGAGTGTGGTGGTGTTAAGGTTAGCTGACTTCTAGACCTATTCTGTTAGTGTATTAATGGATTGAATGAGAAGGTAAATGTGATGTCTGGTGAGTGAGAGTCGTAGAGTAGTGTGATCAATGCGCACACTCCTGTGAAGGGGATGCTACCGATATGTAACTAAAACATTATTGTGTATTGTTTGATTTGGATGAACCTCGATGGCAGGTCAGGATCTGACATCAAGTGGAGGGTTCATACATGTCATAGAAATGTTGTTATATATAATAAAATGTAAAATATATAAAGAGATATTAATTTCAGTCTGTCACAAGCACAAAAGTTCATTGTATATTGTAGTTTTAGAATCAACAGTTTCTAATATTTTCACTGTGATAGGATGTTAGAGTAGCCTACTATTTGATATTGTAATTATGAGCTGTATAGATTGTTTATTATTCCTTTTGTTTTTTCTACATTTTCATGTTTTGTATGAGGGACGACAGGTACAATGAATAGCACAAGTGTGGGCTGTATATAGAAAAGGGATAAATGTTGATGTTGTATGTGTAGAAAACTAGGATGTATAATTTTATGTTTTTTAGAACAAAGATTCTTTTATTACCAATGTATCTAATAGATCATACATGTAATCAATGAGTATTTAAATAATGTAAGAATATCCTTTTGTCTGTAATGTTGCGAGATGCACGAAAGGGTCTGACTGATTGGGTGTCGTAACGCCCATACCGCTAGCGGGCCGAGCTGACGTTGCCATGGCGACGGGCGACAGAGCCGCGGCACTCTCCCACTCCATTGCCGGTCGGGGTGCACTCCACGCGCCAGCTACAGCAGGTCAATGGCCTGGGGCGACACGCATGTACCACTGGCCATTCATAAGTTCCGCCACACTTACGACTGGGGAAAGTATCTCGCGGAGGCAACACCGGGTGGTTTCTTCTGCGCAGGGGCCGCGCAGCGGCGCCACGGCAGAATGGACGACGCGCGGCAGAGCCCGGCGGGCATTTGTTACCAGCAACTATTAACTAGTACTGGACTGTGGAGCTGTGAAACAAGATGACTGCTCGTTACGTCTCCATAAGGTGGAAAGTGAAGGACTGGTGTTCCCGCGTTGTGAGTGGCGGAAAAGATTTTGTCTTTAGCAGACAGGACGATTGTTTTGTTTTGTCTTGACCACCGAACAGTGGGATCCATAAACCTTTGGCAGTGACTTGTTAAGTGTGCTTTGTGAATTGCATGTGGGACGCTTGGATTTCTTGAAGAGGACAGTTGTCGTATGATGACTAATTATTGTATGAACGCAAGAAACTGAAGTGGGACATTGACATTTGCACTTGTAGTAGGAGACATTTCTTGAATTGGTGCGGGAATAAGTGCTGTTTGATGGAACTTACGACTTTTAATTACACCATGAACTGAAAGGACAGAACCGTGGGTAATAGTAGGGCCATTTCTGGACGACCAGATTCGTGTGGATGGTACTCTGAGAGTGACTATGACATTTGTGTTTAATGTGAGACACAGTTTACTGTTCAGTGCGTGTTCAAAATGCCAATTTGAGTGACTTAAAGACTTTCGTCCGGGTAACCATGGGAGAGCTTTGACACCGAGACAGTGTTTCTAGGGAACCTGTCAGCAACTTTCTAGACCCCAAGAAAATCACAGAATGAAATGTTTCCGTGTGACTCGCAAGATAGGGAATAATATATTTGTAATTGTGTAAATGTTTTTTTATATATGTTTCATTCCTGAAGGGACAGCAAGTGTAATTGTATTTCATCAACATTTGTGTTTAGAATAGTTAGTGTTCTTTTTTTTTGTTTGTTCTGGGTTATCAAGGTCACGTAGCATGTTTATTAGAATATTTGGTACAATGATGCTTTAATTATTAGCCAGTGGCGTAATACTAACATAGCGGCTCTTGTTGCATTGGTCAGTAGGATTGTCACAGGGGACAAGAGTTTGCATTGCACAACAAATATCGGAATTAACTGATGTATTTTAATGTCGTGGACAGTAATGATCTTGTTGATGTGTTGACTGAAGCCACTTATTTTCATTATCACAGTGGTGATATTTCACATTAAAGTGTAACGAAGGCTAGTCGAAATGCAAGTTCTTGTCGTCTAAATGTGTGACAACAGAGAAATGAGCAGTAGAGTAAGATACGAGAGCTACTGGTGGATTCAAGCACTTATTGCTAAACTATTTACTGCGTGTATGGATCAAAGTTGATGGACTGACTGGCTCAGCAGCAGGTATTTGTACTGGTGGATAAGGATAAAGTTAAACTCATTGGCGAGTAGTTGTGGCAATTGCTTAGGTGATGACAGTTAATGAGGTATGACATGATGTCTTAGACGAACTATATTACGTAACCAGTATGTAACTTGTGGTATATTTCATTGTTTTCCTTCTTAGTTTTATTTCTCTGTAGGTCTGATGAATATTTTAGAGTAATGGTATGGAGCCTGACATTCTACATGTAACCAGTGTACTCATTGTTTTTCTTTTGTTGATTTTGTTTTGTATTTAGACATTGCCGTGTAAAGATTATTACAACGCAATTTATGAATGTCAGATTACTTGCTCTGTGTTTGGACGGTGAGCTATTTAAAATTTCAGGAGTACAATTAGTATTTTTTTATTTGTTTTAGAATTATTGAAGTTTGGATTACTCCTAAAAATAACGGAGATCCCGGTAACTAAGCCAATTTTTATCTCACCATTATTTTTTATTTTTTGTATGATGTTATGTTTTATTTGTCATTTGGATTTATGTAAATTTGTATGTGTACGTTACTCCGGATTGTGGAAAGTACAATAATGCAACAACTGTGTCAATAATTTGGTAAAGTAACAACATTTGGTCGTCAATTTGAGGTCACCAGGGGCTAAGGTCTCCTCCTGGTTATTTTGATGACTTGACATTTTTGTTCCAATATAGTTTTCTTAAAAAAATGTTCGGAACTACCCTTGCATTGCAAGGATAGTACCGTGCCATTTTTTTCTGCATGGGTAGCCGGTGGTGAAAGGGTACAATACCGACCGACATTGAAAGTAGGTACAAAATACTTCGTTATTCTTGTCAGAACAACACGTTTTTTGTGTAAAAATAACTCAATTTCAATTAATGCAGCGAAGCCGGATACCAGTGTGGGAAAGAATGACAATTTATTTATTTAATTGATCGCATGTGCACTCCCACAAAGTAAATCCCTACATCCAGTTTGGTGAGATCTGTGAAATGAATGAATGCATGGTCGTCTGCTAACCACAGATAGTGAATGTGAATATATGATCATCTTTGAGTCGATCCTTTGGCCACCTTTGGTGGGACCAAAGACATGAAATTTACCAAAGCTTTGAGCGCCTGAAATGTGGCTGACCAATAAGGTAGCAAGGTGCTTCTCCCACTTCGACAGAGGTGCGAGAGAACCTGAATACGGCCATGTTTCAGCACTCTGCCGCTGGATCTTGTGCTGTTAAGACCTGTTTTAGTTGTGCTCCGTAATGACGAAAGAGTGGAGACATGGTATGCATGTGGAATATTTAAGAGTAGTTTGAACTAATAATTTCTCTCTCTCAGGGACTTTTGTGGGGAGAATTAAATGTCAGGCAGGTAACATTAATGGGATTGTAGTAATCTTCGGAAGTGACCAACGGTCACAATGAAACCACGTGTAGCAATAAGTTGAAATACTTCCGTGTGCTTAAGTTAAGCTGAATTACTAGCGTGTGTACAATAAGTTGAAATATTTAAGAAATAGCGTGTGTACCATAAGCTGAAATATTTAAGAAACGGCGTGTGCAGGACTTGAAATTAGAGACGAGTACTTCCACGTGGTGAGTACTGTGTGAGTCTCAATCTGTGTATGAGACAAAGGATAAAGAGAAGTACTCGTCCATGGTATCAGTTGAGGACTCGCGTGTGTGATGAATATGTTCTTAATGTTATTCCGTGTGACGCTAGATTTAAACTCTGAGAGAGAAGCAAGGTGAGTCGGCCGTCTATCCAGCAACGCCACTTGGCTTGCATTGCACAGGAAGACGTGCATATATCTCCAGAGTTCATAGTAGGAAAGTAGAATTACAAAGTGGGGCAGTGTCGTGTGAAACTGGGATAAATATTAATTGAAGTGGGAAAGCTGAGAGTGATAGTGTTGTGACTATTTAGTGTTGTATTTCATGTTGCAGTGTGATGTATGTCATGTAATTTTGGGTATGTGTGGTTTGCATGGGAGAGTAGCAAGGTAGTTTCAAAAGATTAGTGGGTTATGCTTGTTCCTTCTGTGTCGCTCGATCTGGAGGAAAGTTTCGTGATGATGATTGTGAGAGTCGAAGTGTGAGGTATAATGAAAGATCCACCATCCTATCCAGAAAGTGCACTGTAGCGTTAAATAAATTACTAGACCATAATATAGAGATTCACTAATGTAAAGCCATGCCCACTGGGCGGAATTTCTCATATGTTATTGTTGTAGGTTATAGAATTTGTGTGTTTAGGTTAGAGAATTTATCGGAATAAATAAGATAGTGAAAAGAAAAAGATTGGTGGCCTTTTCCATTGAATTGTATGTTGTCATAATGTCCCGAATTTATAATGTGTGCGCCATTCATATTCAGTGGGATGGCCACGTGTTAATAAAAGCCGTTAAATAAAAGACAAAAAGAAAATGTGGTATTACCAGTGCGTAGTGTACAGTCAGAGTTCTGTAAATCACTGATAGTCAGATATGCGTTTCCGTTGCGTAGTAATCATATAGGAGGATAACTTGTAACTAAGTGTGAGTACTAGAGTTCATGTTACTCGTCAAATAAGAAAGAATCCACTCGCTTGGCAGACCACTCATCTTGCAGGCCTGACTGCTTGATGCCACAGTATGAGCAAGGCATGTGGGTGCCTCTCAAAGTAAAGCACAGCAGACAGCTAATAAACTGCAAAATAACAGTCATTGACTATGGACTTAAGTAAAAATAGACTATTGATAAAAATAAGTCATTACTTCTGAAATGGACAGTGTATAAAGAACAAAAGTAAGGCATAATAAACAGTAGAACTATATACTACTTATATTCTCCTCATAAAAATAAAATAATAACTATATTTTACTTATTTTCTAATTATAAAAACAAAGGAAAAAATTATCTTGTTGGATGTTTTCCCTTTAACATTTGTACCATTTGTTAGAATAATATCTCAATACTTATGTATGTATACTTCTTTATCAAAGCAATTCTTGGAAATAATTCTTATTTGTTTGTGTAACAATGTTGAAATGAATGTCTAGAAACAAAAAACATTATTTGAATAATGGCCAAAAATATTCACAGTATTTACTTGTACATGATATTTATAAAATGTGTTAGGAATAGGTTTTACTTATTTACTACACGTATGAAATAGAAAAAAATATTTCTAAGATAATCGATGTGAAACACTCCTCACTTCCGATAACCAACTACTTAAAAAACAAACTTCACACTTAAATAAAGAAAGAAAATAATTAAAAATAAATAATAATAGCATAAAAACATTCTTCTATTGTCAATATAAACATATTTTTGAGAATAATGTGGAAGAATATAAAAATATAAATTAGTAATATGAACTAGCATAGAACTAGAATAACGTGGCTGAACAGTAGGCAACAACATCTAGATAAAGGAATAATTTTTGACTGACTTAGACAACGATTCAATCATTGCCTAACTTCAGTGCAAAAATTAAGTTTGAAGGGTGGTGATATGTAAGGTGTCAGGCAAATTCAACACCTTCCATGAAAACCCTGACATGATAGCAAATCCAGCAATATGTCACATAGCTCCGAATAAATCATGACAAATTAACCAAAGTAATACGATCAGCGAGTGAGCAAATGGAATACCACAGACTTACACAAGAATGTCTAAATGCCTGTCATACCTTCCCACCCTGAAACAGACGCAGTTCCGAGGGGAGAAACGAGAACAGAAGTCGAGAGCAGAGCCGTGTAGGCTAGAAGGGCCTATGATAAGAGTGTGACAATGAGACACCCGCATGCCGGCCGACCGCCAAGAGCTCCATCCCCCAGCCCATGTTAAAAGGTAGAGCCCTCCAGAAGAATAGTATTGATCTTACGATAGCACTAGAAGGACCACACCAGCTGCAAGTTTTAGCATGAGACTATACGCATCTCTGTTACGTAGCAAACATTAAAAACATTGCCCCACCACGAAAAGTATAATGTTTCTCATTGGATAGACAGAATTTTTGTAGGCGGAGCTTAAGGTTAACATTGATATGCTGATTGGCCAGTTGAAAACACAGCCAGATACCTTTTTCTTAAATCAACTTCGGTAAACAGTAGTAAGGATATGCTTTTTTATTCCAGTCTATGATCACAGATGAATTCTTTAGATGATGACCGGCTTCAGTCTGTAATGACCATCCTGAAACCGGTCATCGTCTAAAGAATTCATTTGTGATCATAGACTGGAATAAAAAATCATTTTACAGTATTGGATCACTGTTTGTACACGCGATTATGTCGCAGTTGGTGATAGTAGTCAGGATAAGTTCGAGAGAGTTGCTACCGATATGGCGAGGTGTGTGGAGCTGCGCCGCCAGCCGCCCCTGACGCTTGCCTAACCACCCACAAGGTAATGAACGCATGTGATGATGCATAAGAGCGCATAAGGCTTCACTCAGAACTGCAGAAGTGTCATCTGTTACATCCCCTTTTTACGTAATACTAGTATCGATCTTCAATTAAACTTCCTGGTATTCACATTTGCTGCTTGAATTTAAAATCTGAAACGCGACGATCTTTCTGTTATATAATTATTGAGAAGTCACATCAGCCACTGTAATTTACGACATGTTAAATATGTAATTAAAGATAATTGAGGGTCACTGTAGACCATTTTTGATAGTTTTCTCTTTAATGAAACTTAATTTAAACCTAGATTATAGATGTGATATGGCATACGTCATCTTTCGATCCATTGTAGAACTTGGAAACCCATTCAGGGAATAATCGTTCACATTTTTGTTGAACACAGTTGGTTTTTCTCATCCTATACTAAAATATTTCCTTTTATCAATAGTGTTGTGGCTTACCAACACAAGTACAAGGATAGCGTACCAATAGGGACAAGAAAGGAGGCATGAAGGGTGCCAAAAACAGAAATAACAATCATCCAATTATTGCACCATTACAAACGCACATCATGATAGATGAGATTTTATAATTGACATACATAAATCTATCATGACAAACAATATGTATTACGAAGGGCACAACAATGGAGTTTAAGAAATTACAATGGCACATCAACTCCGCTATGACGAACAGTGTGCATAATGAAGGCCACACAATTTTACCAATGTAAGAAATTAAAATAATACTAGCATAAAATTAACTAAAACGCCTTGAAGGAAATTTTTATGAGAAGAACACGACAGGGCTGCAAGGGAGGAGGCAACACAATACTTAACTCAGGTGCACCAAAACAAACAACGGACACCAGGCCGCGCCAACAACGGACACGTAAGGCACGCAACTACTCTCTCCATTGCGGTTCCGCGCGTTCCACCCAAGTAATAGCTACCTGAAACATTTTAATACTTGGAACAGTACACCAGTGATCAGCAAATTAAAAAAAAACAATAACATAACATAAAAATACAATAATTTAAGAAAATCACATCATATGACTATGAGCTTATGGTCTTTGGTAATTAACAGATTATAAATAGGTGAAGAGGCATGTGCCACTATTAAATCTTCCGTAATTACACTGCTAAATTTCTCAGTATCCAAGTTACAATTAACGCAACAAGAATAAAATCATTTAAGTGATAATGTTACTTTAAAATAACAATAAAATCATTTCATACAGCAGAGGACCAAGAATGGCCCGATCAGTACTCCCCAGTGAAGCGGTTCACACAAATGGTACTCCATGGCTCCGAGCACACAGTCCCATACAAAATGCAACACAGCCACAGCGATCCGGCGTACTACGAGAACCACCAGGCAGTAAACCAAATCGTACTAAGCTAAAACAAGGACGGCCTTTTAAAATAACGAGACCTAGCAGGCCGCGGTGGCCGTGCGGTTCTGGGCGCTACAGTCAGGACCCGCGGGACTGCTACGGTCGCAGGTTCGAATCCTGCCTCGGGCATGGATGTGTGTGATGTCTTTAGGTTAGTTAGGTTTAAGTAGTTCTAAGTTCTAGGGGACTGATGACCTAAGATGTTAAGTCCCATAGTGCTCAGAGCCATTTGAACCATTTTAACGAGACCTAGCCCGGGCCGGACAGCAGACCAAATGCTGGTAAATCCATAAGAAACCTCTGTCAACTTAATACCAAAACAATAATTTATGAACAATATGCAAAACACAAGACCTCTCAGTCCAAAGGCTTCCGTTTAATCGCGAAGGTGGCTCCGACCCGCCTGCTGAGGTGCCAAGCGTCGTTCGGAGTGCCGAATCAAGTTTAACCTTCGTTAACGGAAAGCGGAAGCACCACAAAACAAAATAAACTCCAATCTAACTGTGCAAGGCAAACTCAAAGACTATGCACTTGAAGATCAAACATAAGGCACCCAGACTACCGTGCCGCTGAACGACGCACTTCCATTACCATCGTCTAGTTGAGTACGGAGAGCAGCGTACCCCATCGATATACATCCGTGGGAAGGTAAACGAGGATAACAATCCCAGCGACGGAGACACAGGAGGACAAAATGGCATCCCGCCGCACATAGAAGGTATTTAAAACTCAGGCTCGTCATACTACAACAGGAGAGATTTTGCTCCCCTTGCGAATCAAGTTAAACGGCACACCACGCTGCTGTCCACACCATTAACCGTAAAATCACGGTCCAGTCTACCCATCGGGCCTCACTCGGCGTAACAAAACCAGCCGAGCCGAACTGTCACCACGCCAAGTAAGCCACATCTTTCCTCCTCACACGCCTCCAGCTAAGCTCCGGCCAGCGATCACACACGGAAACAACCGCCTAACGCCAAAGCGCCGTCTGAGTGAAAACTCAGCACTAAGAAGGATACGGACTTGGAAATAAGCGAGCACCGTAACAAATAGTACAATTTATAAACAATGTTTTATGAGTAGAATAAAAATTCCAACGGAAAACTTAACTGCTTTTTCGACGTTATTCTACCAGCTAACTAAAAATAGGAAAGCCTTGAACCCCTTCCGTTAAATTTAGTTAGTATTAAGATTTTTTTACAGGGAGTGCAGTGGAGCTGACGCTGAAATCAGTAAGTATTTGATTATATCATCACTAGTCTCACTGAACTCTTCTGAACTCTACATGTCACGTGTGGTCTGGCGTCTCCTTGCCAGCAACAGATCCCAGGTTCAAACTAGTCAATTACCTAAAAAACACGCTCAGAGCGTCGTTGCGCGAAAGTGGTAGGGAGACACGACGTAGAACAAACAGACACCACGCAGAATGTTAGAAGGCGTTTCGAGAAACAATTTATGATAATAGATCGCAGTATTCCAGAAAATGCTGCATACAGATTTTGTTGCGACTGAGAAAGTGCGCCACGAATATGGTACTTACGTACATGAAGACTGTAAGGAACTAGAGCGAAAAGTAAAGATTGCAGCATTTCAGATGACGAGACTGTAAAAGACGTTTTGCGACTTGAGGAATGGGTTAAAGAGTTTGTTGTTTCTCACATAATCGGAGAGGAAAAGCTAAAGAAGCATAAGGAACTTCTTCCTCACATACCCCTTAAGTACCACGCCTTCTGCATGAATTTAACATCAGAACTTGTAGCTAGTAACGAGCGTGAGAAACATGTTGAAGAACATTAACGCCAGTAACGAAGGATAATTTGTGGCTTCGAATGTTTGGGTATGCTCTCAATGTAATATAAGGCATTTGTTGAAGTCAGAATATGGCTTTTTATTCAGTTGACCACAGTGAGAGAGAAACACATGACACAAATGTTTGTTCCTTTAGTACACAAACTGTATATTGTTGTTCATAACTCCTTTTCATTATAAGGCTTTTTAAAGTTTTGGAGGAACTAAGAAACACCCGGCAAAGACAGTGCATGTTTAATAGAACCTAAAGCCAAAATCTTCAGACAAACCGCGTATGTTTACGAAAGAGGGATATTTTGGGTCGCTTTGGTATCTCTAACTTGACGTAGGAGATACTTGGTATTCGTAGCGGTTGCTTTATGACGCACACGTGTAATTGTGTAGCTGGTGGAAGGAGTACGTTTACGGCTCTCGAGAGAGCCATTAAACCGCCAGTATAGCGTGCCGGAGGGTATTTCTCGCCATTCAACTTTGCTATGATAGCAGAGAAACTCTTTATCGTGGTTCCACGTGGCGAGTAACGTTATTGCAAAAAGCAGTAACGGAAACGTGACTAATCAGAGGTGAATGTTGTCGCAGTGAAGGATTTAAACTGCGACAGATTCATCGCTCGCCAGTGGCGAAGGGTATCTTGTACCACTACTAGTCATTTCATTTCCTGTTCCAGTCGTAAACTGAGCAATGGAGGAACGACATTCTATTTGTGTCCTTCTACACCTCCACACGAGCCCTAACTTCTCTTATGTTAAATCTTCGTGGTCCTTACGTGACACTGCGTCGGTAGAGGCGTTTTGTTGTCAGTTGCAAGTGCCTGTTCTCTACTTTCTCTCGATAGTGTTTTGTGAAAAGAACGCCTTCTGCCCTATAGTGTGTCCCATAGGAGTTCCCGAACCATCAGCGTGTAGCTAGAACCTATCGGTAGCAAATCTAGCTGCATGCCTCTGAAATCCTTCGATGTCTTCCACTAACACTGTAAGTAGGCTATTTAGGTTTTTGTGTTGGAAACACCACGTAGCGGTCTGTATGAAAATCACTGACTGTGCTGTGTGCAGTCTGTGGCTGGTTGGACTCTGTTGGAATATTCGCTTGTATAGTGTTGGGCTGCTGGATGTGAACAGGGCGTAGCGTTGTGCAGTTGGAGGTGAGCCGCCAGCAGTGGTGGGTGTGGGGAGAGAGATGCCAGAGTTTTGAGCGGACGATCTGGACGTGTGTCCGTCAGAAAAAGGAAATTTTCTTAATTGGATGTCACAAAATTATACAGGGTGGTCCATTGATAGCGACCGGGCCAAATATCTCACGAAATAAGCATCAAACGAAAAAACTACAAAGAACGAAACTCGTCAAGCTACAAGGGGGAAACCAGATGGTGCTATTGTTAGCCCGCTAGATGGCGCTGCCATAGGTCAAACGGATATCAACTGCGTTTTTTAAATAGGAGCCCCCATTTTTTATTCATATTCGTGTAGCACGTAAAGAAATATGAATATTTTAGTTGGACCACTTTTTTCGCTTTGTGGTAGATAGCGCTGTAATAGTCACAAACGTATAAGTACATGGTATCACGTAACATTCCGCCAGTACGGACGGTACTTGCTTCGTGATACATTACCCGTCTTAAAATGGACCGTTTACCAATTGCGGAAACGGTCGATATTGTGTTGATGTATGGCTATTGTGATCAAAATGCCCAACGGGCGTGTACTATGTATGCTGCTCGGTATCCTGGACGACATCATCCAAGTGTCCGGGCCGTTCGCCGGATAGTTACGTTATTTAAGAAAACAGGAAGTATTCAGCCACATGTCAAACGTCAACCACGACCTGCAACAAATGAAGATGCCCAAGCAGGTGTTTTAGCTGCTGTCGCGGCTAATCCGCACATCAGTAGCAGACAAATTGCGCGAGAATCGTGAATCTCGAAAACGTCGGTGTTGAGAATGCTACATCAACATCGATTGCACCCGTACCATATTTTTATGCATCAGGAGTTGCATGGCGACGACTTTGAACGTCGTGTATACATTTCTGTCATTGGGCAAAAGAGAAATTATGGGACGATGACAGATTTTTTGCACGCTTTCTATTTAGCGACAAAGCGTCATTCACCAACAGCGGTAACGTAAACCGGCATAATTGGGCAACGGAAAATCCACGATGGGTGCGACAAGTGGAACATCAGCGACCTTGGCGGGTTAATGTATGGTGCGGCATTATGGGAAGAACGATAATTGGCCCCAATTTTATCGACGGCAATCTAAATGGTGCAATGTATTCTGATTTCCCACGTAATGTTCTACCGATGTTACTACAAGATGTTTCACTGCATGACAGAATGGCGATGTACTTCCAACATGATGGATGTCCGGCACATAGCTCGCGTGCGGTTGCAGCGGTATTTCATGACATGTGGATTGGTCGTCGAAGCACAATACCATGGCCCGCACGTTCACCGGATCTGACGTCCCCGGATTTCTTTCTGTGGGGAAAGTTGAAGGATATTTGCTATCGTGATCCACCGACAACGCCTGACAACATGCCGGCCGCGGTGGCCGAGCGGGTCTAGGCGCTTCAGTCCGGAACCGCGGGACTGCTACGGTCGCAGGTTCGAATCCTGCCTCGGGCATGGATGTGTGGATGTCCTTAGGTTAGTTAGGTTTAAGTAGTTCTAAGGTCTAGGGACTGATGACCTCAGATGTTAAGTCCCATAGTGCTCAGAGCTATTTGAACCTTGTTTGAACCTGACAACATACGTCAGCGCATTGTCAATGCATGTGCGAACATTACGGAAGGCGAACTACTCACTGTTGAGAGGAATGTCGTTACACGTATTGCCAAATGCATTGAGGTTGACGGACATCATTTTGAGCATTTATTGCATTAATGTGTCATTTACAGGTAATCACACTGTAACAGCATGCGTTCTCAGAAATGATAAGTTCACAAAGGTACATGTATCACATTGGAACAACCGAAATAAAATGTTCAAACGTACCTACGTTCTGTATTTTAATTTATAAAACCTACCTGTTACCAACTGTTTGTCTAAAATTGTGAGCCATATGCTTGTGACTACTACAGCGCCATCAGTCACAAAGCGAAAACAAGTGGTCCAACTAAAACATTCATATTTCTTTACATACTACACGAATATGCTATAAAAATGGGGGTTCCTATTTTAAGAAAACGCAGTTGATATTCGTTTGACCTATGGCAGCGCCATTTAGCGGGCCAGCCATAGCGCCATCTGGTTTCCCCCTTCAAGCTAGACGAGTTTCGTTCTTTGTAGTTTTTTCGTCTGATGTTTGTTTCGTGAGATATTTGGCCCGGTCACTATCAATGGACCACCCTGTATATATATTATGAGTGTTGAACGCTATTAAGGTAAATACATTGTTTGTTCTCTATCAAAATCTTTCATTTGCTACTTATGCCTATCAGTAGTTAGTGACTTCAGCAGTTAGAATCTTTTATTTAGCTGGCAGTATTGTCGCTCGCTGTATTGCAGTAGTTCGTGTAGGGAAGATTTTTGTGAGGTAAGTGATTCATGAAAGGTATAGGTTATTGTTACTCAGGGCCGTTCTTTTGTAGGGATTATTGAAAGTCAGATTGCGTTGCGTTAAAAATGTTGTGTTTCAGTTTATTGATGATCAGAATAAGTAAAGAGAAAAGTGCTTGAATACGTTGAGTTTTACTCAGCTATTTCTGTATAAAATAACGTAAGAGTTTTTCCAGCACTGTCATTCACAATTTTCAGAGGGGACGTTTCAACCCGACCTGGATGGGGTCCCACACACTCGAGTAGTACTCAAAAATGGGCCACACTAGCAGTCTCTGTCCGCGTTCTCCTTTGCAGATGAGTCACACTTTTCTACAATTTTCCCGTTAAACCGAAATTGACGATTCGCTTTCCCTACCACCAGTCTTACGTGTTCGTTGCATTTCACATCGCTTTGCAACGTTATGCCTAGATATTTAATTGGCGTGAATGCGTCAAGCAGCACGTCACAAATATTGTACTCGAATATTGAAGAACTGCTTTTCCTACTCATCTGCATAAATATACATTTATTTTTACATTTTGAGGAAGCTGTCGTTCATCAAATCAAATAGATATTTTGTATGTTGCCCTGTATCCTCCTTGAGTCACTCAACGACTACACTTTATCGTACGCTATAGGGTCATCAGCAAACAGACGCAGATCGCTGCCCACCCTGTCTGTTATGTCATTTATGTATATAGAGAACGAAAGGGGTTTTGTCGCACTTCGGTGGGCGCTACTAACTATACCATTGTCTCTGTCGAACACTCTCCACCGAGGACAAACCAATACGGTTTATGTTGCTTAAGAAATCTTCGAGCCACTCATATATCTGGGAATCTATTCCATATTCTAGGACATTCGTAAACAGTCTGTACTGGGCACTTTTCGTAAATATAAGAATATGGAATTTGGCTGTTGCCCTTCTCCCATGGTTCGCGGGATATAAGCGTAAGAAAACGGCGAGCTGAGCTACGTACGGGCGATGTTTTCTACATCCTTCCTGATCTGTGGACAGAAGCTGTTCTGTCTTAAGGAAATTTATGATTTCCGAACTCGCTCAAGAATTCTGCAACAAACCTATGTTATAGATATTGGTCTGTAAATTTGTCGACCCTAGCTTTTACCCAACCGCTACAGGGTGGTTCTGAAACTGTCTGAAAAGTTTGTAAGGGTGTCGCAGGGGACGTTGTGCTGAAAAATAATTGTTAGGAAAACACTTTGCACAATATCCGAGTTACACTCGAGGTATGAATTAAAAAACGCCTCCAGTCACAATTTTTCGTGTTTCACTCAGTACACGATGCATCTCGGACCCTGTGGGCCCATCTTCAGGTGTAATTCGTCTTAATACATGATTTATTTGTTCTCTTGAATGAGATGAAATGCATATTCCTGTCACGAAAAGGTTTGATGTTAGGTTACGAATTTCGTAAGTCAGACGCGGAAAATATGTGCGACATAATGGAATTATGAATAGCAAAACTTACGAAATAATCCAAGAAAAGAGTTTTTAACGTTTTAGTAACAGCATGAGCTTTGTCCTCCATCGAGGGCACTATTAATCTTTTCCACTATTTCGCACATGTTTTCCGCATCTGACTTAACGAAGTTCGTAACCTAACATCAACCATTTTCGTGACAGGAATATGGATTTCATCTCATTCAAGAGAACAAATAAATCATGTGTTAAGACGAATTACACCTGAAGATGGACCCGCAGGTTCCGAAATGCATCGTGTACTGAATAAAACACGGAAAATTGTGACTGAAGGCGTTTTTTAATTCGTACCTTGAGTGTATTGAGTACAGTCACGTTTGAAGCTGCAAAGTATGGATTAAATATAAAAAAAATATCCGAGTTAGTTAGCATTGGAGCTAGCCAATCAGTTTATTGTGTGCGCCAAGTCAGGTTTCCCGCCATATGAAATTAGTGTCGTTTGTTCTCACAGTGTAGACAACAGCGCGTGAGACTGCTTAGCCTTTGGCACCGGTTAGATCCTTACTAGCGCCCCACATTCAATTTCTTTTACCTTTTTAATCGCTCTCTTGTTCGGGTTTCAGAAACCAAATGAAGAACACGTTTGGTGACATCGGCAGAACGACTTGATTGAGTGACTTCAATAAAAATTAACTCGGAAACGGCGAGATTTATCAGTTTCTTTCTTCAAAATTAGTTCTCAGCACAAGCTACCCTGCAAAACTCTTACAGACTTTCCAGTTTGTTTCTGATCATTCTATATACGAGGTGTGGCTGTAAAATAACGGCACAGATGTTGTCACGTAGAAAGTACACATGCGTCAAAGATGAACGACCAATAGATGTGAAGCATGAAGCCTTCTCGATAAAATACGACATCTCTGGTGTCTGTAGACAAATCAGTATGGCCGTGGCCTTCGTTAGTGTATGAGCTGTTATTGTGCTCTGCTGGGAAATGATTAGCGTAATGATAGAGCAACGAATTGTCTTAAAGTTTCTCATGAAACGTGGAAAAAGTGCTATTGAAATCCATCTTCTAGTAAAAGACGTGTTCTCCGAAGACTCTTTATCACGTATGCGAGTTTCTGAATGGTTCAAGAATTCCCAAAATGGCCAAGAGGACGTTGAAGATGACTCACGACCGGGAACCCTGCAACATAAAAAAGGATGAAAATGTCGAAAATGTAGACAATCTGACTGCCGCTTGAGGATTCGATCGATTGCTGAAACGATACGAACTGGTGAAGAATGTGTGTGCGATACTGATGCCAAAAATTCTCATGATCGAACAAAAAGAAGCTCGTGGTAACGTTTATACTGACACTTTGAATACCACTGAAAATGATCCTAATTTCTTGGAAAAAGTGAAAACACGTGAATAATCTTGGTTTTTCAGCTAAGCGCCTAATCGTGTACTGAAAGGGCTCAACTTGACCGAGAGTGAAAAAAGCTCGAATGAACAAATCAAGATTCAAAGTGATGATGATTGCTTTTTTCCAATACGAAATTGTGCATTTTTACTGGGTTGCTGAAGGTCAGACTATTAATCGACGTTTTACTGCCTTCAAGTTCTTACTGAACTCTGTGAGAAAACGAGAAACAGAGGACCCAAATTCTGGAAGGAAGAGTCATGGACAATGGCAAGCACCGACGTACACCGAATTTCTAGCGGAGTACAACTTCCCAGTGTTAGACCACCCTCCTTATTCGGCTGACCTAGCACCATTTGACTTTCATCTATTTACCAAGGTAAAACCTTCATTAAAATTAACAAGATTTCAATCCGTTGAAGCAGTGTCAGGAAAAGGTGGCAGGCGCCATCACGAAACTCACTGAGGAAGTCTTCACCGTTTCCATCAATGTAAAATCCACATGGAACGTTGTAGGGGTAGAGGAGGGGAGTATATTGAGGATGACAATAACTAAATATGTAAGTTTTTGAAAGAAATGTTTTACAGCGATAGTCCCGTTTCTTATAGCCACATTTCGTGCAGGAGTTGGTTGGGAACTTGCGCTCAGTGAGAGATTCGCGGGAGATGCAAGTTCAGGAGCCAGTGCCGAAAGGTACTCTCTGTAAATACGCATTAGGACTCCATCCGGATCTAGTGGTATTTTAAAATTTCAGCTCTGCCAGTTCTTTCTCAGCGTCAGGGATGACTATAGCTATGTCCTCCATACTGGATTTTGACCATCGTATGTGTCCTGCAAGAAGGTTTTTTTAATCGCGAAATTTAAAACTTCAGCTTTCTTTTGCTGTCTTCGATTACCCCATCAGACTGGATAGAAGTCTTCGATCCGCTTCGTTATTATACGTAAGGTAAGAATTTTCTAGAGTTGGCATGCGGACCGGCTTGTCGAAGCACTCATGGAACACGGTATTATCGATTATGTAACTGCGTTCTTTTTCAACGTTTGTGTTTTTCATGTAAATTATTATAATTTTAGTTTTGTAAAAAAATGGGATATAGGTGGTGTCAGGGACTGCGGTTTGGTAGGTGTACTGTCATAAATTAAACTGTTTTACAATTAATAATGTCAAGGAGAAACCAAACATTTTGCAATCCATGGGGTGGAATAACACGGTACCGAATGCTACACAGCAGCGATTTTGAATTCGCCTACACACAAGGCCGACTGCCTTTATTTCGGTTACTGACTTTTATTATTCCACAGTAAAGTTAATTTTGATTTTAGAAGTATCATTTTTTCATTCACTGCTCCTCTGTGACAGGTTATTGGTTACGAGGTTATTGGCAAGCACTTGCAAATGGCAGATCACCGAAATCAGCTGATCGTTTTAAATAAAAGATCGTGAACGTAACACAACCGAGGTATCCAATGGAATCGTATTAACAAATTTATGAATGTAGCATCAGATGTGAAGAAAATCGTTAATTTAAGCCCACACATCATGATCTGACTATGACATAACGCTCGTAGCGATCTGAACAAAAACTTGAAATCGGATGTGTTCTCTTCTCGAACTTACGCCGTAGGCAATGAAGCGACCTTAGTGGTGAACAGCTTATAGATATTTTTAATCGTTCAGGCGTTCCACACCGAAGCCATACATTTTGATTACGATTACGTTATTATTATTATCGCAATTTTTTTGCTCAGTTAACTTTACAATCAATGACACCATGTAAAATCTCCAAAAAAATGTTAAAAAAATGGTTCAAATGGCTCTGAGCACTATGGGACTCAACTTCTGAGGTCATTAGTCCCCTAGAACTTAGAACTAGTTAAACCTAACTAACCTAAGGACATCACAAACATCCATGCCCGAGGCAGGATTCGAACCTGCGACCGTAGCGGTCTTGCGGTTCCAGACTGCAGCGCCTTTAACCGCACGGCCACTTCGGCCGGCAAAATGTTAAAACGAGACCTGATATATACATAGAAAGAGAGTAGTCTGAAAATTGAGGATGTGCTAGATGATGATCGATTTGGCTTTAGGAAAGGCAAAGACACCAGAGACGCAATTTTGACGTTGCGGTTGATAATGGAAACAAGACTAAAGAAAACTGAAGATACGTTCACAGGATTTGATGCAAGATTTTCGACATTCTGAGAAAAAAAGGGGTAATCTATATGGAGAGATGGGTGATGTACAGTATGTACAAGAGCCAAGAGGATATAATGAGATTGGACGACAAAGAACGCGGGCCATTTAGACATTCAAAACGTTGACACTTCTTGTTGTCTATATAGAAGATGTTTGGTTGTTTTCGTTGTAGGACCCTCCGTTATCGTGCATATCTTCTGATGGATAAGTACATCGAAACAGATGGCAGGATCTGCTCTTCTAAAAGAGAGCGCAGTCCTCCGAGTCCATCCTCAGTGCAAGCCTCAACCGTTTCCGACTCACCAACTGCAGCCATCCTGCCCCAAACAGCCAAGCTTATCCATGCAGTTTATGCTGTGGCGACTGTGTTATCTGCGGCGTAACAAGTGTCATTACTTTAGCGTGGAGAGGTACGAAGGAAATAAAGTTTCGTCTGAAAAGAACCCTTTCTCGTTATTAATTTTTTCGTCTTTATACACCGTATTTCACGGACTATAAGATGCGCTTTAATTTTTAAGCCTTTTTTAAATTACATTCATATCAATTTTTATTAGATTCCATGGCCAAACTAAAAAATTCTTAGTTTATAAAAACGAATTGACCCATAAAATCCTTGAAAAACGTCGTCTGAAGTCTCCTCTTCTTCTTCTTCGTCGACGTCGCCGTCGTCGTCGTCGTCTTTGGCCTCTTCATATACAGGGCGTTACAAAGAGGTACGACCAAACTTTCAGGAAACATTCCTCACACACAAATAAAGAAAAGATGTTAAGTGGACATGTGTCCGGAAACGCTTAATTTCCATGTTAGAGCTCATTTTAGTTTCGTCAGTATGTACTGTACTTCCTCGATTCACCGCCAGTTGGCCCAATTGAAGGAAGGTAATGTTGACTTCGGTGCCCATGTTGACATGCGACTCATTGCTCTACAGTACTAGCATCAAGCACATCAGTACGTAGCATCAACAGGTTAGTGTTCATCAAGAACGTGGTCTTACAGTCAGTGCAATGTTTACAAATGCGGAGTTGGCAGATGCCCATTTGATGTATGGATTAGCACGGGGCAATAGCCGTGGCGCGGTACGTTTGTATCGAGACAGATTTCCAGAACGAAGGTGTCCCGACAGGAAGACGTTCGAAGCAACTGATCGGCGTCTTAGGGAGCACGGAACATTCCAGCCTATGACTCGCGACTGGGGAAGACCTAGAACGACGAGGACACCTGCAATGGACGAGGCAATTCTTCGTGCGGTTGACGATAACCCTAAAGTCAGCGTCAGAGAAATTGCTGCTCTACAAGGTAACGTTGACCACGTCACTGTATGGAGAGTGCTACGGGAGAACCAGTTGTTTCCGTACCATGTACAGCGTGTGCAGGCACTATCAGTAGGTGATTGGCCTCCAGGGATACACTTCTGCGAATGGTTCATCCAACAATGTGTCAATCCTCATTTCAATGCAAATGTTCTCTTTACGGATGAGGCTTCATTTCAACGTGATCAAATTGTAAATTTTCACAAGCAACATGTGTGGGCTGACGAGAATCCACACTCAATTGTGCAATCACGTCATCAACACAGATTTTCTGTGAACGTTTGGGCAGGCATTGTTAGTGATGTCTTGATTGGGCCCCATGTTCTTCCACCTACGCTCAATGGAGCACGTTATCATGATTTCATACGGGATACTCTACCTGTGCTGCTAGAAGATGTGTCTTTACAAGTACGACACAACATGTGGTTCATGCACGATGGAGCTCCTGCACATTTCAGTCGAAGTGTTCGTACGCTTCTCAACAACAGGTTCGGTGACCGATGGATTGGTAGAGGCGGACCAATTCCATGGCCTCCACGCTTTCCTGACCTCAACCCTCTTGACTTTCATTTATGGGGGCATTTGAAAGCTCTTGCCTACGCAATCCCGGTACCAAATGTAGAGACTCTTCGTGCTCGTATTGTGAACGGCTGTGATACAATACGCCATTCTCCAGGGCTGCATCCGCGCATCAGGGATTCCATGCGACGGAGGGTGGATGCATGTATCCTCGCTAACGGAGGACATTTTGAACATTTCCTGTAACAAAGTGTTTGAAGTCACGCTGGTACGTTTTGTTGCTGTGTGTTTCCGTTCCATGATCAATGTGATTTGAAGAGAAGTAATAAAATGAGCTCTAACATGGAAAGTAAGCGTTTCCGGACACATGTCCACATATTTTCTTTCTTTGTGTGTGAGGAATGTTTACTGAAAGTTTGGCCGTACCTTTTTGCATCACCTTGTATACGATGGTCTGCGCTGCCACCGAGAGCGTTTCTTATGCCGCACTTCTTGAAAGATTTAACAATAATCACTTCTCTCACTCTAGACTACTGATTTTTTCCAGTTCTTCTTTACCAATCCGCCAATCGCGAATAGTTTTTCTGTTGGTTGAAGGCCGAAATGACGCTCAGCTACAGTGTTTCCATGTTATTCTGCATATGCTGTTGCTTCCAGTTTATAGCCCGCATCATATGAATAACTTTTATTTTTTTCCATTACGGAACTGGCTACTAACAAAACTGTTGTACTGTCACCGATAATAATAATAATGGCGTGTGGCGAGGGCCTCCCGTCGGGTAGACCGCTCGCCTGGTGCAAGTCTTTCGATTTGACGCCACGTCGGCGACTTGCGCGTCGATGGGGACAAAATGGTGATGAGTAGGACAACACAACACGCAGTCCCTGAGCGGAGTCGGAGGACAAGTGAGGATATCATTCGAAGATCTCTTTGTCTAGGTTGGTAGTGAACTAATGTAACAAGGAAATCATCAATATGAAATTTGGCGTCTCTGGCAGTTGACATTTTATTTACTCTGCAAGGAACTTCTAATTTGGTACTGAATTGGCATACTTTTAACTCTGCCTGTTAAGTACCAAACTATATTGTACTGTTTTAGTTAATCACCCGGAAACAAATTTCCAGTATCATTTCATTATCCAGAACTTTAAAGTATTCATTAATATGACTTGTGATTCGTCTAATTGGAACGGTAGGATTGTTTTTCTGAATTTGTGGGGTCAATGTAAATAGAAATAGTCAGTGTTACAGCAGAAGAAGCACAAGAATTTGACTGAAATGAAAAACTACTTGGTGCTGTTCTCGAGCCAGTAGGTTACGCTGCGCATAAAGTGTATGGAAACAGTAAGATGTCATTTAGATTGCATGCAAGTAAAAATTCAACGCCAATGAATCATGTTTATTTTAACAGATCAGGAATCATTTTCAATCAAAGAGGCTTTGTTCGAAAACTCTATTCTTACGTCTTGGGGAACGCACGACTTGTAGATTCAAAGACAAGATTATTTTTAAAGATGACGTCAGTGATTTAATGTACTAACAAACAAGCCAAGTATATCGGCTTAACGTTATACTAATGTAATGAGAGGTATAGTACTGAGTATTTAGAAAACAGAATAAAAATTAACAATGTGTAATATCCTTAGTTCCGCATAAGAAAAACTTTTCTAGAACCACAAAAATTGTTTCATACTGTCCTAGAACCTAAACAGATATCCACATGTCCGTGTTTACCCAAAGGATAGATAAATAGAAACAATAAAAAGATTAACAGTACTGTTTCTATTCATCACTCCATGTGGGGTGATAGGAACAGCAATTGTTTTATTTTTTTTTTTGTGTTGGAGAATTATGAACTAGGTCCATAAAATGATGTTAAGTATAAAGTTACACACTAGTCCCATAATCCCATATAGTTTTAACTTTCATTTTTGTTCTTTACACTACCAATTTTTCTTTCTTTAAGTTGAAATCAGTTTCTGTTTACCCCATTCTACGACACATTTTACGTTAAATATAATCATTTATTTAACTATACTTTTTAGTTTTTTTGGAAAAAGAATGTAACGCTCTCCACGTTTGTAGACAAAAAACTCAGTGCTTCCTGCCTGGGAGCCTATCATGAGACCACAATGAGGTCATAATTCCTGGCATGCTGCATCCTCAGAAACTCTAGCAAGAGCCATTTCGTTGCAGAGTTCGGCGCAGTTTACCAGGGTGTGAACGCTTTTCTGGGAACATCACATGATGCTTTGCGTGTGCTCTATACAGCAGCGGTCATTTGCCTTATTTTGCGTCGTTAATGGCAGGAGCAACATTAACAGCCCTTTTTAACAACCTTTATTACCTCTATTCACTTTTTGACGCACTTAACATATATAATTTTTTGCGAAGAACTTAGAGGCTGATACATACAGTATACAGCTGCAGCAACGAGGAGAGAATTTACGTTCTCTGACAATTTACAATTCCTGCAGTGACTATGATGCTAGAAACTTGCTCCCTCCCCCACACACCGTCAGGTGGCTTGCGGAATATGGATGTAGATGTAGCTGTAAATACACGTCATTATTTTATGTCCGAAGTCTGGCCGGAGAAATTTCTAGATTTGTCTATGAAGATACGTTACAATCTCATACTATTGTAATTCAATTTCTTGCTTCCTGTTTTACTGTTTTAGGAAGCAGCTTTTTGTAGTAATTCCTGTGTTAGAGTTTTGATGGTGTTTTCTTCATATTACGTTTAATTAATAACTTAAGCTTCTGACGATTTTTCCGTCAATAGCTATCTTTGCTAAATCGATGACGGTGTTTGGCATTTAACAATCGGCAACGACATCAAGCAGTCATCAAGGAATTTCCACATGCTAACAGTCTGCCGATATATTGGGAAGTATAGAATCTGGCATACGAAGGGTAGTCTTGGTGTTTAAGTGTCACCTCGAAAAACCTAGATTTACGTAATATTTTTTTTTGTTTTGTTTACAGGTATATATTCGTAGACTTGGTAGACACTGGAATTCCTTCGCCACAGTACCGTAGCACGCAGGTAGAGAAGGTAAAACGAGATGGTGCAGCCCACCGATGAAATGATTTTGCGAAGGGAGTTAAAAAGAATGGCGTACAACGCTGGAGCAGCTCGTAATAAGCCACACACATCTGCAGCTAGTGCTAACAGGCGCCTGAGACGATGTAGAGAGTGACGCTACTGTACAGTGGAGGACTGGAAACGAATGACCTGGAGTGGTGAATACTCTCTGGCAGTCCGATGAAAAGATTTGGGTTTTTCTGTCGCCTCTGCAACGTTACCTGACGTTACCTGTTATTACGTGCAGTGATGCATAGAAGAGGCGGTGAACGGTGACGAAATGCCACGGTTGGTTCTCTGCGTTTCCTCCTTGTCTGTACGACGTTCCTTTTGGAATTCCCTCCTCGCGCTCTGTTGTTTCCTTACCCTAAGCAGAGGGCTCTGTGGCGTTGCTGCGGCCGGCTGCCTGCCGTGTTTGCGGGAGAGCGTCGTTTGGGAGTAGGAACTCAGATTGCGGACGTATGGAAGTGTACAGGAGGCCACGCCGTTTTGTTGATGGTTTGGCGTGACTCGTGTCAGGTGTGATGCATCGTTAAAGCCGTGATAGCAGCCTATCTTACTGTCTTGGTCGCAGGTGGATCCAAGGGGATGAAGCCTGGTTGTCCATTGAAACTCTTGTCCTACGGATGTCATCGGACTTAAAGTAAGACGTTTTAACAATTATTTGCATTTCCAAGCAGCTGGGGATTCCGGCGTCTGCAGTAATTCGGTGAAGATTATTTGTTTCGCCGGTGTGTAAATGGAATGAACAAGGAGCAGTTTATTTAATGCTCAACTTTTGCTCGTGTTCTGCTGTGCTGCTTGCGAGTGTAAACTTGACTCTCACCTTTATCTGTTGATTTTAAGCGCATCGTCAAATACAGAATCCAAGGACTGTCTTTCAATTAATAAGCTGGATTCCTTATTTCCTCCTCACGACGCGTGTTAAATGGCAAAGCAGAATTGTAGACCTTAACTCGCTGCCTCGTTTCCGTGGCATCAGTAACAGAGCGTAATCTGTTAAGTAATTAAGGCTTGTGGTAAACAAAGGTATTTAAAATGTTGTTTTAAAATATTATCTGAAATGTCAGTGATTTATGTTGCGCTAGTTGATTCTGGGGTATGAACGTCATTGTTGGCACGTCTGCCACCGAGCGAGGTGGCGCAGTGGTTAGCACATTGGACTCGCATTCGGGAGGACGATGGTTCAATTCAGTCTCCGGCCATCCTGATTTAGGTTTTCCGTGATTTCCCTAAATCGTTTCAGGCAAATGCCGGGATGGTTCCTTTGAAAGGGCACGGCCGATTTCCTTCCCATTCCTTCCCTAACCCGAGCTTGCGCTCCGTCTCTAACGACCTCGTTGTCGATGGGACGTTAAACACTAACAACCACCACCACCACCACCACCACCACCACCGCACGTCTGCCGTGTAAGGGAATCCTGCTGGTTTTGATTGTTTTGGAAACTTTAATTGAGAGAGAAACTCCTGCGCTTTAGTCCTGCCTTGAGTTAATGCTATACTCGGGGTCTGGCATTTGTACTGCAAGCTGCAACAGCATTTTGTTTCATCGTTGTTTTGTTCTCAAACTAGGTGTTCGCGCTAAACATGCTTTGGGCCGGGCGTTTCGCCCCTCAGCATTATACTTGGGTTTCAGCTGAGTGTACAGTCTATTGACTGACCATCGTACGCCACATCGGTAATGGTCAACCTGTCATCAGATGATTCCAATGCTGTAGTTAGTTGTAAATTAGCACTGGTTCCATTACCTTCTGACCAGGGTTCTTGCTCGACGCTTGTCTTTACGAGTAAATACGCCTGGCTAGCATTGGTTGTGGCTAGCTTAAATTAATCACTGCTCAATAGCCCAACACAGTTTGTCGGCTGTCAGAAGCCGTGTATGTGTTGTTTAGTCCGCAGCTCGTGGTCGTGCGGTAGTGTTCTCGCTTCCCGCGCCTGAGTTCCCGGGTTCGATTCCCGGCGGGGTCAGGGAATTTCTCTGCCTCGTGATGACTGGGTGTTGTGTGTTGTCCTTAGGGTAGTTAGGTTTAAGTAGTTCTAAGTTCTAGTGGACTGATGACCATAGATGTTAAGTCCCATAGTGCTCAGAGCCATTTGAACCATTTTTTTGTGTGTTGTTTATTCCTTTATTCTCGTCGATCTATAAGCATGCTGTTCTTAATTTTGTTACTCTAGGTAGCCATTAAGTTGCCATTTTTAAGGTGTTTACATGGAGTGCGGCTCCTTTGAATATAGATTGGTCAATTTCCAATTTAGTGTTTTTCCACCAGTTTTTAATCGTGCTTATATACAGAATCTGTTTTTTATTGCTACCGAGCTATACTTAAGTACACCGTCTCAGGCGCCTCTCAGCACTAGCTGCAGATGTGTGTGGCTTATTAGGAGCTGCTACACCGTCGTACGCCATTCTTTTTTTAACTCCCTTCGCAAAATCATTGTGCTAGTTGGACTCCTGGTTGCACTTGCTGTGATTTCAAGCGATTTCTTACAACCATGCTCCACCAGTGCTTGACCGTCACTGTCAGATGGTACACGTGGTCCGCTTGGTTTAGCTGGGCTTATCCTTCAAATTTTCAGTTCAGTCACATTCTTAACAGTCGACTCGGGCAGCTTTAGAAGGGAGACACATTTGTTGCTCAGATGAAATCCAGTGGTCATCCACGTTTAAAATCCGTGAGCGCTCATGACCTACCCATGCTGCTGCTAACGATCTAGTGTTGACAACACACCCCGCCTGCTTTCAAACTGAAGGGCCCTCCTTTCATGACATCTAACATTTAATTTTTCGTTATGTAGTGGTGTCCGGGTATTTTTGATCCAATAGTGTTTATCAAACAAACAGTGCACACCATCTAAAATCGTGGCCAAAAACAACAGTAGCACACTCACCTAATGAATCCCAACAAACCGGTTGTCGCAAACCACTATTTGTCAGAGATTCATGGATTGAGTCAAGATCAGAGTGGTTTTGTGTTCCATAAATATCCCAGACTTGACATTATTGAATTCGGTGTGTTTAATGCTTTCTTCTGTCGGAGCTGACCGAGTTTGACAAATTCTTAAGCAACTCCTACCTGTGTGTGTTTCTTTTGTTCCTCTCTGGTAGATATATTAGTAATTCGTTTCTGGCAGCGGTTGTGTTACTGTCGTGTTAGGGCAATCCAGATGGCTAAAGAAATCGTTTCCGCCGAAAACGAGATGCCACATGATAATTCATTTCAAATAGCTCTGAGCACTATGGGACTTAACTTCTGAGATCATCAGTCCCCTAGAACTTAGAACTACTTAAACGCACCTAACGTAAGGACATGACACACATCCATGCCCGAGGCAGGACTCGAACCGGAGCGGTCGCGCAGTGCCACACTGTAGCGCCTACAACCGCTCGGCCAACCCGGTCGGCGATATTCCATTTCCATTTCATCAGTGGGCTGCACCATCTCATTCTACCTTCTCTGCCTGCGTGCTACGGTACTGTGGCGAAGGAATTTGTGTCTACCAAGTCTACTAATATATACCTGTAAACAAAAAAATTAATTACGTAAATCTAGTTTTTTCGAGGTGACAGTTAAACATTAAGACTACCCTTCTTAAGCCAGATTTTATACTTCCAATATATCGGCAGACTGTTAGCATGTGGAAATTCCTTGATGACTGCTCGATGTCGCGGCCGATTGTTACATGCCAAAGACTGTTACCGATTTAGCAACGATACCTGTTGACGGAAAAATCGTCAAAAGCTTAAGTTATTAAATAAACATTAATATGAAGAAAACACAATCAAAACTCTAACACAGGAATTATTACAAAAAGCTGCTTCCTAAAACAGTAAAACAGGAAGCAAGAAAATGAATGACAATAGTATGAGATTGTAAAGTATCTTCATAGACAATTCTAGCAATTTCTACGGCCAGATTTCAGACATAAAATAATGACGTGCATCAAAAGGAGAAAGTTTCTGGCATCATAGTGACTGCAGGCATTGTAAATTGTCAGAGAACGTAAATTCTTTCCTCGTTGCTGCAGCTGTATACGCTATGAATCACCGTCTAAGTTCTTCGCAAGAATTACATAAGTGCGTAAAAAGTGAATAGAGGTCATAAAGGTTGTTAAAAAGGGCTGTTAATGTTGCTCCTGCCATTAACGACGCAAAATAAGGCAAATGACCGCTGCTGTAAAGAGACACACGCAAAGCATAATGTGATGTTCCTGGTAAACTGCGCCGAACTCTGCAACGAAATGGCTCTTGCTAGAGTTTCTGAGGATGCAGCATGCCAGGAATTATGATCTCATTGTGGTCTCATGATAGGCTCCCAGGCAGGAAGCACTGAGTTTTTTTGTCTACAAACGTGGAGAGCGTTACATTCTTTTTCAAAAAAAAACTAAAAAGTATAGTTAAATAAATGATTATATTTAACGTAAAATGTGTCGTAGAATGGGGTAAACAGAAACTGATTTCAACTTAAAGAAAGAAAAATTGGTAGTGTAAAGAACAAAAATGAAAGTTAAAACTATATGGGATTATGGGACTAGTGTGTAACTTTATACTCAACATCATTTTACGGACCTAGTTCATAATTCTCCAACACAAAAAAAAATAAAACAGTTGGTGTTCCTATCACCCCACATGGAGGGATGAATAGAAACAGCACTGTTAATCTTTTTATTGTTTCTATTTATCTATCCTTTGGGTAAACACGGACATGTGGATATCTGTTTAGGTTCTAGGACAGTATGAAACAATTTTTGTGGTTCTAGAAAAGTTTTTCTTATGCGGAACTAAGGATATTACACATTGTTAATTTTTATTCTGTTTTCTAAATACTCAGTACTATACCTCTAATTACATTAGTATAACGTTAAGCCGATATACTTGGCTTGTTTGTTAGTACATTAAATCAATGACGTCATCTTTAAAAATAATCTTGTCTTTGAATCTACAAGTCGTGCGTTCCCCAAGACGTAAGAACAGAGTTTTCGAACAAAGCCGCTTTGATTGAAAATGATTCCTGATCTGTTAAAATAAACATGATTCTTTGGCGTTGAATTTTTACATGCATGCAATCCAAATGACATCTTACTGTTTCCATACACTTTATGCGCAGCGTAACCTACTGGCTCGAGAACAGCACCAAGTAGTTTTTCATTTCAGTCAAATTCTTGGTCTTCTTCTGCTGTAACACTATTACTATTTACTTTGACCCCGACGGCCGCGGTGGTCTAACGGTTCTAGGCGCTCAGTCAGGAACCGCGCGACTGCTACGGTCGCAGGTTCGAATCCTGCCTCGGGCATGGATGTGTGTGATGTCCTTAAGTTAGTTAGGTTTAAGTAGTTCTAAGTTCTAGGGGACTTATGACCACAGATGTTGAGTCCCATAGTGCTCAGAGCCATTTGAACCATTTGAACATTGACCCCATAAATTCATAAGAAACAACCCTACCGTTCCAATTAGACGAATCACAAGTCAGATTAATGAATACTTTAGTTTTAAAGTTCTGGATAATGAAATGATACTGGAAATTTGTTTCCGGGTGATTAACTAAAACAGTACAATATAGTTTGGTACTTAACAGATTAAGTTAAAAGTATGCCAATTCAGTACCAAATTCGAAGTTCCTTACATAGTAAATAAAATGTCAACTGCCAGAGACGCCAAATTTCATATTGATGATTTCCTTGTTAGATTAGTTCACTACCAACCTAGACAAAGAAATCTGCGAATGATATCCTCACTTGTCCTCCGACTCAACAACTTAAAACGTTTCGATTCTACTTACCCAGTTGTTTCGGTTCACCCCTTTTTACAGAGTTTCTATTAATTTTTAATGCCTAGTGCATCACACTCTATTCTAAAAGAATTTGTTGAATCTACAGGGGATGGAGGGGGCGAAGGGATAGAAACGCGTCGTCACCCAGCGCTCTCTCGCATGGCAGAAACGTGATTCCACAGAATCTCTATCGATTAAGTTGCCGCCGCAGCTTCCTGTTTCGAACCATCATTGCCCAAACCTTCTGACGGAATTTAAAAGTGGATACTTCTCGGGCCATTTAGACATTCAAAACGTCGACACTTCTTGTTGTCTATATAGATGTTTGGTTGTTTTCGTTGTAAGACCCTCCGTTATCGTGCATATCTTCGGCTGGATAAGTACATCGAAACAGATGGCAGGACCTGCTCTTCTAAAAGAGCGCGCTATCCTCAGTCCATTCTCAATGCAAGCCTCAACCGTTTCCGACACTCCAACTGCAGCCATCCTGCCCCAAACAGCCAACCTCATCCATGCAGTTTATGCTGTGGCGGTTGTTGTGTTATCTGGGGCGTAGCAAGTGTCATTACTTTAGAATGAAGAGGTACGAAGGAAACATTTCGCCCGAAAAGAACCCTTTCTTATTCATTTTTTCGTCTTTATACACCGTATTTCAAGGGCTATAAGTTGCACCTTAATTTTTGAGCCGTTTTTAAATAACATTCTTATTAGATTGCAAAGCCAGACTAAAAAAGTTCTTAGTTTATAAAAACGAACTGACCTATAAAATCCTTGAAAATCGTCGTCTGAACTTTCCTCTTCTTCCTCTTCTTCTTCTTCGTCGTCGTCGTAGTAGTTGTCCTCTTCACACGTAAGATGGTCTGCAGTTTCACCAATAGCGTTACTTATGCCGCACTTCTTGAAAGATTTAACAGTAATGTCTTCTCTCACTCTAAACTACTGATTTTTTTTGTTCTTCTTTAACAATCTGCCAATCGCGAATTGTTTTTCTGTTGGTGGAAGGCCGAAATTCCGCTCAGCTACACTGTTTCCATGTTTTTCCGCTTATGCTATTACTTTCAGTTTATAGCCCGCATTATATGAATAACTTTTATTTTTTTTCCATTACGAAACTGGCTACTAACAACTGTTGTACTGTTACCGACAACACAAGTAACTTTAAAGTTCACTAGCACCGTAGATTTCAATCACGAATCATGGGTAGACTGTGTTCTCGGTTTCGAAGGCGTGGCGAGAGGGAGGCAGTGTAAGCAAGCTTGTGAATCCCCTCATTCATGTTCGCCACGTCGGTGTACTCCTGCTGCCAGTTGAATCCCATGTTGCCAAATGTAGACAGGTTTCTCTGCGGCATCGAATGTATGTCCGTTTCCAAGACTGGTGGGAATTTTAAATCAAACACGGGTTATTTTAATATTAATTTAGAGTGGAATATGTACCTGAGTTTTTGGGGCAATTTTCGGAGAAAAAAGTTCGTCTGATAGTCCGCATAAAATACGGTAGCTGTTGACCCGCCCTCACAGCCGAGGTGGATAACGTATTCCTGTGCGTTGGCGTTCGACTCACAGATAAGGCGGCTCAAATCCTGATGGTGGATGAAACTTCTACCCCCAGTATTTTGCCGTCAAGGCACCGAGAGGTGGTGGCCTTAGGTTCCAGATCACCAGTCTTAGCGCCAATGTCCTGGATTAAATTCCAGAACACTCCGCACTGTCTCATGAAGTGAAGGCATGGACTCACTGTTGATGGTGCTCCGAACGTCTGAAGGGGACGTTCAGCTCGGAATCCCCCTTGGTGCTACATGCGAGGAGTAAGCTATATGCTGACCCCGGATTTCACACTCTCCCTTCCCTCCATAAATAAGAACACGAACCCAACACTACAATAGGCATTAGATGAGTATGTGCCAAACAAAATCGTAAGAAATGGAAAAGAGCCATCGTGGTACAACAACCGAGTTAGAAAACTGCTGCGGAAGCAAAGGGAACTTAACAGCAAACATAAGCATAGCCAAAGCCTTGCAGACAAACAAAAATTACGCGAAGCGAAATGTAGTGTGTGGGGAGGGCTATTCGAGAGGCGTTCAATGAATTGGAAAGTAAAGTTCTATGTACTGACTTGGCAGAAAATCTTAAGAAATTTTGGTCTTACGTCAAAACGGTAGGTGGATCAAAACAAAATGTCCAGACACTCTGTCACCAAACTGGTACTGAAACAGAGGATGATAGACTAAAAGCCGAAATACTAAATGTATTTTACCAAAGCTGTTTCACAGAGGAAGACTGCACTGTAGTTCCTTCTCTAGATTGTCGCACAGATGACAAAATGGTAGATATCGAAACAGATGACAGAGGAATAGAAAAACGATTAAAATCGCTCAAAAGAGGAAAGGCCGCTGGACCTGATGGGATACCAGGTCAGTATTGGCCAGTAATACATAAAATTGCAGAAAACCTGGTAAAAATACGTGGAATTGCGGAAACTACGTAAAAATGCGTGGACTCATTGATCTGCCTTGGTGAGGTCTTTGCTTGTTCAACGTAATATTATAAACAAATAACACTCGAGTTATGTAACTTGTTATAAATAAATAAACACAACCTCTCCCTACGCTCCAGAGTGCTGGCAGCTATGGAACGGGAAAACGGATGAAAAATACGTGAAATGCGTAAAATATGGAAATCATGTAAAAAATGAGTATGTCTGTCACGTAATATCGGTATTAACACATCCTCTTCCTATGATTTCCAGCATCAAAATAACCCTGCAATGCAAATGTCCCAGTTACGAAACGTGAAGGTTTGGAGGGGATGAATAGTCCGCATTGGTCCATAGGGAAGGTTCAAATGGCTCTGAGCACTATGGGACTTTTCTTCTGAGGTCATCAGTCCCCTAGAACTTAGAACTACTTAAACCTAACTAACCTAAAGACATCACACACACCCATGCCCGAGGCAGGTTTGAACCTGCGACCGTAGCGGTCGCGCGGTTCCAGACTGTAGCGCCTAGAACCGCTCGGCCACCCCGGCCGGCCATAGGGAAGGGGCAGGGGTTGCCACCCTTTCTTTTGTCACTTGACCGGTTACATCACGACCTTGAATGTAGGTAGCACAATTACCTGGGTGACCCTGATAAAATCTCAGTCATTCCGTTTGTCTGTGAGTGGGGTGGGGGGTGGGGATGACAGAAGCATGGAGCCCAAGTGTGTAGCCTCACACCGGATATCCCTATCAGTATCCTTGAGGTAAGATTGTTATCTCAATCAGTATGCCCACTAATAACCTAGTTCCTTGTTGTCGGTTGACTTGTGCATTTCCGTCGTGACCAGAACGTATTATCTGTGTATTTCCGTTATTTTTCTCTTTTGGACTTTTCGAAACACCAGTAAAACCAATCGCTAGAATAATTACATCAGGCTATTAATTGGCGAAACAGAAAACGAGCATTTTACAATACTGCGTTTGGTTGCATAAAAATAACGTTTGGAGACGGTGAGCTTGGGAAGAATATGTTTTGATCATCTGTGAGGGGAGCGAGTAACAAAATAGGAAAAAAATACAGATAATAAATATTTATTGTTAACAAGTACTTTCCTTCATATCATACGATCTGAAGTCTACGTACATCAACAAAATAGCTGATAAATTTAGCCAGAACATTTCATGCTGATGAGGTGGGTCCGCTGCTTACACTTCTGAGATGTCTTAGTTTAAATTCATCTCTCATTCGAACACAGCTGTGAAGTACTGCAGTCGCTTTTACAATTTCTTTACCACAACCCATCGTACGTCTAATGGATGATGTAATACTCTCCACTTATTACACGCTATACCAAAAGTACACTCAACATTCCTACGTGCTTGAGTTAGCCGATAGTGAAATATGATTTTTCCGTAAGTTAAGTCCACTGTTACGTAGCGTCACATTACATTTGGCGTCAGCCCAAATCTTTCATCGCTTCCACTCAGGTATGAAAGTGTCATCTCACGTTCTGCTGCTAAATTCTTTGTTTCGGTATAACTAAAGATTTTTGCGCGAGTATCTCTGAAAATACCCGAGTTGCTGTCTCTTCCATAAGCACGAATGTCTAACCTGATTAGGATATGGTCATAATTGCATAGAGCCAACAGCTCTAGAGAAGAAAATCTTTTTGAGTGAAGTATAAGAGGTATTGAATAGAATTGGGGAGAAGAGGTGTTTGTGGCACAACTTTACTAGAAGAGGGGGTCGGTTGGTAGGACATGTTCTGAGGCATCAAGGGATCACCAATTTAGTACTGGAAGGCAGCGTGGAGGGTAAAAATGGTAGAGGGAGACTAAGAGATGAATACACTAAGCAGATTCAGAAGTATGTAGGCTGCAGTGAAGAAGCTTGCACAGGATAGAGTAGCATGGAGAGCTGCATCAAACCAGTCTCAGGACTGAAGACCACAACAACCAACAACAAGAATTTTGTATTCTGACATGTTTACCATCGAGAAAAATAAGGAAACTGCTTACTGTTCAAATCATTGAGATGTTTCAATCCATTTTTCTTCATATGATATTTGATCAGTGTCTTTTGATTTCAATAGTTTTATTTTGAAACTCTTCCAATGTTTACAAAAGCGACAACATGGGATTGTGGGCCCACGTTGATGCAAAACACTTCTGTTAATTATTTATGTAGTCCCAAATTAGTTTAAGCCAGAAATATCACCCTCAGCAGTGGCTCCTTTGATCCTTATTTGCTATACTTCACATAATAATTTTAAGATTGTTGCCGCTGATTCCGGCATATTTTCTGCGTTTTTTTGTTTCCGTTTTTCTCCGCATACGTCATGCCATCTGCAAGTTCCTTGGTCGGCTTGCAGCTACTTTTAGACGCAGAGAAACATAACTTTCTCATGTTGTTTGTAATTCAAAGCATTACGGCGAACTTTTAGATGACATGTTGTATACCGAGAAAAACAACAAAAAAACGCAGAAAATATGCCGGAAACGACAGAAACCGTGAAGCCATGCTGTGAAGTATTGTAAATAAGAATCAAACAACCCACTTGCTGAAACTAGTTTTGGAGTAAATAAATAAGTAACGGAAGTGCTTTGCATCAAAGTAGACCCTCAATCCCATGTTATTATTTTCATCCAGTTGACTTTCCATACTTGACGAATTATCCCTGACATAATTGGCTTCCTAATTTTATGTGAATAGTGTAGCTCCACCACTGTGTATCGGCTTTTAAGATACATGAAACCGAAACAAACTGCACGTGGTTATTGCAGGGACTAACACGCTCCACGGCTCTCCATCTGAACCCTTCAGAAATTTGATCGGGCATTAGCGAATGTCAACGCGCGATACTACGGTACGCTACCAGTACGTTCCAAATGCCGCGCTTAAAAACTGGAATTTTTCAGAGACCATACCTCGGGCTCTATCGTTGATACAAAGATAGGGTCAATTGTTTTGGATAGCCCCTGGAACAGGGACCATTAATATACCCAACAGAAGGATCATCTTATTGTCAGTATCCTATAGTACATTTTCAATATTTGTAAATTACACACTTCGTCCAACTGAGGAAAATGGAGCGAATCGGTTGGTTCTTTCTGCATTAGATGCGGTCTACGGTGCACCTTAAGGGGCTTATGGTAGCACCATTTAGTTCATGGACGGTTCCTGAGAGAACCTGAAAAAATAGTTTCCGCATCCGTCAGCAGCCGATGTTTAAATAACTGCCTGCAGCTAATTGCTCAAATTTTAACGTATATTCTCTAGGTATTTATCTAGAAGTGACATCTTCCATTTTTCAGAAATCCTTATCCGTTATCGAGAAATACCCCAAAAACATGTTTTTTTTATCCAAAACCGAGCCGCGATTTCCAAGGTGGCAATGCACAGCAAATAGCTGAAATTCTTATGACGTAATACTAAGATCTCGATCTCGAACAACCTCAAAAAATTTCTTGATATCATTATCCGTTTCCAAGACTCAGGGATTCAAAGTTACGCTACTTGCCACGTGAAATACGCACATAAAATAAGACGAGAGGCGAAAATGTAGTCTATAATGTAGCACGGCGAAGAATGCTGTAACTGTCTCCGTCATCGTCAGAAAACTTCTGGGAACACCCTTGTTGCAGTACCGATGCACATGCAAAATTGTTGTGTACGTAAAATGCAGTCTGAGATATAAAATTAGTTTTGCCTAATTTTAGTGTCTGACCCATACAGATCTTTTCAAATGAGTGACATGCTCTGGTGTAGCACGAAAAAGAAGGAAACCAGTGGAATAATGTTCCTATTAGAGCGGAAGAAAGCGAATACACTGCTATTAAAAGACTGCCTCATTCTCCTTTCCTCAACACCTTTAAAAGTTATCCCAACATGCGGACATATTTACGCTTTTGTATTCTGAGAGAGAAGGATCCAGTGGCAGTGGGAAAGAGAAGGAAAAGTAATAAAATAGTATACAGTGGTTGTGTTACAGAATGAGCGAAGGAGACAGTGGCAATGTGAAAGTGCGGGACACAGTGGCAGTGGAACATAGTTTACAGACCGGCAACAGTGCAAAGAAAAGGGTGAAGGAGACAGTGCCCGTGGAGAGGAATGAAGAGGAGGAGAAACTGGAAGTGGTTGAGAGCCAGTGATAATGAGAGAGACCAAATCTATGGCAGTGACAGCGAGGAAGAGAGGGAGATAATGACGGTGACAAGAGCCAGCAGCATTGAGATGGAATGAATAGTGTAGTAGCAGTAAGAGATGGCAAGAGGGAGACAGTGACAGTGAGACGAGACAGTAGTAATAGGACAGAACGAAGGAGACTGTGGCTGTGAGACAGTTAATGTCAATGAGCTGGGCTGAATGAGTGCGTGAGAAAGGGTAACTGGGAGTGGATCGGTATGAGGAGATTATAGCGACGAACTAATGTATGAGAGCGAGTTAACAGGGTAGCTTGTGGAAGTGAAAGGTGACTTGCATGTTAAAGAGTGGAAATATGTTCAGATAGAAAAATTTTGAGAAAATTTTAAAGGCTCTGGGAAAGGTAGAATGAGGCAGCTTGTACCCCACTTTTCAGTCACTTTTAAGCAAGAGCATATCCGCCTTTTTTCTGCATTTGTGCGATGGTCTGAACTTAGCCTTACTACCCCAGGACTATCAAACTACCAGCCGGGCTGGTAAACTCACAAGAGTAGAGCTGCCTTAGGGACAACGGGTAACAACTCCCGCAACATTGTTTATCAGCCACAGAAGGCTTATTCTTGAATTCTCTTTTACTTGCAGAGCAGGTAGTACCATCAAAACTTGGGAGGAGTAATAGTACTGGCTTGAGTACCGCTCGTCCTCAGCCGGCAGAAATTTATAGCACAGTCAAACAGGGTGTCTGCTTCACCATCCACTCGTCGACCTTTGGCATCCTACAGAACCTTAAACAAGTACCTGGAAGAATTCTATTGTTGAAGATAGCGTCCTTGAAGGGGTGGACTATTTCGCCAACGCCTTGCTACGGTCCAATGCTAATGGAGGACTTGTTAAGATAATTTGTATCAAGAATAGTTATATCCGAGGAAAATTATGCTGGCAGTTATGTGAACCTTGGTTTTTTTGTCTACTCTGCATACACAAAAAATAGATTCACCGGAATCACCCCTTTCTTTTACGTACATTCATCCTACGTCAAGTATGGAAGTACCTACTTAGAAAAAAAGATGGCTCCGTATCGATCTACCATGATGGTGAATTGACAACAGCGAATGTGGGACAAAGATTCTTCAGGCGGTCCTTTAGATAGCTCATAGTTTGTCCTAGCAAATTCCTTAGACAAAAATTACTGCCTTGAGGAATTGTGAAGTCTTTCGGGAATTTGAGTGTGCATTTCTAATGTTAAAGACTCGAGGCACCAGAAGTGATCGATCAAATGAGTAAAGCTTTAAAGACAAATGACACACACATTTGGAACACAGTGATGCATTTCTAGGATGAAAGTGTACTAGGGGCAACCCGGGCCCTATCCACCATAAGTACGGCGCCGTGGAGGGGGCGCCGGTTCGATATCTGAGGCGCCAGTGCGCTGATGCAGCTCCGACAGTCCGCGTGCTACGTGGCTGAGCCACAGCCAGCATGAAACGCGCACCAGCCACTGTCTGTGGAGCGCTGATCCTACTAGACCTCGTGATCCGGGCGGATCAGGGTGAGTTTGGAGCTTATGGTATGTCTGTAAAAGTAGCGGAAAATTAGTCCAGGCTAGTGCTTTCCTCTTGATGTTGCTTTTATCTAATGAAAGCATGATGTTAGAGATATATCATTAAAACTACGCAGCTGTAAAACCAGGTAGCCGGTGCAGAACACTGCTGTATTCCTGTGACGTCCCTAACATACTCTGTACAACGTCCAACTACTCTCTGTCAAATATGGGTTATCAAGTGAAATTTGTGACTCGATTAAGAACCTTTTGGTAGGGAGGACATAGCATGTTATCTTGGATGGAGAGTCATTACCAGATATAGATGTAGGTGTTCCCCAAGGAATTGTTTGTCCCTTGCTGTTCATGTTGTATATCAACGACATCGCAGACAATATTAACATTTAAATCAGGCTTTTTGCAGATGATGCTGTTATCTATAGTGAAGTACTATCTGAGAGAATTCAGAACTTGCTAAGATTTCAACACGGCGAAGCGATTGGCAACTTCCTTTACATGTTCAGAAATGTAGAAGTCTACACTTCACTAAACGAAAAAACATAGTATCCTCCGACTATAATATCAGTGAGTCACTGTTGGAATCGGCCAACTCCTTCAAACACCTAGATGTAACACTTTTTAGGGATATGAAATGGAATGATCACATAGGTGCCGGTCGGAGTGGCCGTGCGGTTCTAGGCGATACAGTCTGGAACCGCGAGATCGCTATGGTCGCAGGTTCGAATCCTGCCTCGGGCATCGATGTGTGTGATGTCCTTAGGTTAGTTAGGTTCAAGTAGTTCTAAGTTCAAGGGGACTGATGACCTCAGAAGTTGAGTCCCATAGTGCTCAGAGCTATTTGAACCATTTGATCACAAAGGTTGAGTCGTGGGTAAAGCGGGTGGTAGAGTTGGGTTTATTGGTAAAATACTGTGAAAGTGCAATCAGTCTACAAAGCAGATTGCCCACAAGTCACTCGTGCGACCTATCCTAGAATATTGCTCATGTGGCTGGGACACGTAGGAGGGGATATTGAACTTACACAGAGAAGGGCAGCACAAATGGTCACAAGTTTGTTTAATCCCTGGGAGAGTGTCAGAGATACTGAAGGAACTGAAATTGCTGACTCTTGAAGAAAAACGTAAACTATTCTGAAAAATTCTATTAACAAAGTTTCAAGAACCGGCTTTAAATGATTAGGGATAAACTACAACCCCCCACGTATCGCTCCTCAGGAATCTTGAAGAGAAAAGTAATTGCTAAACGCACAGAGGTATTCATACATCTTTCCGTGCTCCATACGTGAATGGAAGAGGAAGAAACCCTAACAATTGGTTCAAAATGGTTCAAATGGCTCTGAGCACTATGGGACTTAACTGCTGAGGTCATCAGTCCCCTAGAACGTAGAACTACTTAAACCTAACTAACCTAAAGACATCACACACATCCATGCCCAAGGCAGGATTCGAACCTGCGACCGTAGCGGTCGCGCAGCTCCAAACTGTAGCGCCTAGAACCGCTCGGCCACTCCGGCCGGCTAACAATTGGTGCAATGGGACGTACCCTCTGCCATGAACCTCACGGTGATTTGCAGAGTATAGATGTAGATGTAGATGCAGATGTAGACGTCGTGAGCGTCCTAATTACGGACAAAAGCAAGGTGTTAGCGGTTTCCTATCTCTGCTGTTGCAACAGTAAACCCTTACCTGGCATATGGACCGCACGCCTAGCCTCTTGTGTGTCGCATTACGAATAAAGAGTGTTGATTCATAGTTTAACCACCTGCAGTTTCACTACACTGTAAAAGCGGACGGAGTGCTAAACGTTCCATAACTTTCCAACACCCTTGTAGATATTCCGAAAGCGCTTCATCCAAAGTACTCACTGGACTCGCATTCGGTAGGACGACGGTTCAATCCCGCACACAACCATCCTGATTTAGGTTTTCCATGATTTCCCTAAATCACTCCAGGCACATGCCGGGATGGTTCCTATGAAAGAGCACGGCCAACTTCCTTCCCCGTCCCTCCCTAATCCGATGAGACCGATGACCTCGCTGTCTGGTCTCCTCCACAAAAACAACCCAACCCCAAGTACTCAGTTTACAGCGGGCGAAAAATGCTTGGAAACAATAACAAAAAAACACATTGTCATGCCTAATACGGTGTAGGAAAACCTTTGGCATCCAAAACAGCTTCCAGTTGTCTCGGAATGGAAAAATACAAGTCCTGTAAGATTTTCAAGGGAATCTTATCCCTTTCAAATGGTTCAAATGGTTCAAATGGCTCTGAGCACTATGGGACTTAACATCTTAGGTCATCAGTCCCCTAGAACTTAGAACTACTTAAACTAACCTAAGGACATCACACACATCCATGCCCGAGGCAGGATTCGAACCTGCGGTCACGCGGTTCCAGACTGAAGCGCCTAGAACCGCTCGGCCACACTGGCCGGCTTATCCCTTTCTTTCTGCAAAAAATTGATAAGTCTAGGTAACCATAATGGAGGTGGGTAGTGATCATGCAGACTTCTCTCCCAAGCAGGTCACAAAAGTTCAGTAATACTGAGATCTGGTGGGTGTGGTGGCCAGGGCAGATGAGAGAATTTATCCTCTTGTTCACAAAACGAGTTCCGGACGAGGCGAGCTGTACGAATAGGGGCCCTGTGTCTCGGATCACAGCATTACCATTGGGGAACAAAATTTGTACCACGTGATGGACCTTATAAACCAAAATGGACCCCTAATTGTTGGAAGTAATGGGACTTTGTAGAATACCTGTGGGTCCCATGGAATATGACGATATGGCTGCTCAAATCGTTACTCTTGGGACGTTAACTCAGCGAGAAGTTAGAAACATTGATCACAGACGACGCAGGAGTGCAATATTTTGTCGTTTGAGATGAATGCTGCTCCTCCGTGGACGTGTCAAAATGAGGCGTAGCGCGTTGTGTCGCATCTACAAGATGAACAATAGCGAGCAGACAGATACAGACAACGAGGCACGGTTCTAGCACGATTGATTTACTCTTACGGTGTAGCAGTTCTTAGAAGTTAGAGTTGTGGCCGAAAGGTGTCACTATCTTACGAACTATAAAATTCTTAAGTATCTGGGTATTCTAAACTCTTTAAGCAAGTATTCTGGAAGACCAAGAACGAAGTGTTCTCATTGGGAATGGTGTAAAGCAGGGATGTAGTCTTTCACCACTTCTGTTCGGTCTATACATCGATGAAGCAAAGGCGAAAATAAAAAGAATGGCTCAAGAGAGGAATTAAAATTCGTGGTGAAAGGATATCAGTGATAAGATTCGCTGATAACATGACTACCATGAGTGAAAGTCAAAAAGAATTACACGATCTACTGAATGGAATGAACAGTCTAATGAGTACAGAATATCGACTGCGAGTGAATCAAAGAAAGACGAAAGTAATGAGAAGTAGCAGGAATGCGAACAGCGATTAACTTAAAATCAGGATTGGTGATCACGAAGTAGATAAAGTTAAGCAATTCTGCTACCTGTACTGGAAAATAATGCACGAGAGAGGGAGCACGCAGGATGTCAAAATCAGACTAACAGTGGCAAAAACGACATTCCTGGCCAAGAGAAGTCTATTAATATCAAATAAAGAGCTTAATTTCACGAAGAAATTTCTAAGTGTTGCGTGGTAGTGATTCTTGGACGGTGTGAAAACCTGAACAGAAGAGAATCGATGCCTTTGATATGTGATGCTACAGAAGAATGTTGAAAATTAGGTCGACTGATAAAACAGTAAAAGTTTCCACTTTTCCCAATGATAATATTAGAAATAATATATCAGAAATAGCAGAACTATCGTATTTATTCCCCGACACTGCAGGAGGATAGAACCGAATAATACTTGAAAGTAATTCTGGCATGGGACGCCACAATGAAAGTTATCCCGTCATGGGGTGCCACAATGAAAGTTAACCCGTGGTGCTGACTATATAAAATGATTGAGAATGTAGTAACATTTGCCGGCTGGTGTGGCCGTGCGGTTCTAGGCGCTTCAGTCTGGAACCCCGTGACCGCTACGGTCGCAGGTTCGAATCCTGCCTCGGGCATGGATGTGTGTGATGTTCTTAGGTTAGTTAGGTTTAAGTAGTTCTAAGTTCTAGGGGACTGATGACCACAGATGTTAAGTCCCATAGTGCTCAGAGCCATTTGAACCATTTATTGTAGTAACATTTACTAACAACATTTATTTTCTAAAGGAAAAACAAACATAAATTATAGTTATTGACTGAATACAGTAAACATCTAACAGTTGGGTTAAGAGAACATTGGGCAAGGATCCTGGGTGGCATAAACCAAAAGCAAATAAGTGTGCCCTGGGAAAACGAGTAGTCTGAGATGTTTGAAGTCACCCTGTTGGTACAGTAAGAACTTCACCACAGGCTCTGCAGTCTAACTACTTGCAAGTGAAGTCAGTCTCAGGACAGGTCCTAAGCACCAGCCACACATGCCAGAGCTTCGACCAGAAGATTCCTTCCAGACAGATGTCCAGAACCTGAGTGCCTTGCACCTCTCCAAGTAAAAAAAATCCTGTTTCTGCAAAGTGCACGAACTACACCATCTTACCCCATCTTGAGCCAATCACAGGGCTTTAGAGGCGCTAAATCTCTTCTCCTACACGACAGAACGAACTCATGTCCAAAGCGCAAGAATTAAGAAAGCTGTGTCTCTGGAAGAATAAGAAACCGACAATTACTGGCTTTTTTTAAGTTTTCACGGAGGGAGAAGATGTTTTTCTCCGAAGTCGCGTCGCTTCCCATGGCAACAAGCAAACAGATACAATCTTAAAGATCTTTATCTAAATCGCCTGTGCCTTTGATCATGTTAGTCCTAGCTATGAGATGTAAGAAAGGTTCTATCTCTCAATCTTTCTGAGACGCCGGAGTTTCTTATACACCCGAGGAAGCTGATGGAAGTGAGTCACAGGCCTATTTGCAGCATCGGTGAACACGAAAATTTGTGAATTTTTATTACGCATGGCTCTGCACACAATGCGCAGTTTATGTGTAGACACGTCCCTTCAGTCCATCGCCGCTGTCACCAATGCAGGTATAGCGGTAGTGTCATGCTGGAGACCTGTCTCAACTAGGGGCTGCTCTGTCTGCCCTGTATAGCTGTGGGCCTGTCCGGCAAGATTTACTGAGGGATGGACTCACCGCCAATTGCTTTCAACTTCCAACATGCCATTTCTATGAACTAAGAACCATAAAAATATCTCATGCTTTTAGCATCCTAACAGCCTCCGTCAATGCCTGCTCAGGCCGTTTAGTCTCACTCAAAGTGTGTAAGGTTGTAACAAAATCTTTAATAATACTGTTATCCGATACCTGAGATCGCTTTTTTGCTCTGGACAGTTTGACAAAGTTATCCCATACTACCCAGTATACGGTCATTAGTTCTTCCCCTACGATTTCAACTTGGGCGTTATAAAGAGACACTTGAAACGAAATGATCGTTTGTACAAAGCTACACAGTATGCATAAATGTAAATGGAGGATAGTTCAAGCTGTAAGTTTACAAGTGTATTTCACAAGGAATTTTTTTCAGTTGATTTAAAAAACTGGTGGAATAAATTTTATAAGACAAAGGTTTTATCTGCTGAATCTTTAGGGAAGAATATCCCTAAAGAACAAAAATATTAGTTCTGCATATCAAAATACTACGTGTTTTAAAGCTTCAAGCACAATAAGAGAGTGCTGAAAACTTATGACTGTACTGATGGATTTAGATCTCACAGTTTTAAATTGGCAAAATGTGAAAATATGTTATCCTCTACAGAAAATGTGAAGTGTCCGATTAACTCGAAGAAAGTGGAGGACGTCAAAAATTTCCAGCACTATATTCTGGGAGAGCATATATCCTTGTATGAGGAGCTCTGTAAGTGGTCGACAAAGGACGGAGAAAAAGCAGATTAAAAGGTGTTATGTCAAACCTTATGCAATTAAATGTTGGACAAAGATGCACTTTGTATGTAAATACGTCTTAGAAACTGCCATTGTCGTACTGTTGTTTAGTTTTGTAAAATTAAAATAGTTTAATCTGTATTATGTTTGTTCTAAAATATTTTCATTGCCTTATTTTTGAAAAGGGCGTCAGTACCATTGTTTATTATTGTTTTTACTTGTTCAAAAAAACTGTAAAAAATAAGATTTGGTAGAATAGTCATCTTGTGGTGTTGCAATTCTTCTTATGTACATGCATGCAATGAAAATAGGACGAGGAATTCCGCCTTATGTCTTGCATAAGGCGGAATTCCTCGTCCTGTTTAGTACAATATGTTTTTTCACAACAAGTAATTACGGAAACAAGTTACGTCTCTAGCGTTGATAATTTTTCGGCAAAAGATATTTTTTTTAATTTTCCAGAAGTTAGGTGATGCTTACTTATGTCATTTTCAAAACTACTGATTCGACACCTGTAGAGTAGTGTCTGGTGGCTGGTTTCCGCTACACCTTTATGTAGGCGAAAAACTTTAGGCCTTTTTTTAACAGGCCAGGCGTGTAGACCGGACTGGAGGATAAGAAATCACCGCAAGAAGAGTGGAACTGTTTTCTGCAGGACGAACATATAACCGCACCGTTGCACTTTGCCGTTGCATTTGTCACCGTCAGATGGGCCCCAGCACTTGGAGTGGAGGCACGGGATACCAACTGGCAAACAGTTCGGTTACCTGTTGTCCGCACAGCCGGTAATTTGGATAGAAGCCATTACATTTCTGACGTGTTGCGCCACCTGGCTGCCATATCTTTGAGTTCACAGTGACGTTATCTTTCAACAAGATACCACAAGACTGTATGTTGCTTGTGATATTCTGATATGAAGTGGTGTTCCACTATTGCCCTGGTCGACACGATCACCTAATATCTCGCCCACTGAAAACATCTCTTCATGGACTGCCAAGAGACTGGAGAGTAATCACTTGCCAGCCGCTACTAATGATGAATTTTGCCGAACAGTTCACGCTGCATATAATGAGGTACCCATAGCTGTCATTCAAGCGCAATTCGACGCAATTTCCAACAGGATTAGGGCCGTTTCTGCTGACAGAAGTGGCAGATCTGTGTGCTAAATTTCTTACCCAGTATACTCAGGAATCACCTACAAATACAGTAATAAATTGTTCCTAGTGCTGCTATATTTGCGTAGTAAGTAAAATTTCGTTAATTTCGTCCTGCCTCATGCTGTAATTTTAATGGTGTGCAGAGCGCATATTACTCGTGGACATTTACAAATGTGATACAAGAGTTGCTTTCGTGATGATGTTACAGACTTTCAGGGGTGATGAGAAAGGGTATGTATCAATTTGAGATCAGCGGCCTGTTCCGGAATTGAATGAGTCGAAAGTTATAAGCAAAATCTTTTAGATACCTCTGGGAAAGGAATACACGCACATGTACTGTTGTTGCTACGACTGTGCGGTGGGCAGCTTTTAGAGGAGTCGTATGGACCGCAACAAGAAAAACGTCTAGTGAACGTGATCTCTAAATTGGATACCTTAACAGCTATGAGCACTTGTACATCTACGATACTGCAAAACATATTTCTTCTGCTGCAAGCTCTTTGGTTTCCATACTTTTTGAGTAGGTAGTATGGACCAAAACAAGAAGAGAAAGTCCAGTAAATATGGGCTCCAAAATTAATGCCTTAAGAGCTATGGACACTTCTTCTGTGGGAGAGATGTGTTTCACAGTTGAGAGGATGAAGAAGTGCTCATAGCTGTTATGATTCGTATGCATTTCAGAACCAATGTTTACTAGACATTATTTTTCTTGTTTTGGTCCGTACTACCATCTCCGGAGGCTGCCTACTCTACAGTCTAACCAACAACAGTGCCAGTTCGTGTATTCCACTGTCAGAAGTAGCTGAACGATTTTCGCTTATAACTTTCGACTTGGGTCCCTTACTTCATATTGGTACATTTACCCTTCTTCATCACCCCTTCAGGTCTCCAACATCATCACGTTATCTCTCTGTATGATCTTCCCAACAAATATAAATATAAATAACTAGTTAAATTCTTAGTAGTAACACAGACCTTTTTCACATCAAATAAAAATATGTATTATATTTCATTCAAGTGCAATCAAACGTTCCTTGTTATTAGTTTTATGATGAGCCACTATTTGCCTGTTTGCTAATGCCACGAATTGTATGATCATTGCCGGCCGCGGTGGTCTAGCGGTTCTAGGCGCGCAGTCCGGAACCGCGCGACTGCTACGGTCGCAGGTTCGAATCCTGCCTCGGGCATGGATGTGTGTGATGTCCTTAGGTTAGTTAGGTTTAAGTAGTTCTAAGTTCTAGGGGACTGATGACCTCAGATGTTAAGTCCCATAGTGCTCAGAGCCATTTGAACCATTTTTTTTGTATGATCATTAAGACTACGTTCCCAACAATCCCTCACCCTTCTGTCTCCTCAACGCGTCTCCTTTAATAAATACATACCATCCAATCTTAATTACAATACAGGACTCGATTTAAATAGTGCACAGGAGATAGCGATTCAAAAATTCTAGAAGAGTGTAACGTATAAAGTTTGACACTATATTCTGCTTAAGACTTACGCTTTCTGAAGATGGCCAGTGTATGGCCCTCACTGTGATGATGTCTGAAAGAAATAGGGAGAACGGTACAAAAAAAGTAAACATACTGGAATCTTTTCAACGCCATTGCCTGCTCAGTTTGGATATGATTCACCAATATTCGCGCTTTAGAAACTACTGAAACACATTCAACTCTCATTAACGTAAATTACAAACATGATGGCAAAAGAGAAACGTTATCACATTCTGCGATAGAAATCCTCTTTTATTGTCTCTTTTCTCGTTTTTCCTCCTCTCGATTATCACTTTTTCCTGTCTTTCAAAGTAATTCATGTTATTTTAGAAGCTAATTTCTTTTGCTGCCTCCGTCTTTTCCACGCCATCTGTGGCAACGGACCAAAGTGAAAACTTATCCTGCTTTAGTACTATTACACCTACATCTATATCAACAGTCGTTGTTTTCAGATTAGTAGTTAAATTTTCCTCTCTTTAGAAATACATTGCTGGGAGAGAAAAGCTTAATTTGATATACTCTCAGGAACAATAACTGAAAAACATTACGCAATTAAAGGCTGGTAAGTATCAAAGATGCTGGAACACACAGCTGACAGTTAGAACCTTATTTACTCTAAACATCATTGCACAGCTACCGGTTTAGCCAAAATGATCAACTTATCAGGCAAGCCCTGTTCGGATATATATTCAGCTTCAAGTGCAGCTTGATTTCTCGAAGTATTTGACATCATTACTTACGTATTTTACTTTTCAAAACGAAACAGCCGAATTTCTCCAGTAGTGCTCTAGTATAGTCTGACACCTACTGTACCTGAGAGGTAAGTTTCTCGCCTGCGGTACCGAGAGCTTGTAAGAGGTCCATGACTAAGGAATTCATTGCTAGTGCACTCGAGCAGATGTAATTTCGATGGATTGCTCACGCGCTGCCTGCGGTATGTAAGCTATAAGAGAATCTCAGACCAGAGAGCAGTGTTGGCTGCAGTAAGAACAGTGTGGCAGTAGGAGTAAGTAGTAGCTAGCGGTCTGGTGTATGGAGTGGGGAGTGATGGCGGTGCCTGAGCGATGCAGTATAAGGTAAAAATAGCCGCGGGCGTATGTAGTTGGTTAAACTAAATTTGTGCTATTGTTATATCAAGTCCCATGTAAATGTTTAAAAAAATCTTTTAATAATAAGCTTTTTTTATATAATAAACTTTTTGACATTCATTCATCTGAATATAAAGAATTTACTAATTTCTACAATCCATGGTCATCCAGATTATCGTAAAGAAAAATCAGTTATTTCTTTCTACACATGACAAATATATCGGCCAGCATTGCACTGAGCTGTGCCAGAAAAATTTCTTATAGAAGCAGATGTATACGCGTTATCCGGCGACTTCATTGAGGTAAGAATTTTCATTGTCTTCAGTATGATCTTTCAGGGCCATGACGCAGCATTGCTGGCGTCCAAAATTTACCAATTTAAATTGACAGTCAATTATTGAAAGGTCATAAGTGAGCCACACTTTTTTATTGGGAGGTTAGTCACATTTTTATTATTGGTAGGTTCGGCATAATACTGTTGGGAGGTTACAAGCTGCTCACGAAAAAATGTGCTCCCTGGTTTCACGCTGAGTTCAGTGCATTCATTTTCTCATTGAACAATGCTGATATCTCTTACATTGCTTGTTAGTTCTCTTGCACGTTCCGTGGACCATAAATGCAACATCTCGCTATTATGTGAAACTAGTCAGTACATCTTCTCAGCGACTAATATGCCGGCATACTGACCATGTATATTACTTCTTAAGGTTTTTCTTTTTTTAAATGCATACAGTGTTTAATACTTAGATATGCTCAATGTCTCACTCTTGCCCCCCTTGAACACCATCTGTTATACATATTTACTATCCATTAAATTCTTTACATCACTCAGTCGGGGTCTACGATTTTTATGACGTAATATCTCAAACTTCTCCGGGCCTCACTAAGACTGGGTGATAGATAGTGTAAACTATTCCTCCTTCTGGTATTATGCTTACGAATGTTACTGTCGTTTTCAAACTGTGATTGATTGTTGACAGAAAGCTCCATGATGTAGTAAATGTACTGTGAGGCTGTTGTCAGTATGCCAGACAGATTAAAGAGCTGCCTACAACATTTTCTACGACATAGTGTTAATCACTTCTTCTTTTGCTATTATACTTATTAATGTTACTGTTGTTTTCAATCTGTGATTTACTGCTGGTACACAAACTTCATAAGGTAGTAAATGGACTGTGAGGCTGTTGTCATATGCCCAACTGTTTAAAGAGGTGTATACAAGAGGTTCTACAGTGCACACCACGTACCGTGCAGGTAATTTAGGGTTCTGGTATTATGCTTGTGAATGGTTCCGTTATTTTAAACTGTGACTGGAGGTTGGCAACGAAACTCATAATGGAATGTGAGGCTGTTTTCAGTACGGCTGACTATTTAAAGAGTTATGTACAAGAAGTGCTATGGTACCCACATATTATCCTTATTATTCTTATTGTTCTGTGCAAGAAAGACCCTTTTCCTCAACGACGCACTACTGTAGAATGAGACCTCTCGAGACTTTAGTGTGTGAAGTACTGATATTATTCGTAAGACAAAAGTTGCAGAACTTAGAAATTGAAGAAGATTGGTAACGTATGATACCTTGGTCAGGTTATTACCAATATAAACACCTAACAGTTTATGATATTCTGTTTCATTTATTACTTTACCCTTCTCCATTGTCTCTGACAGTGTTATCAGGCCTTCTGGAGTACTGTATTCCATGTATTGTGTTATATTTGAATACAGTAACAGTCCATTTGCTGTGAATCAGTTATTCTTTTTCAAGAAAATGCTATTTAACTTTCCAAGAATTCAATTTACTCCATAAGGCTTGATTATAATACTTGGATCATTAAGAAAGGGAACTAATTCTGACTCTTTCTTGCATGACATAAGAACATTTATATATTGCAAGAAGAAGATGGGATCCAGAACCGATTTCTATGGTTCAGCTGCAGTGGTTATTCCCCGTCTGCGGAACGAGTGGTGACGAGGTTGACTGAAGATGACCGTGTGGCCGAATGAGTAAGCCAGTATCTTTCCAGAAGACTGCGCCAAGAGAACATCGTAGGAATGTCGGCTAGATCTGACGAATAGACGGACGACTACAGCTGAAGTATGGGCAGAGGTTACTCTTAAAAAAAAAATGGTTCAAATGGCTCTGAGCACTATGGGACTTAAGAGCCGTGGTCATCAGTCCCCTAGAACTCAGAACTACTTAAACCTAACAAACCTAAGGACATCACGCACATCCATGCCCGAGGCAGGGTTCGAACCTGCGACCGTAGCAGTCGCGTGGTTCCGGACTGCGCGCCTAGAACCGCGAGACCACCGCGGCCGGCGGTTACTCTTCAGTTTCACCTCAACTCATCGGGAACATACTAGTTGAGTTGTGCATTGTTTATGGCTGACACTGTACCACAGACCAAAGAAACTTGGTTTAGAGGCAGAGTCAACTGGCGTACAGAACGTAATTCTGTGGTGCTCAGCGACGAGACTTACTTCTGATCAATAGCAATAGTGTGCCGTGATTTTCAAGACCCATACCTCTGCAGCTCGCGAAATAAATATGTGGGGAGCTACTGCATAAGACAAAAGGACTGATTTGGCGATTTTTGAAGGAAGGCTGAATGTTTGCCAATGCATGGTGTTAGAGGTTTAGGTGCAGATATTGCGATCATTGGTTTCTTAATATGTACCCACTTCAGTGTGTTAAATGTATTTTCACTGCATCTATCAGTTTTCACACAAACACGTCACATAATTCACTACCTGATGTTTTCTGCACAGTTTTAACTATGCAGCGTAAAGGACTGTGCCTGTGAGTATAGTGTACCCCTTTGGGGTCTATGTGTCCAAGCTTCAATAACTGGTCTGCTGCCCAGGGGAAATGAACATTAATGACTTGCTTGTGCCAAGTGTATTTGGAGGTACTAACCGACCTAAAAACATACCTTTCGTAATAGCTATAACTATTAGAAATGCTGATGTAATGTTCAGTACACTGTCCTCACTCATGAACAGATATATCTGCACTTACCCTCCTAACACCCTTTATGTAGCGAGACTGGTAAAGCCTGTTGTCATATGCTTTATGACTGGGATATCATTTTTGTTTTTTCACCACCATAATGCAAGACTGCAGGTCATACCACAAACGCATACCAATGTTTGACTGACCTGTCCCATTCCCCAGTTTGTGACCCATGGTGCATGTCTAGGTTGCTATGGGATGACATATACTTTTCACTCAAGACTCGAACCAGAAACCTTCATGTTTCAGGCATTTCAAGAAAACCGTGAAGTTCACACACTGAGGCTGTTTCCTTCCGTGTTACAACGAGTGAAAGGGCACATTCGAACCTAATTCTGAATGGACTGAAAGTTTCATCGTTTAATACCTTTCATATAAAGAACTTACCTGCAAAGTTTGATGAAAATTGGACTGTTACTTCCTGGTGTTAACTCTTTCCATTTTCCAGCAATGTAATAATCCTTCCTCCTTTATTTGAAATGGCGTTCGTCAAGCGCACAATCGACGGATGCTACTCGAACCACCTACTTCATTTCAGTTCGGAGTGTGTTGGCTCGTTTTTGCTACATAAGTCAAAAATGGCGTACAGTTCAATCCATGTGAAAGTGAGACGGCAATTTTGTGGTTGTCTGCTTACCTGTTGTTGTGAGACACTTTCTTTATTCATTACAAGTTGCGAACTACAGCTTACTTTATCTTCTTTAAAACAGATCACACATGTTCAATATATATTTGCGGCACCTTTTCTCGAAAGTACAACTACAGAAAACAGATATTACTGTGTAACTCTTCCATAAGGTGATGTTCAACAGCTGTAAAGTATTTTATAAAATGAATTTTATAAAAAAATAAGAAAAAAATATTATTAGTTCTTTATTGTTATATGCCAAACGCTACACACGAAGTTCCAATTTAAGTGATAAGGATTTCGGTGCAGATGGAACACTAGGAAGCCGTATGTTGTCCTTGGACTGCCTCAAGAACATCTGGAGATGTTAGTTTTTTTCAGCCATCAAAAGTATTTTAATACGAGGAATTTCGTCACCAGTTGGCTGATACTGGAAGGAACCCTGTAGACAAAAAAAGAAAATTGCCTGCTGTTTAAAGGAAAATAATATCAATACGTTTCTTGTAACGTAACGTTTCTGCGGTACCGGAACGGATTTGTTCCACTATCTTATGTGCTGCTAATTTCTTAGTCACACGAAGAAAACAATGTCGGTTAACACGCCTCCTCAAGTCTTTTCACGCCCATCTTCAGATGAGACATGTAGAAGCTTCACTTTTTTTCGTGATGCAAAGCAGGGCATTAGATATGTGACAAGAACATAGGAAACACTTCAGTTTATTGGCACGAGTGAAAGTTATCTGGCAAGTTGTTTCGAAAAACGTATTTCCTTACTTACTGCGGCAGAAAGCAAAAATATTCGTTCTTCGACAAAACTCTCCATATAACTAACACACAAGGCGAATGCCTCATACGAAGATGGGTCTGAAAAGTCTCGAAAATTCTTTTATAAAAAACACAAAGCGACTGGTCGCAACTATCTGTATTTATATTCAATTAATATAGCCACTTCTAAAGTGCGACTGCAGCTAAATGTTTTTTTTGTTTTTGGTTTTTTTTTGAAAGGATAGTCTTATGCTCCTTTCTTTCATTAAATCAATATGTTACACAGCGTGCAGTCATTATTTTGCGCGGAATCTGAATCTACATTTACACTCTGCAAACCACTGTAGAGTGAACGGCACAATGATTCAGTCTGTGGCTTAAGCAAAAGAAACAGAGTAGTCTACTGAGAGAACGTGGTATCCAAAGAAAATCAGCAACCTTTGCTATAATAATAACTATTTTCAATCGCAGTTAGTATGAACTGCTCGTATAAACTACTGAAAAAATCACTGTGTGCGCAGTTGGGGCCCGCAGGGTAGAATTTTCGAGAAAACGTTCAGATGAAATCATAACTAGTGTTTCGTATTAATAATTAATTTGTCAGTCTCTTTAATACAATAGTTACACAGAGGAGTATAAAGATTACAGCCTAGAACAGCAACGTAGTAGTTTTGCAACGTTTCTTCGTTTCCTGTTTCAAACTGCTGTACCTCTAGCATTCGCTCTGCACTGGACTTTTGGATTCCTTTCGACGGGACATTCTCTGTGATTTGCGTTTCCTACAATTCCGAGCTTATTTAAAAGTCAAATGAGACAATGTTGCAACACTTGAGGCACTACTGACCCTACGAATTATCTTAGAAAATAGATTAAGGAAAGGCAAACCTACGTATCTAGCATTTGTAGACTTAGAGAAAGCATTTGACAATGTTGACTGGAATACTCTCTTCCAAATTCTGAAGGTGGCAGGGGTAAAATACAGGGAGCGAAAGGCTATTTACAATATATACAGAAACCAGATGGCAGTTATGAGTCGAGGGGCATGAAAGAGAAGCAGTGATTGGGAACGGAATGAGACAGGGTTGTAGCCTCTCCCCGATGTTATTCAATCTGTATATTGAGCAAGCGGTAAAGGAAACAAAAGAAAAATTCGGTGTGGGAATTAAAATCCATGGAGAAGAAATAAAAACTTTGAGGTTCGCCGATGAAATTGTAATTCTGTCAGCAAAGCACCTGGAAGAGCAGCTGAACGGAATGGACAGTGTCTTGAAAGGAGGATATAAGATGAACATCAACAAAACGAGGATAATGGAATGTAGTCGAATTAAATCGAGTTATGCTGCGGGCATTAGATTGGGAAATGAGACGTTTAAAGTAGTAAATGAGTTTTGCTATTTGGGGAGCAAAATAACTGATGATGGTCGAAGTAGAGAGGATATAAAATGTAGACTGGCAATGGCAAGGAAAGCGTTTCTGAAGAACAGAAATTTGTTAACATCGAATATAGATTTAAGTGTCAGGAAGTCGTTTTTGAAAGTATTTGTATGGAGTGTAGCCATGTATGGAAGTGAAACGTGGACGATAAATACTTTAGACATGAAGAGTATAGAAGCTTTTGAAATGTGGTGCTACAGAAGAATACTGAAGGTTAGATGGGTAGATCACATAACTAATGAGGAGGTATTGAATAGAACTGGAGAGAAGAGAAATTTGTGGCACAACTTGACTAGAAGAAGGGATAGGTTGGTAGGGCATATTCTGAGGGATCAAGGGATCACCAATTTAACGTTGGAGGGCAGCATGGAGGGTAAAAATCGTAGAGGGAGACCAAGAGATCAATACACTAAACAGATTCAGAAGGATGTAGGTTGCAGTAGGTACTGGGAGATGAAGAAGCTTGCACAGGATAGAGTAGCATGGATAGCTGCATCAAACCAGTCTCTGGACTGAAGACAACAACAACAACAACAACAACAACAACAACATGAGACGACATCTTTCATAATTTTCTAATTTTGAGTTTAATGCCGACCTTCATTTTTAATTCCGCGAGTATTTTTATTGCCTCTAATTTTTGGAAATTTGTGGTAAGTTCCTATGGGACCAAACTGCTAAGGTCATCGGTCCCTACTCTTACAAACTACTTAATCTAACTTAAACTAATTTAGGCTAAGGACAACACACACACACACACACACACACACACACACACACACACACACACACACACACACACCCATGCCCGAGGGAGGACTCGAACCTTCGACAGGGGTAGCCGCGTGAAACGTGGCAAGGCGCCTTAGACCGCACGGCTACCCTTCATATATTGCTTCACTTTGGCTTCAGTTGCGCTCCAGAAGTTCTTCACAGTGAGATCTGAATAAGTATTCCAGCTGAACGCGCTTACATGCTGCACCAGTTTATAGCTTTACACGGCCATCTGTCAGATGGAGCACAAAACCTGAATCACCTGAAAAGGCCACCTGTCGGCTCTCAGACCAATTTCGGTACTGGCGAGCTAATTCCATCCACAGTCCCCAATGAACAGCAGTCAGCAAGGATACATGAACCAGGCGCGTGCTGTAGAGGCCCATCTGCAACAACGTCCGCTGACCGGTCGTTGAGGAGACACTGTTGGTAGCCCCTAGGTTCATCTGGGTGGTCAGTTGCTCAACAGTCACTTGCTCAACAGTTGCAAGTCCATTCGCCCGTAGCCATCTCTGCAGCCGTCGTTCACCACTATCATCTATGACCCGTGGTGCACCGCAGTTGCCTTGGGCCTTGTTTTGGATAGTCATTTTACCATAATGAGATTTTCACTCTTCTATTGATTGTGTGCTGATATGAAACTTCCTGGAAGATTAAAACTGTGCGCCGGACCGAGACTCGAACTCGGGACCTTCGCCTTTCACGGGCAAGTGCTCTATCAACTGAGCTACCAAAGCACGACTCACGCCCCGACCTCACAGCTTTACTTCTGCCAGTACCTCGTCTCCTACCTTCCAAACTTTACAGAAGCTCTCCTGCGAATCTTGCAGAACTAGCACTCCTGAAAGAAAGGATATTGAGGAGACATGGCTTAGCCACAGCCTGGGGGATGTTTCCAGAATGAGATTTTCACTCTGCAGCGGAGTGTGCGCTGATATGAAACTTCCTGGCAAATTAAAACTGTGCCGAACCGAGATTCGAACTCGGGACCTTTGCCTTTCGCGGGCAAGTGCTCTAGGTAGGAGACGATGTACTGGCAGAAGTAAAGCTGGGAGGACGCGGCGTGAGTCGTGCTTGGGTAGCAGAGTTTACGGTCAGAGGGTCACGTACCCTCTGTAATAAAAAAAAACTGAGTTAATCGATCAACAACGAACTTCAATGGATGTCTTTCGACGTCCGCCATGAGTAGATGCAACGAACAAAAGGGAACAAAATGAGATTAAAAAAAAAAGTTGGTAGAGCACTTGCCCGCGAAAGGCAAAGGTCCCGAGTTCGAGTCTCGATCCAGCACACAGTTTTAATCTGCCAGGAAGTTTCATTTTACCATGCTTGGTATACTTCAACCTCGGTGGTACGCGAGCGGTGTGCACACTGCGGAAATGCTTCCATTCTTGACCCGAAAGTCACTGATCACACCGTTTAGGACGTCAGATAAATCATTCTGTGGCCGGCCGAAGTGGCCGTGCGGTTAAAGGCGCTGCAGTCTGGAACCGCAAGACCGCTACGGTCGCAGGTTCGAATCCTGCCTCGGGCATGGATGTTTGTGATGTCCTTAGGTTAGTTAGGTTTAACTAGTTCTAAGTTCTAGGGGACTAATGACCTCAGAAGTTGAGTCCCATAGTGCTCAGAGGCATTTGAACCATTTTTGAAATCATTCTGTTTCCGCATTACGACAACGATCGCTCTATCTTCCTCCACCCGCCTCAATATGCTTTATGTACCCTCCTATGCTATTGCTACCACCTGTAGTCTGTGGGGGGTTATTGCACTCTGACGTCGAACATAGGCGGTGACCGCATTAATGTGAGTGGACCGTGTAGTTTGGACATCTCTTTCTCAATATTATTTTGACCATGCGAAATTGCTATGTACATCCATCTGTGTAATGGAGCAAAAGTGCCATTGAGCAGGGCTCGTTAGGTCTCCAATAGCGAACGGAATAGCGTGCTTTGGGTGGACTCTGACAATAAGCTTTGAAGGGCCACTCCTCGCTTGGACCGTGAGGTCGTTGTCACTCAACAGCAGGAAAGATTGGTATCCGAATTAGCGTATACCACGGTGCAGTCGTCCGAACGACTTCATTTCAGATATGTGTAAAGATATGCGCTTTCGAAGAGGCTGCCTTTGTTTTGATTTTTGTTTTATTTTCCAATACAATTACATTCTAATTTCGTATTTAAGACCGAATAACAAGTGCACTGTTTGTGTTCTATTGATCTACTGATCAGCAGAACAAAAGCAGTATAATTGTTATTCAACCTTAAATATGGAATTGTTCTGAGAAGAAGTAACGGAAGAACCCATAAATAAAATTTCAGTTTCGTATGGCTTGCTATTTCATTCCCCCTCCTGAATGTAAAATCATAATGAAATTGTTTCAGTTTCATTAGGCTTTTTCTTTCAATCGCTTCTCCTGAGTCTAATCCCACAAAGGTTAGCACTCTGGACTTTGAATCCAGCGATCCGAGTTCGAGTCTCGGTGGAAACTGAGGCTGTGTTTTGCGATCGTTTCTAGAAATGTGGCCCAGCTGGTAGTTGAAATTGTATATGCAGAATTTTAGTTAGGACCATGTAATGCAAATTGTTAATGGCAGTCCACACGTGAAGATACGCAGTTGAAGTGCGAAACGGTTTTTGAGTTATTTATTAAGCAAATAGTGTAGTTGCAGGCAATGAAATTTCACATAACGATGACACGTATACACTAAGATTTGAATCAGAAGTTTGATAAACTATAAAAGCTGACATCATGCTGTAAGACGTGTTATCTCTACAGTATTAGAGCACATATCTAACAAAGGAGAAAGGGAACGTTCTAGCTCACCTGTTGTCTAATAGTTATTGCAGGTGTTGGCGGTACAGGAGGCTGACAACCCATCTGGTCCGCATTTGCAGGAGTTACACTGATCCGTGAATTCCACGCCTGGTTCGCAGCTAATATCTGCAATACAGTTAAGCTGTAAATCGCAGGTTATGCTCAACAGAATAAGGGGGATATTTTGAGAGCAATATTTCTGCAGAAGATAGTTTTAAAGCAATGGTCAAAGATATACTGAGATTTCTGCTGCTGGACTCATTGTGGCATCATTTTAAAGTTATTTCCGTTTTACATGGAATGCTATAACAGTATCTATTTATAATCTGTCACATGATTTAGAAAAACAGGATACAGATTGCTGAATACGTTGTTATATTTAAGTTTCAAATGATGAATTGAAACGTAGTGCGCACACACACACACACACACACACACACACACACACACACATATATATATATATATATATATATATATATATATATATATATATATATATATATACGCACTCGCAAACACCCATGCGCAGATTCAATGTACACAAAAAGGCATCCATGATATATGATGAGCTCACAAGTAATTGTCTAGCATGTTTTACCATGAGTGTTGCATTGTTTCTTTGCTTCTGACATGGTGTTCCGCCTTAAGAGACATCCTTGATGTTTCAGTAAGGAAAATGTTTATCACCTTTCTTTACCTTATCAGGCATATAGTAATTTAATGCAAAACCAATGACATGTGGCACCCCATCTACACTCCTGGAAATTGAAATAAGAACACCGTGAATTCATTGTCCCAGGAAGGGGAAACTTTATTGACACATTCCTGGGGTCAGATACATCACATGATCACACTGACAGAACCACAGGCACATAGACACAGGCAACAGAGCATGCACAATGTCGGCACTAGTACAGTGTATATCCACCTTTCGCAGCAATGCAGGCTGCTATTCTCCCATGGAGACGATCGTAGAGATGCTGGATGTAGTCCTGTGGAACGGCTTGCCATGCCATTTCCACCTGGCGCCTCAGTTGGACCAGCGTTCGTGCCGGACGTGCAGACCGCGTGAGACGATGCTTCATCCAGTCCCAAACATGCTCAATGGGGGACAGATCCGGAGATCTTGCTGGCCAGGGTAGTTGACTTACACCTTCTAGAGCACGTTGGGTGGCACGGGATACATGCGGACGTGCATTGTCCTGTTGGAACAGCAGGTTCCCTTGCCGGTCTAGGAATGGTAGAACGATGGGTTCGATGACGGTTTGGATGTACCGTGCACTATTCAGTGTCCCCTCGACGATCACCAGTGGTGTACGGCCAGTGTAGGAGATCGCTCCCCACACCATGATGCCGGGTGTTGGGGCTGTGTGCCTCGGTCGTATGCAGTCCTGATTGTGGCGCTCACCTGCACGGCGCCAAACACACATACGACCATCATTGGCACCAAGGCAGAAGCGACTCTCATCGCTGAAGACGACACGTCTCCATTCGTCCCTCCATTCACGCCTGTCGCGACACCACTGGAGGCGGGCTGCACGATGTTGGGGCGTGAGCGGAAGACGGCCTAACGGTGTGCGGGACCGTAGCCCAGCTTCATGGAGACGGTTGCGAATGGTCCTCACCGATACCCCAGGAGCAACAGTGTCCCTAATTTGCTGGGAAGTGGCGGTGCGGTCCCCTACGGCACTGCGTAGGATCCTACGGTCTTGGCGTGCATCCGTGCGTCGCTGCGGTCCGGTCCCAGGTCGACGGGCACGTGCACCTTCCGCCGACCACTGGCGACAACATCGATGTACTGTGGAGACCTCACGCCCCACGTGTTGAGCAATTCGGCGGTACGTCCACCCGGCCTCCCGCATGCCCACTATACGCCCTCGCTCAAAGTCCGTCAACTGCACATACGGTTCACGTCCACGCTGTCGCGGCATGCTACCAGTGTTAAAGACTGCGATGGAGCTCCGTATGCCACGGCAAACTGGCTGACACTGACGGCGGCGGTGCACAAATGCTGCGCAGCTAGCGCCATTCGACGGCCAACACCGCGGTTCCTGGTGTGTCCGCTGTGCCGTGCGTGTGATCATTGCTTGTACAGCCCTCTCGCAGTGTCCGGAGCAAGTATGGTGGGTCTGACACACCGGTGTCAATGTGTTCTTTTTTCCATTTCCAGGAGTGTATGTAGCCGTTTTCGGTTATGTACTTCATGGTCGGAACGTATTTACTGTACATGTCTTTCCCCTAGAAAGCCAGTTGTTCAATTACTGTTGCTGAGTGTCACACGCAGGTTACAGATTTCGTAACCACAGCATAAACTTTGAAAATGTAGTTTGTTTGAAAAGTTCCTGAGAAATTTGTTTCACGGAGATTCCTATACGTTTTGCGAACCTTCCCACCTTGAAACTTAAGGCAACAATTTGCGAATGCATAAACCCTGGAAGATTAAGTCTCTCTCTTGATCCATCATGGACAGGGGATACCAGCTGGTCAAGTAATTATGAACGACATTCGCTAACAGTCGTCTACTTGAGATGTTATTTTATCTTATTTTAACTACCAGTTTCGGCTTTCCACTATTCTATCTTCAGGTCCATGCATAATAAGCGTATACTTGTAGGGTATATCAGGGTATACTAAGCAAGCTATATAGAAAGTGACGGGTAATTATAATATGTACACAGAAATTTGATTTAACGCCACTAACTTGAAGAGCTAATTACATACAGTTGCTCTCCAATGTTATTCTGAAATGAAAGCCGTCCGATCAGCCCATGAAGGCCCAACGGTACCGACCGGCCACCGTGTCATCCTCAGCCCTTAGGTGTCACCGGATGTGGTTACGGGCCGGCCGCGGTGGTCTCGCGGTTCTAGGCGCGCAGTCCGGAACCGTGCGACTGCTACGGTCGCAGGTTCGAATCCTGTCTCGGGCATGGATGTGTGTGATGTCCTTAGGTTAGTTAGGTTTAAGTAGTTCTAAGTTCTAGCGGACTAATGACCATAGCAGTTGAGTCCCATAGTGCTCAGAGCCATTTTTTGTGGTTACGGAGCGACATGCGGTCAGCACACCGCTCTCCCGGCCGTTGTCAGTTTTCGCCACCGGTGTCGCTACTTCTGAATCAAGTAGCTACTCAATTGGCCTCATAAGGGCTGAGAGAACCGCGCTTTCCAACAGCAGACCTGGACGATGACCCATCCAACTGCTAGCCAAGCCCGACACCCATTAACTTCGGTGATCTGACGAGAACCGGTGTTACCATTGCGGCAAGGCCATTGGCGTGATTCTGATACAGCGGAAGTAGTTTCATTGGTGGTACATTGTAAAATCATCAACAGAAGAAACAATGTTTGTAATTATCACTAAATGTGCTGATTAGTTTACGTGAACTGTTACTTAGAAAAAAAAAAAAAGACTGTCCGCAGCTTTCTGCACAAATAGATGCCCTCGGAAACAGCGATGTGTAGAAAGAACTGGCGTGCCTGGTACCGTTTCAAGGAAAGCTTGTTTCTTACGCTAATAGCTTTTCGTGCATGAACACTTTACTTTCACTTAATCGTGTTGTACTTTAAATTGAGTGACATGAATCAAAATGCAGAGACCACTGTTCATCTAAAGACGATGTAGGCATGATTACCCGATGCAGTCATTCTCAGTTGAGTTTTTCTTGATTTTTAGGGCTCCGTGCCTCAATGGAATACTTGCCGGGTCGCTTTGCTACCCCTCCGACTCACTGCCTGTCCGACTGTTAAGGGGAAATCGTACGTGAAATTTGACATTTTCTGTTTTCTACTCCACAATGTACGTTGGACTTTCCTGAACATTTTGGTGTATAAAACATTGAAATCAGACGGTTGTGACACCTTCAAATAATATTTTGAATGTTGACGTGAGACTGTCAAATTTCGTGGCTACGTATATACTGCCACAGTTGAGCAGTCATATCTTGGGAACTACACAGTCTAGAAGGCTGTGAATTGCTTTGTTTTGTGCCTACTGCTACGTCGCAGAAGTTGACATTACGAATAAACAAATCAGTCCTTTTTTATGATACTAGTTTTCGTTGAAAGTAGTGTGATTATCGGCTATTTTTTGTAGTAAGCTAAATTCTATTGCTTTTTTATACGTACATAAAATGATTAACCGTTAAAGTAACTTCAAGAAACGCCAATTTGCGGGTAACAGATATGTGACACCTGAACAAGTGGAGGACTGGGGGTAAAATGAGCAGCGTTCTCAGAAGGACAGAGGTGTCAGATATGTGAATTACTTAGGTGATGGAGACAACAAGGCTTTCATTGCAGTACAAAACAGTAAGCCATATGGTGTTCCTATACAAAAACTGGAGTGTGTAGGACATGTCAAGAAAAGGATGGAACACGTCTTCGTAACCAAAAAATCAAGCTGGGTAACACAAAACTGTCTAATGCAAGACAATAAAATGTGCTGGAAGACTAATGGACGAAGTAATTGATGAATTACAGTAATATTATAGGAAGGCTATTAGAGATAACTGTGACAGTTTAGAGAAGATGAAGAGAGCTGTGTGGAGCACTTTCTTTCATAGAATATCAACCGATGAAAAGAAACGTCATGCTTTGTGTCCACCTGCACCAAACAGTTCTTGTAAATATAGGCAAGCTGAATTTTCTGGCACCCTGCATGAATTTATATATAAACATCTCTTCCTTTGGCAGTAATGGAGGCAATCAAACCTATTTACAGAGATTTGGCAAATCCTGAGCTACTGAAGAAGTATCTACGTGGGAAGACACAGAATATGAATGAGTCTTTCAATAATTTTGTATGATGCCATGTGCCTAAAAATGTATTTTTTGCCTTTATGACTCTAAAGTTAGCAGTGTCTGATGCTGTAATAACTTTTAATGGTGGGAACTATGAACCACTTAATGTTCTGAAGAAGTTAGAGGTCGGATTTGGACAGAACACAGATAAAGGCCTATGGGAACTGTATGAGCTTTGTGTACGTGAAGCAGAGTAAGCTGCTCAGCAAATGACAAAAGAAGCAAGAAAGAAAAGGAGGAGGCAAGCATTGGGGTGTTGTCACACTGAAGAAGACACAGACTATGGGCCAGGGCAATTCAAGTACATAAACGCAGACATGTAAGTCTGTACAAGAATGTGTAAAAAAAAGTTTTAAACCTTAATATCTCTGAACTACATTTTTGCAATAAATGACCCGCTTTCTAAAAAAGTTCTGATGGTAGAGACATGAAATTTTAACAGCATGCCAAGTGTGAGAGTCAACACATATGGACCTAGAATAATTGTAATATCCTGAGTTGTTTTGTTTTTATTTTAATTTATTTACAAAATACACAATACAATTTTAGTAATAATTCTAGTTCAGTGTATCTAGAAAGATGCATTCAATAATCGTGGATAATTGTAAGTTGGTGCATTAAAAATTTTCGAAGATAATGGGTTACGAAATTCGATATTTTAACATTGGCAGCATAGGACACACAACGTCCCCGTAAGACCGATTTTTCTCTGTATCAAGTTCAAACTTGTGTCACATATTAAGGCCGATGGTCCTTTGGTGGCGTAAAAATTTTAAGCTTGTAAGTTAAGTCAATCAAGAGATACGGTCATTTATGTCACATATTTTGATATTAGGACACTCGCTCATCAAAACCTATTAGGTACTTCCCATTGACCTAGAATCATGAAGTCTGGCAATATGCAAGGTATTACAGTACAAATTTACGGAACAATTCGATAATTGTTAATTTATACTAATATAACACGAAAAAATATTTTTTGTATTTTTTTTTTTTTGTTCGTCTGTCTCCTTGTCTGTTTGCCAGTTGAGTCAATTTTTTCTCTGAAACAGTTTGCCTTATCGCTTTCAAATTTGTCACATACAAAGGTAGACGGTCCGTAGGCGGTATAGAAGTCTTACGCTTCTAAGTTAATGCAATAAAAAGATACGGCCGTTTTTGTCATGTATTTGGATACTCGAAAACACACTCATCAAAACCCATAGGGTGCTTCCCGTTGACCTAGAATCATGAAATTTGACAAGAAGCGAGGTTTCACAGTACAAACAAAAGAAAATCCGAAACTGTTAATTTGTAATTGTATCGCACGAAACAAAAAATTTGGTTTGTCATTTGTTAACTGAATTCAAACTTGAAACTGAAGCATTCTCCAAAGTCCTGGAATCGTTGGGAGCGATATCTCACATACACATACATATCTCACGGCACATATTGGTTGAAAGCACCGATAATGGCTGTTAATCAGTTTAAATCGATTTGCAAAAGTGAATAAATAAAACATGATTTTGCGACTGGTTGCTGCATATTTCGTAATTTTATGGTTTACGGTCACTGCACGACTTGGGAACCACATGGAGCCCACCGTTCATAATTTTTTTCAAAGCTTTACATTCGAAAGGTTGCACGGTTCCTACTCGTAAGGCCATGGCATGAACGAGACAACTGATACCCCGTCGGTAACCTTTTCAATATGAAACAAATTCTTGTGCTGTCTGTTATTGTTTTCAGTGTCATTCTCTCTGTTATGGATATTTTGATATTTATTATTTCACGTTTAAAAATGTTGTGCGTGTCTAACGGTGATCGTGTACCACAGCGAGTGCAGTGGAATTAGGGAATCTGGAACACTGACCTCTCTTGGCGCGGCACTTCATCCCGGTGCAGGCCCACTCGCCGCTGGCGGTGCAGATGCACGCATTGCAGTCCTCGCTCTTTGTCTGGCCAAACGTGCAACCTGCAAGAGACAAAAAGTGAGATTGTCGTCTAACTCAGAGTGCAATTTCCAGTCTGCGTTCCTAATGCCAAACAATACGCAGTGACGCTGGTGTCTGTACCATCTTACTGTCTATTGCAATCTGATGTTGAGTCCTGCTACTTAATATCCAACCTCTCTGGACACTGAGGTCATCAAAAACGACATTTTCACATTCTTATCGCTAATACTAAGACTGGATTGCAACAATGCTGACTAGAACTACAGAGCTATGTAGCACCGTGGTTAACACACATGACTCGTACTTACATCTACGTTTACCACTAAATCACTTAAAAGCAAATTCAGGGTTGATTCCTTAGAAAGAACACAACCGATTTCACCGATTTCCTTTTCAATCCTTTCCCAATCGGAGTTGGTGCTCCGTCACTAATGACCTCAACGTCGAGGGACTATTAAACCCTGACCTTCTTACCTCACTTTTTTATTTTTTTGGCACATCAGCCTTCTGACGGGTTTGATGCGGCCCGGCTCGAGTTCCTCTCTTGTGTCAACCTCTTCATCTCAGAGTAGCACTTACAACCTACGTCCTCAATTATTTGCTGGATACTTTCCAATCTCTGTTTTCCTTTACAGTTTATATCCTCCTCTAGTATCACGGAAGCTATTCTGAGATATATTAACAGATGTCCTGCCTTCTTGTCTCTTCTTCTAGTCAATTTTTTCAATATATTCCTTTCCTTGTCGATTCTCCGGAGAACCTCCTCGTTCCTTACCTCATCAGTCCGCCTAATTTTCAACATTGTTCTGTAGCATCAGACCTCAAGTGCTTCGATTTCCTTCTTTTCTGGTTTTACCACAGTCTATGTTTCACAGATTAGGAAATGAGACACTTAAAGCAGTAAAGGAGTTTTGCTATTTGGGGAGCAAAATAACTGATGATGGTCGAAGTAGAGAAGATATAAAATGTAGACTGGCAATGGCAAGGAAAGCGTTTCTGAAAAAGAGAAATTTGTTAACATCGAGTATAGATTTAAGCGTCAGGAAGTCGTTTCTGAAAGTATTTGTATGGAGTGTAGCCATGTATGGAGGTGAAACGTGGACGATAAATAGTTTGGACAAGAAGAGAATAGAAGCTTTTGAAATGTGGTGCTACAGTAGAATGCTTAAGATTAGATGGGTAGATCACATAACTAATGAGGTATTGAATAGAAGTGGAGAGAAGAGAAATTTGTGGCACAACTTGACTAGAAGAAGGGATAGGTTGGTAGGACATGTTCTGAGGGATCAAGGGATCACCAATTTAGTATTGGAGGGCAGCGTGGAGCGTAAAAATCGTAGAGGGAGACCAAGAGATGAATACACTAAGCAGATTCAGAAGGATGTAGGTTGCAGTAGTTACTGGGAGATGAAGAAGCTTGCACAGGATGGAGTAGCATGGAGAGCTGCATCAAACCAGTCTCAGGACTGAAGACAACAACAACAACAACAACATGTTTCACTGTCATACAATTCTGTGTACCAAACCCATATTCTCAGAAAGCTCTTCCTCAAATTAAGGCCTATGTTTGAAACTAGTAGACTTCTCTTGGCCCTCCTCACTAGAATTATATAAATATGTCAATCTGATAAAATATGAGTTCTAAATACAGGGTTATGTGAAGGAGCTACTCTGATTTTCCGGACTAGGTGAAAGCTACAACTCATAGCGGAAATTGCTTTCCTCTCTGACGTTCTCCTTTCTCGGACAGAAATACACTACTTGGGGAAAGTATCGATATACCTCCATGTAAGGCGGATGACCACTGCATGTCACTAGAGGCGAACACGCCATTATGAGAAGAAGCGGTGAATATAATGTTTTCAGCGGAGAAGCAGTAATAGCAGGGTGAGTCTGTCAGCAGAAATCAGTCGTTTGGAACGTGGATTAACTCGCTGGATGTCACATGAGTAACAGATCCGATCTGTGACACACGAACCGTCCTAAAGCTTCAAGAACTGGTGACATTACTGTGAAGTGGAAACGCGAAGGAACCATCGGAACTAAACCAAGACGAGGTAGATTTCATCTACTGACGGACAGGTACTGTCGAGCACAACGGAGCGCACGCGGTTGTAAAAAATCGCAAGAAATCTCTGTTGCTTCCAAAATTCACCAGCAGTGCGCCTAGTTCAATAAATGTGTGTACTGAGTTAAAAACAATGGGGGTTCATTGGTCGAACAGCTATATATTTCTCTAATCAGTGCTTCGCGTCATAAAGGCAAAGGGTTGATACAGCCCTATTAATATCAACTAATAGGTGAAACAAGACGCGGTCGAAGTAGCGGTATGTATGCTGTTTCTTTCACAGATGGACTTCCTTAGAATCCTTCCAACATATCTAATTCTTCCATCCACCTCCACTACTATATAACTTGCGTTTTAGGCCCCAGTTCACATTAGTATAACACTTCACTTATACGTTAGTACTTTCTCAAAAAGGGCCCCTCTTATGTGCGTAGTTTAACCACATTCCGTGTTCGTATAAATTCGTACCTTAACTAAAGAGAAACGCTATCGAAAAAACAAGCCGTCAGCTGAACCGGTATCAACACAGTTTCTGCAGAGATTTTATGAAACTCAGCTCTCTCTGTTTCTGATCACTGCCTTGTTCCTGTTTGGGAAGGCACTTAAGAAAGTTCCGCATTGCCTTTTAGTGAAATATATACAAGAGTCGGACCAGATTTATGACGGGCTTCAGGAATTCCTTGCAGACAGAACTCAACACGTCGCTCTTAACGGAACAAAATCGACAAATGTAAAGGTAAGTACTTCAGGATGTGTGAAGGGACCGTTTCTGTTCAACACAGGGTGTCTCAGAATTACACCGACAAAATTCAGGAGGATGTGGTAGGTGCCTTGAAGCACAAAGTGAGATAGGAACCCGTCTCCAGAAACGTCATAAAGTCATCCAACGATGCTACACAGCGTCGAAGTGACAGGTGGGCTGCCAGTCATCCCCCCCCCCCCCAAATCCCCACTGCAGCAGGCGCTACACTACGCGAAGAGACCGGAGACAGATCATAGAGACCTGTGACTTTCTTTGATATTCGGTGATAGCCACTAATTGCTATTGCTACTATTTCCAGTGGAGCATTTGGGGATAGCTCCTACATACAAGGGCCCTGTCTTCTATGAATGCGATCACCCTGTATATAAATGATCTAGTCGACAATGTCGGAAGCACCAGTGAGACTTGCTGAGGACTGATAACTGATGCGGATCCTGAACTTACATAAATTTAACATTCTTTTATTTTAGGCCATTGGTCTTCCTACCGGCTTCATGCGGCTGGTCAAAAATTCCTCGTCTGTGCCAACCTTTTTATCTTAAAGCAGCAATTGCAACCTTTGTTCTCAGTTATTTACTGGATGTATTCCAACCTCTACAGTTTTACTCTGTACCGGTCGCTCTACTACCATGGACGTTATCCCCTGATGTCTCAACAGATCTCTTGTCACCCTGTCCCTTTCTCCTTGCCAGTGTTTTCCGTATCCTCCTTCCCTCGGCGATTCTGCGGAGAACCTCCTCATTGCTTACCTTATTACTCTACCTAATTTTCAACATTCTTCTGTAGCTCCACATCTCAAAGGCTTCGATACTCTTGTGTTCCGGTTTTGCCACAGTCCATCTTTCACTATCACACAATGCTGTGTTCCAATCGTACATTCTCAGAAATATCTTCCTCTGATTAAGACCTAAGTTAGATACTAGCAGTCTGCTCTAGGCCAGGAATGCCCTTTTTGCCAGTTGCTAGTCTGCTTTTGTTCCCGCCTTGCTCCGTCCGCCGTTGGTTGTTTTGCTGCCTAGGCAGCAGAATTCCTTAACTTCACCTACTTCGCGACAATCAGTCCTGATGTTCAGTTTCTCACTGTTCTCATTTCTGCTACTTCTCATAACTTTCGTCTTTCTTCAATTTACTCTCAATCCATATTCTGTAGATATTAGACTGTAATTATTCTTCACTTTCACTCGGAATAGCAATGTCATCAGCGAGTCTTATCATCTAACAAATCCTCAGTTTTCTTTTCCATTCTCCTGCATAGTATCCTTGCCAGCAACTTGAATCCACGAGCTGTTGAGCTCATTGTTTGATAATCCTTGTGCTTGTCGGATCTTGCAGTCTTCGAAATTTTGTGGATGATGTATTTCTCGAAGTCTGATGGTACATCGCCACTCTCACACGATCTACACACCAACGTGAACAGACAATTTTTGCCACTGCCCCCGACGATTTTAGAAATTCCGATAGAATATTATCTGCCCCCTCTACGTTATTTGATCGTAAGTCTTTCAAAACTTTTTTAAATTCTGATTTTAACGCAGAATCACCTAACTCTTCCTAACAGTCTCTTTCTTCTTCTGTCACATCATTCAAGTCTTCTTTCTTGTAGAGACCTTCAGTGAACTCTTTCTACCAATCCGCTCTCTACTCTGCGTTTTACAGTAGAATTCTCCTTGCACTCTTAATGTTACAGCCCTTCACCGAAGGTTGATTCGACTTTTCTGTATGCTGTGCCCGTCCTTCTGCCGATCAATTCTCTTTCCATTTCTTCACATTTTTCAAGAATGCTTTTATTTTGTTCCTAAGTGATTAGTATTTCTGTATTTCTGTATTCCTGAATCTCCCTGACCGTCTTTGTAATTCCTTCTTTCGTCGAATAGCTGAAGTATTTCATTTGTTATCCATGGTTTCTTCGCACTTTCCTTCCCTGAACCTACGGTTTTCTATCTAACTGCTGTGATTGCCATTTTTAGATCTATTAATTATCGCATTATCTATAGCCTCAGCGAACTTCAAGCACGTCTCTTTGTTCCTTAGTATGTCTGCATCCCATTTCTTCGATCGCTAATTCTTCCTGACTAGACTCTTTAACATAACCTACTCTTGATCTGCGTCTATGTCTGCCTTCTCTGGCTCCTACTTCCAGGCTCATATCCTCTCGTAACCCTTTCTTCAGTTTGCCCCTCCCCCTCTACAACCGCCCTCCAATCCCCCATGACTCTTAGATGTTCATATCCCTTTACGCACTGAATTATCCGTTAAATATCCTCATATACGTTTTCTATCTCCTCATGCTTTTCTAGCGACGACCGCAAATATTCCTGAACTATTTTTCTCGTCGTTGGTTTGCTCTTTATTCATATGAGAACAATCCTATCACTGAACTGTTCACAGTAACTCACTCTCTGACCCACCTATTCATAATGAGTAACTTAAGATATGGGGCACCAGTAGGCTAAAAAATCCACTGTTTTACGATCGCCATATTTGTGGCAAATACCTGTGAAACTTTAAAAGACCTAGCAGTAAGCATCTGTTGGTCCTAATGTGGAATGACACATGAAAAGCAGATGCCAGTTCAAGATTCATAGGAAGAAATATGATTCACTCGCGAAGAGGTCTACAATAAGCTTGTTAGTCCCATTATTATCATTTATCAGTTTCGGACCCTTACCAAGTAGGATTAAGGGAAAATGTAGAAAAGATCCAACAAAGAGCAACGCGTTTCGTTATGGGATCGTTTGATCGACTGAAGAGTTTTACGGACACGCCCAACAATCGCCTGTGGCAGATGCTACAACAAAGGCTGTGTGTATTACGCAGAAGATTACTACTGAAATTTCGAGAGCGTACTGTAACGTAGTAAATTATTACAAGTCGTCATCTTACATTGAAAGCGTAGCTTGTCGTGGAGCAGGGAGGAAAGCAGTTTTTGGTTCTCACGCTCGCAAAGCTGACGATGGCTAGTGGGCCGGGCGACCCGTGTACTTGACTAATGCCGCGCCAAATACGTTACATACAGTCTCTACGAATCTCAGGAAGTACTACTAAATATTAATCAATCTTTGTCATATCTAGTGTACCAAATTCTAAGTATAACAAAACCATACTGCTAAAATTTCAAACCAATAACTTCTATACTTTCGGAGATATAAATTTTTACCAAAACACATAATAACCGTGATGGCATTGTGAAACTTGAGTTAGGAACTGTAATGTCTTCATATGTAGTATCAACTGAAACTACAACCGAGAGAATAGGTTCTTATAATAAAATTTGCAACAATTTTTTTTAGTTTCATTACCACAGATTTTTGGAGTAATTTGAAATAATTTAGAAAATCATTATTTCATCGTGTTTCGGTTGTGTGTGTGTGTGTTTTGGAGAGACTGAGAGAGCGTATGGAGGGCATACGTAAAGTGAGAATGTGATATTGTATTAAAACTATGTAAATATTTGTGTGAGAAAGTCGTTGTGTAATAGGGGAAATTACGAAATGTGTCAGAGTGAGCTTAATTTTATTAAAGGCAGCCGCGGGCCTCTGTGGCCGAGCGGCTATAGGCGCTTCAGTCCGAAACCTCGCTGCTGCTACGGTCGCAGGTTCGGATCCTGCCTCGGGCATGGGTGTGTGTGATGTCCTTAGGTTACTTACGTTTAAGTAATTCTAAATCTAGGGGACTGATAACCTTAGATGTTAAGTCTCATAGTGCTTAGAGCCACCCATTTTGAAAGGCAGCCAGAAGGACCGCTTAGTATAAAATTTATTAGTAATTTATTTTGTGGAAAGGTATCGTATTTTGTTTTCATCAAATTTTATTTAGTTTCGGAATTACGAAATTTCTAGCATAATTACTTATGGTAAAGCGATTGGCTGACATTAGATATACCGCGAGTGTAGACGTGCTCGAGATGATCTGATTGGTTACTTAACATACTAGCCCTACTCAGTAGCCGGCCTGTGTGGCCGAGCGGTTCTAGGCGCTTCAGTCTGGAACCGCGTGACCGCTACGGTCGCAGGTTCGAATCCTACCTCGGGCATGGATGTGTGTGGTGTCCTTAGGTTAGTTAGGTTTAATTAGTTATAAGTTCTAGGGGACTGATGACCACAGATGTTAAGTCCCATAGCGCTCAGAGCCATTTTTTAACCTACTCAGTAGGGCTTTAGCCTCAGATCTATGAGTCGAGATAGTCTTCTGGAAAACATCTATGTTAAATCGCGCTTATCAGATTTGTACCAGCATGACGAAATTAGTGCGTTTGATCGGTTCTCGTATGGTTGACGAAAAGCGGCTACAGTGTTGAATATTTTACGGAATTTTGAACTTTGTGAGTGGTTTATTTTAGGAGATATTAGCGTGTGAATATTTCGAGTAGTATATAAACTCCGCGTGCCGTGGTTAGAGCAGCTAACGAGACATTACGACGAGTACTAGGTTACAAGAAGCCTGCTGAACGACTGAATGTTTTAACTCGCAAGTAGTCGTGGGTCAGTGACTGTTTAGGACTTTCAAAGTATCTAGGTATCTGGTCGGAGTAAATGTCTTCTGGCTGCTTTTAGGTGTGAACATGTTGCAGAGACAGACAGTAAAATTGCATAGTTGATGTCGGGATATTACGTACTGACTTTACAGCCGTTTTCCTTGTTTTAAAGACAATAAACCAACTAAAAGGAAATTTCTGACATTTCTTCAAACTACTCATGAAAGAATAACGAACGGTCCATAATTTAACTAACTTTGAACTACTGCCTATCGACTGGAGCTATGTGGCCTTTGCGTGATAAGTATTTAGTCGAATTTTCGTCAACGCTGCTTTTTTCGACTAAACCAGTATCTGCCATAGCAGAGTGAAGGGGCAGACAGCCTCAGGCGTGTCCAGGTAGGTGGACAGATCGTTCGACGGATAGTCAGAGACAGACCCGTTCTGCCGCAGTACGTTCGAAGAAAAATTGGGTCACATATTACTTGATCCTGCGCCTCGTGAAGTAATCACGATTAGAAAATCAGGCAAGAAGAGCTCATACGAAGATTTCGACAGCCGTTCTGCCCAGGCACTATTCGCGACGGGATAGGGGATGATGATGATGATGATGATGATGATGATGATGATGATGTTTGGTTTGTGGGGCGCGCAACTGTTCGGTCATCAGCGCCCGTACAAAGTCACATTTGTTACGCAGTCTAATTTTTTGACAGTCCAATCTAGCCACAGTCACAAACGATGTTGATGATGATGAAGGTGAAATGATGAGGACAACACACACCCAGTCCTCGGGCGGAGATAATCCCGAACACGGCCGGGAATCGAACCCGGGACCCCGTGATCCAGAGGCAGCAGCGCTAGCCACTAGAACACAGGCTGCGGACGAAGCGGTAAGGGAGAACATGATACGTGGCTTCAGAGGTGCCCTCCGTTACCAACGCAAGGTGGCTCTTGCGGAGTGCAGACGTACATCTGGATAATTTTGCCGCCTTATTAGCTAATATAACTGTATAATTATGTTAGAAGATAGCAGTATTGGTTAAAAACAATCTTGGTTGCAATTTTAGTTTTTTGTTTTTCAACGACGCGTTTCGCTTTATTTAGGCATCTTTCAGTTGACTGATGAAAGGAGGAAGTACAAACATGTTCCGGGAAAATCAGAAATACAAGTCGCTGAGGAATGAAATAAATAGGAAGTGCAGGGAAGCTAAGACGAAATGGCTGCAGGAAAAATGTGAAGACATCGAAAAAGATATGATTGTCGGAAGGACAGACTCAGCATACAGGAAAGTTAAAACAACCTTTGGTGACAATAAAAGCAACGGTGGTAACATTAAGAGTGCAACGGGAATTCCACTGTTAAATGCAGAGGAGAGAGCAGATAGGTGGAAAGAATACATTGAAAGCCTCTATGAGGGTGAAGATTTGATGTGATAGAAGAAGAAACAGGAGTCGATTTAGCCGGCCGCGGTGGTCTAGCGGTTCTAGGCGCGCAGTCCGGAACCGCGCGACTGCTACGGTCGCATGTTCAAATCCTGCCTCGGGCATGGATGTGTGTGATGTCCTTAGGTTAGTTAGGTTTAAGTAGTTCTAAGTTCTAGGGGACTGATGACCACAGATGTTAAGTCCCATAGTGCTCAGAGCCATTTGAACCATTTTTTTGAAGGAGTCGATTTAAAAGAGATAGGGGATCCAGTATTAGAATCGGAATTTAAAAGAGCTTTGGAGGACTTAGTCAAATAAGGCAGAAGGGATAGATAACATTCCAACAGAATTTCTAAAATCATTAGGGGAAGTGGCAACAAAACGGCTATTCACGTTGGTGTGCAGAATATACGAGTCTGGCGACATACCATCTGACTTTCGGAAAAGCATCATCCACACAATTCCGGAGACGGCAAGAGCTGACAAGTGTGAGAATTATCGCACAATCAGCTTAACAGCTCATGCATCGAAGCTGCTTAGAAGAATAATATACAGAAGAATGGAAAAGAAAATTGAGAATGCGCTAGGTGACGATCAGTTTGGCTTTAGGAAAAGTAAAGGGACGAGAGAGGCAATTCTGACGTTACGGCTAATAATGGAAGCAACGCTAAAGAAAAATCAAGACACTTTCATAGGATTTGTCGACCTGGAAAAAGCGTTCGACAATATAAAATGGTGCAAGCTGTTCGAGATTCTGAAAAAAGTAGGGGGAAGCTATAGGGAGAGACGGGTCATATACAATATGTACAACAACCAAGAGGGAATAATAAGAGTGGACGATCAAGAACGAAGTGCTCGTATTAAGAAGGGTGTAAGACAAAGCTGTAGCCTTTCGCCCCTACTCTTCAATCTGTACATCGAGGAAGCAATGACGGAAATAAAAGAAAGGTTCAGGAGTGGAATTAAAATACAAGGTGAAAGGATATCAATGATACGATTCGCTGATGACATTGCTATCCTGAGTGAAAGTGAAGAAGAATTAAATGATCTGCTGAACGGAATGAACAGTCTAATGAGTACACAGTATGGTTTGAGAGTACCCCGGAGAAAGACGAAGGTAATGAGAAGTAGCAGAAATGAGAACAGCGAAAAACTTAACATCAGGATTGATGGTCACGAAGTCAATGAAGTTAAGGAATTCTGCTACCTAGGCAGTAAAATAACCAATGACGGACGGAGCAAGGAGAACATCAAAAGAAGAGTCGCTACGGCAAAAAAGGCATTTCTGGCCAAGAGAAGTCTACTAATATCAAGTACCGGCCTTAATTTGAGGAATAAATTTCTGAGGATGTACGTCTGGAGCTCAGCATTGTATGGTAGTGAAACATGGACTGTGGGAAAACCGAAACAGAAGAGAATCGAAGCATTTGAGATGTGGTGCTATAGACGAATGTTGAAAATTAGGTGGACTGTTAAGGTACGGAATGAGGAGGTTCTATGCAGAATCGGAGAGGAAAGGAATATGTGGAAAACACTGATAAGGAGAAGGGACAGGATGATAGGACATCTGCTAAGACATGAGGGAATGACTTCCATGGTACTAGAGGGAGCTGTAGAGGGCAAAAACTGTAGAGGAAGACAGAGATTGGAATACGTCAAGCAAATAATTGAGGACGTAGGTTGCAAGTGCTACTCTGAGATGAAGAGGTTAGCACAGGAAAGGAATTCGTGGGGGGCCGCATCAAACCAGTCAGTAGACTGATGACAAAAAAAAAGGTTATCTTTTCCTGATGGACGCGAGAGGCACCAAGATCTGCATAACGCGTTCCCGTTCACAGTAGCGAGTAACAGAGTAAGATGGTGGCATGCTTACTATCTGAGCCCCCATCTTACTCTGTTACTCGCTACTGTGAACGGGAACGCGTTATGCAGATCTTGGTGTCTCTCGCGTCCATCTGGAAAAGATAACCTGAAGATGCCTAAATAAGGCGAAACGCGTCGTCGAAAAATAAAAAAATTAATTTGTAACCGAGACTGTTTTTTACCAATACTGTTAAGCACTGGTTTGCTGTATGCCACATATGGATTGGAAGAATTTCTTAGAAGAAAGCAGTACTGAGAAAAAGGCCCTGAGGTGGACAGAGCAGTAGGCAGATCCACTCTACAGGGCTCATAACGGGTGTCGGACTCACACTGGTCGGCGTGGGTCAGTGCGACGAGCAGCAGGAACACCGCGCAGGAGGAGAGTGCGAACTTCATGGTGACTGGCGCTGCTGCTGCTGCTTCTGGGCTGTCGCTGACCTCTATGCTGACCTCTGGAGGCGTCTGCCACGGCCACCGCCACTTCGTCCTATATACTGGTCCGACGCCCCTCCACTGCGTCCGGTTTATGGCAGTTCTCGCAAGTTCTGCTATTCCAGCCGGATGATACAGCACTGTGTAGCAAAGTAATCTCCGTCTAAATGTCTTTACCGCTCTTGGGCTCATCTTTACACCATTGACCGCGTAATGTAAGAAGTTTAATGTCAGGTGCCGCAGTTACGGTCGTAGATAACGTGACAGAGGATGAGGAAGTGGCATGTGCCTGCCATGTACGGCGGACAACGATTTTAAGAGATACAAAAGTTCTTCGTGAGTGGACAGGTGGAATGTGGAAGTTGCAACAAGGACCGTACAAGGGTTGGCCGTTAACCACATGAGACAAGGCGATTACAGCTTGCTTTAATAAGTGAACGATAAGTGGCCCTTGACAGTAGAGCGATTGAAACGTCGATTGTGTTAGCAGAAACTGAAGAGGAATATGACGCAGCGAAACAACCTAGAAAGTTTTTAACCTCTGTCTGTTTATTCCTTCCGATTAAGCTCTATACATTGAGAATGCAATTATGGTCTGGCATTAACTGTCAGAAGAAACCTATCTGATAAAGGATGACAGCCAAAAACAGTTGCAGGATAAAAATTTTATTAAAATTTAAAGAAATTTATCGTGAAGAATTTCAACAGTTGCTGTTGCAGCCATGTTTAAAATTTTGAAACCTATCTGAGGTTGCTTGGCTTCCTGGTGCCACTCTTTCTATTTCACGCCGCGTCGGAGAATGGCGTGTTTTCATTGAGGTGAAATGATTAGACTAACACAGACACCCAGCGCCCGAGTGAAGAAAATCTTCGACCCACTCGAGGTCGAACCCCGGTCGCCGCGGTGTAGAGACTGCTGGGCTAACCACTAGATCACGACCTGCGAAAGAATACACTTACTCGACTGCACTTATTGCTCCCATTTCTGTGTAGACCATTATCTTAAGTACTGAACCTATTCTTTGTGTGTGGACACAATAGTGTGTCCCAGAAGGAATGGTCAGAAAGCAGGGATACAACAGGAACTCTCATTTTAAACAAAAAATTTCGTACAAACTTATGCTCTATTCTGTATGATTTCCCACACAGAACACTTTTAATTCACATTTGTTTTCCGAATAATGGCACGCACGTATCTATGTTACAAACTCGATCTCTCTGCCGTTTCATTATAGCCCAACCTACCTCGTTACTTTCATCCTTTTTTGTTCTCGATGTCTTACTACCATAGGAATAGGAGTGCGCAGTGATTAGCACACTGGACTCGCATTCGGGAGGACGACGGTTCAATTCCACGTCCGGCCATCCTGATTTAGGTTTTCCGTGATTTCCCTAAATCGCTCCAGGCAAATGCCGGGATGGTTCCTTTGAAAGGGCACGGCCGACTTCCTTCCCCGTCCTTCCCTTACCCGATGAGACCGATGACCGCGCTGTTTGGTCTCTTCCCCCAAAACAACCCAACCCAACCCGAATAGGAGTGGAACCCTGTGGGACTCACTTTGTGATTTTTTTTCTCCCAGGTCACTAAAATTTCTTACCTTTCACTTTAAAAGGGAGGCTTGTCATATGCTGACTATGGCGGCACCACCCAACAGTGACATGCACTGCGGAAAGAAAAGTGATGCCCCTGGAATTAAAGATCTCTAGATTTTGATCCGATTACGGCATACGCCACCCGGGATATGGTAGATGCACTGTTACTGGTTCCAACGTCGTCCGCCAACAGAGAGCACTGTGACAGAGATACAAGCGCGCCATCTATGTCTACCGTTTTACAGGGAATGCTCACCGCCAAAAGGTTCAGTGTGGTGAAAACGTGTGAAACAAGCAGGTAAACATGCCACGGAAGAACAGAATTGAATTGATCATATATTTCAACTTTTTAATGACCTTCATGAAAAAATTTCTTTAACTATTGAACTCGAAAACGAAAACCGCCAGTTACATTATTTAGACTTGACGCTTACAACAGAAGACAATAACATCACTTTCAATATTTTTCGAAAAGAAGCGTATACTGACCAAATCGTGCCTGCATCCTCTTTTCTTCCACAGTCTCAAAAAATGACCTCCATTCACTCTGCCGTCCACCGAGCCACCTCTATACAACTTCCAACAGAAAAGTTTAATGAGGAGATTAATTTACTTAAAACCATAGCAGTCAATAATGAATATACGCCTAACATAGTGGATGATATCCTAAAAAAGAAAACTGCAAGAACTACAACGCTCAACACCTCATGCACTGAAATTAACCCAAAAAAACGTTTTTCTATTCCTTTCATAGGACCCATTTCCTATCAGATTCAGCGCATGCTTCGCAATAAATTCAACTGCAATGTGGCCTTCTCTACTAATAATAATCTGAAGAGAAACTTCATTCATAATTTGAAATCCATTCGCTCCCCTACAGAAAGTTCTGGCGTTTATAAGATCTTCTGCGATACCTACTCCTACTATTATATAGGGAAAACTGGACGTGCTTTCACCATCAGATATAAAGAACATCTTTTGAGAAAGAATGGCACCAGTCCCTTAAATTCATCCTTTGCCGATCATCTCTTAATTACTGGAGACGTGCCTAAAGCCATAGGCGATAACAATATTCTGCATAGATGTTTTAGAGGAATTGGAGATTTTCAAACATCTCTCTCGTCATGATGGCCTCATTCTCAACGAACAGCTGCAGCTGCGAAATAAAAACTTTTTCGACTGTATAAAGCCATTGCTTGATCTTTGATTCAGATTTCCTCATGCAGTTTACCGAAATGTTGTTTTCCTGTTACATTTTTGCTGTTTTCTTGTATGTCATAACTGACGTTTTTTTTACGTTACAAAATGTATCTCTGTTTAAAGCAGATAAATATGTAACTTCATCCTATTATTATTAGTGCTTACGTTATGCCTGAATCAGCTGCATCACAATTTCGTGTGTCTGATTTTGAATGTACAGTAGCCTAGTTATTTCTGCGGCTACTAGATGGCGCTCGGAGCAACACCATGTTTACTTGCCCACACTTTCTAACGTGGGCACCTCAGTCTTGTTGCAACCCTTGTTCACTCAAGTACGAGCAGCCCTTAGTGGCTCGCCATCTTATTTACAACTATTCATGACGTCGCCTTTACGTCTTAGATCTTTTTTTAAAATGTGACTTGTAAGTACTGCATCTCTTTCCAGTCAGTACAAACTTTAATTTTATGAATGTATTGTATACCTAATATGTTTTAGAACATTCTGAAGACGACACTCATAGTAGCATCGAAACCTGGTCAATTTTGACTTAATATTTGTGACAGAGGGCTTATTTGTTCTAATATTACACATGTGCTTCCTACTGCCAACTGAACAAGTCTGAGACAGGTGAAACCGTGGCCTTCCGAGTAGCGGGATGGTCCTTTCGGAGAACTGCCACACAAGTTGGACGTGCTTCGTGAGCTGTGTAGTGATGCTGGAATCAGTCTCCAAGTGAACACTGACACATCTATAGACGAGGTTCTGGGTGTCCACGAAGCATAGACGCCCGCTAGGATCGTCGTATTGTAAGGACTGCATTGGCAGATCGTACAGCTACCACAGCGCAGATAAGAGGGCCTGTCAGCCCGGAAGTGTCAACACGAAGTGCTGCGAATAGCGTATGGGCACTGGGACTATGAGCACGCACAGCTCTTGCCCGTCTTCCACTGAGGCCACAGCATCGGCGTACACTGCTCGAACTGTGCCGTCACAGGATCACTTTGTAAGGTGTCAGGCAAATCCAACAACTTCCATGAAAACCCTCACATGATAGCAAATCCGGCAGTATGTAACATAGCTCCGAATAAATCCTGACATTAAATTAACCAAAGTAATACGATCAACGAGTGAGCAAATGGAAAACCACAGATTAACACAAGAACGCCTAAATGCATGTCATACCTTCCCATCGTGAAACAGACGCAGTTCCGAAGGGAGAAACGAGAACAGAAGCCGAGAGCAGAGTCGTGTAAGCTAGAAGGCCCTACGATAATGGGCACCCACATTGCCAGCCGACCGCCAAGACCACCCCCCCAGCCCATGTTAGAGCCCTCCAGAAGAACAGTATAGGTCTTACGATAACACTAAAAAGGCCACACCAGCTGCAAGTTTTAGCTTGAGACTATACGCGTCTCCGTTACGTTGCAAACATTAAAAACATTGCCCCACCACGAAAAGTATAACGTTTCTCATTGGATAGACAGAATTTTTGTAGGCGGAGCTTAAGGTTAACATTGAGACCCTGATTGGTCAGTTCAAAACACAGCCAGATACCTTTTTCTTAAACCAACTTCGGTAAATTGTAGTAAAGAGAAATTAGTGAGAGTTACTTCCGAGACAGCGAGGTGTGTGGATCTGCGCCGCCCGCCGCCCCCTGACACTGACTAACCACCGACAAGGTAATGAATGCACGCGAAGCCGCATAAGAGTGCATAAGGCTTCACTCAGAACTGCAGAAGTCTCATCTGTTACATCCCCTTTTTACGTAATACTAGTGTCGATCGTCAATTAAACTTCGTGGTATTCACATTTGCTACCAGAAGTTAAAATCTGAAACGCGATGATTTTTCTGTTATATAATTATTGAGAAGCCACATCAGCCACTGTAATTTACGACAAGTTAAATATGTAATTAAAGATGATTGAGGGTCACTGTAGACCATTTTGATAGTTTTCTCTTTTATGAAACTTAACTTAAACCTAGATTATAGATGTGATATGTCATAGGTCATCCTTCGATCCATTGTAGAACTTGGAAACCCATTCAGGGAATATTCGTTCACAATTTTGTTGAACGCAGTTGGTTTTTATCATCCTGTATTAAAATATTTCCTTTTATCAATAGCGCAATTTATAAACAATGTTTTATGAGTAGAATAAAAATTCCAAATGCAAACTTAACTGCTTTTTCGACGTTATTTTACCAGCTAACTAAAAATAGGAAAGCCTTGAAACCCTTCCACTAAATTTATTTCGTATTAAGATTCTTTTACAGGGAGTGCAGTGGAGCTGACGCTGGAATCATTAAGTATTTGATTATATCATCGCTAGTCTCACTGAACTCTTCTGAACTCTACATGTCATGTGTGGTCTGGCGTCCCCTTACCAGCAACAGGTCCCAAGTTCAAACTAGTCAATTCCCTACAAAACACGCTCAGAGCGTCGTTGCGCGAAAGTGGTAGGGAGACACGACTTAGAACAAACAGATACCACGCAGAATGTTAGAACTTGGAAGACTCGCCGCGATCTTCAGCGATGAAGCACGCAAGTGATAGTCGTTTGGGTGTATGCGTAGATCTGATGAGCACTGTCTCATAGACTGCATTCGTCCAAGATTATCTCGTCCCACTACAGGCATTATGATCTGGGATGCAATGAGCTACAACTTCAGTTCATCTTTGATGTTTCTGGAGGGGACGCTAAACAGCGCTGCTACGTCCAGAACGTTGCTAGACTCGTTCTTATGCCTTTGGTACAACATGAAAGAGATGTCAGTACAACGTAAAAACAGCGAAAGTTGAAGACCTCACTTTTTTGTTTTATTTTCTTTGTTTACTCAATGACAAGTTTAATGCCGGGACCCATTTTTAGATCATCGTAAAACATAGTCAAAATGATATTTCCGAAAACGCAAAACCATACTAAAAATGTATATGTGCTATTAAGTGCAAACGAAGAGTTACGGCGCATGCTGATAACTCTATATGCGCTATAACTGTTCGTTGGCACTTGAGAACGTGTATAAGATTTCTACATGGATTTTGAATTTTCGGAAATACCATTTTGACTATCTGTTACGATGATTTGTAAGTGGGCCCCTTTCCGAAACTAGTCATCGATAAATAAAAAAGTTAAATTTTTAACTTAGGATTGTTTCTCGTTTTACTGATTAACAGAAGTTGCTGACCTACAATGATTCCAGCATGCTGGAAGTTTGTAAAAAAGGAAGTGAATGTTTTGTTCCAACAGGATAATGCTGGTCCTCAAGGTACCCATAAAACACAACGTGCCCTGCAACATGTACAGCAACTTCCCTGTCTGAAACGATCTCCAGTTAAGCACGTGTGGATATGATGAGACGAGAAGTGCGACTCGTCAACCAACAGCTCTTACGGAACTACATGTACAGTGGCCCGCCCGGTTGACCGTGCGGTCTAACGTACGGCTTTCCTTGCGGGAAGGAGCGCCAGTCCCCGGCACGAATCCGCCCGGCGGATTTGTGTCGAGGTCCGGTGAGCCGGCCAGTCTGTGGATGGTTTTTAGGCGGTTTTCCATCTGCCTCGGCAAATGCGGGCTGGTTCCCCTTATTCCGCCTCAGCTACACTACGTCGGCGATTGCTGCGAAAATAAGTTCTCCACGTACGCGTACACCACCATTACTCTACCACGGCAAACATAGAGATTACATTCGTCCGGTGTGAGACGTTCTCTGGGGGGTCCACCGGGGGTTGAACCGCACTGTGACCTTGGGTTCGGTGTGGGGCGGCGGAGGGGTGAAGTGGACTGCGGTAGCTGTCGTGGGGTTGCGGACCACTGTGGCTGCAGCGGGGACGGAGCCTCTCCGTCGTTTCTACGTCCCAGGTTAACATAACATAACATGTGCAGTTCAAGCAGGAGTGGCACAACGTATCCTAGGACGGTATCCGCCATCTGTATGATCGACTGGATGCCGGAGTCAGCACCTGCATTGCCGCCAGTGAAGGCTACACCACGTACTAATTTGGGTGTTTTGGCGTGGGTCGATACCTGGTACTACAGAACCGCTTGTACTGCTGGCCTTTAAATGTAACCAATCTAAGTACTCCATATAAACTGTTGCAACAATAAATCTTCAAAATTGAAAAACCTTCCGGCAGTGTAACAGCGGCTGAGAGTGCTCCTTTACGTTCACTTAGAGTTGATCAGGATAACAATATCCTGCAGTCAAGGGCAATGTGATAGTTGTGTTGGACTTGGGAAAGCTGGATTACTTTCAGAAGATGCAGTGTTTACTGTCTGATTCAATGTATCGCAGGATCGGTGCTGACTCCACAAAAAGAGAGGAAGACTAACAGCTCTACGAAGAAAAGGTCCTTGTTGCAGAACATCAAGAACCTTAATTCTTATTGAGCTGTTATATGGCCATCCGAAGGAGCACAAGAAAGTGATTGCTCTTACGCTGATTGTAACGTTGGTGCTCCCGACGTATAGTGTAGCAAAACACTTTGCTACTTTGTTGAGCGTAGTATTAAGTCGATGTGAGCATTACAGTAAAAGCTCGGCGCATTTCGTACGTCAATAAGAGGAAACGCATTTGAATGACTCTGATATTGTAGTAAGTTTTGATATGATCCCCATTTTCACTAGTGTTCCTCTGTCTGATTCCTTACGGTTGATTAATGTTACGATTGGTGTTGAATTAACCAACCTACTTCGGCATGCGTTGGCTTCCACTGACTTTGTATTCAATGACCAACGCTATGAGCAGATAGATGGAGCTGTAATAGGAAGCCCATTGTCACCAATTATTGCCAATTAGTTTGTGAAAGACTTCCAAGAACGTGGAGTTGGCGGCTGTGAAACCTGTTAGTTTTTCAGATATGTAGACGATATGAACTATTGTTTGGCCTCATGGCTTTTAGGGCACTTGAATCCTCCTCACCTGAATATTTATTTCACGATGGAGTTAGAAAAGGGTGGCTGCCTTCCCTTCCTTGTTGTGTTGGTCAAGAGGAAGTCTGATGGTACAAAGGGACATGCTATTTATAGGAAACCTACTCACACTGACTTACCATCTACAAGCTGATAGTTGTCACCATCCGGCTCAGCGTGAAGGAGTTCTTCGTACCTTCGTTCACAAGACCCATGCTGTTTAAGACCTTGAGAGTTTGAGAACTATGTTAGCCCATGGTCATCTTCGGTCAGAACGGTTACAGTGGAAGACAGATCAGATGTTGTCCGCACTATGTACCAACTGTGCACCACATGAATGATAATAATATCGAGGTGTCACCAAAGTCTACTGGTCTTTCTACTTTGCGCAGGTGGCATTCTCATCAGGACCATCTAAGGTGAAGGTCTATTTAGGTTCTGTAAGCTACGGTCTTGGTTTGCGTATGGCGGATGACTACCAGATTCTTTCCCATTGTGGCGTTTCGTGTATTGGTCAGATTATCTAGACCGTGGGATACCAGTGTACTGAGCATAAGCGTCACACACGCCTAAAACAGCCGTGTAAATCTGCTATTGCAGAAAACTGTCTTGGCAGCGGTCATTCTAAGGAATATAACAATACGGAGGTTGTGGCAAGCACTTCCAGCTGTTGGGATAGTGTTATTAAGGAAGCGGTTGAAATTAAATTAACAAGTAACCCGATAAATGGAGGTTTTCGTTTAAATTACGTGTCGAATCTTGCTCCCTTCCTTGTCAAAAAACAGAGGGACAGAGTTAAGGCTACCTCACTCATTGGTTATTAATGTTCACTGTCGATACCTTCTGACGTCGGTCTTCTTTAGTTGTGTGATGACGCTAGTGTTTAGTGTGTGTGTGTGCGTGTGTGTGTGTGTGTTATCTTTCCTGAATTTCTCTGCAAACCGAAGTTTTAAAGTCCTTACTAGCTGCAATTTTGCCTTGAAAATTACAGGGCGTGCACCTGGAGAAATATCGCCGGTTGTCGACGACGTCACCTGGCCGCATCCCCGTATTATCTGGACATTGTTTGAATTGTTCGGCAAAATGTTTTGCTCTCTGTTTAAGTATGATTCGAACCCAATGTGTGTAAGGCTAGGAGTCCATAAATAGCAATGTACTCTAAACGTGTTCCATCTCGGAAACCATTCAGAATAGGGCGTATGTCCATTGCTTCGAATGAGCGTTCCTATCATATCTCTGACCATTTTTCCTTAGAATATTGCTTATGATTGTATCTAAACTGTAATCAGCAAATTTTTAAATTTTGTGGGATACTGCCTACCCTCGCTGCTCGGAATTAGTATTTATCCTATCACATTTATTAACTTCTCTCAACAAATCAAACTGCCAGCAGGCTAAGAGTCTACTGAATCTTATTTATACACAGCAAAATTTTAGCATGACCGATCGATACTGTCACCACATTCGAGTCTATAGTTTTGCGACGCTCCATGATAGTACGGTACTACGACGCACCTGATCAATGCCCAGCATTAGCGAGATGGTGTTAGCTGACTGCTGTGACAACACGCCGCGAGCTGTATGTCTTCTGTACGCATCAGAATTACGTGGAATGTTATTGCAGTTTCCTGAAAATGATATCTGCTCAGTATATTGGGCTGCTTACGAGTAAGTGCATTTCTAAAGAAGCAAGTATCGAAATATAAAAGCGGCTGCTGAAAAGCAGAGAGGAGAACAGCTTTTCTCGCAACTGGAGACGATCACACAGCTCGTAATTTCTCCACACGTGGCCTGTCTCTCAGTCACATAATTTCAGCATAACAGAGAATAATGACGCGGGTCGTTCTGAAGGGACGATAACGTTTTACGTCCAGTAAAAGCCGCCAAAACAGCGGCGGTGAATTGTAAATATGAAACTCCTGACATTATGAAGCACGTATTACGAGTTAGGGAGCAGAATGCCGCATGTTGAATCTTTCGGTACATTCAAGCAGGAATATCGCATCCAACACTATGACAGTGTCAATTGTGAGATTCTTTTTTAAGGAGTTAAATGCCTCCGAGATTACCGAGCTCACAGGAGTAGGACAAAACAGAATTTTGTCTCTAGTTTCTCAGGCACCCCAGTTTGCTGCCTACAGTGCTGGAGGAATTCCAGCTGTAAGATGCGTTGGAACGACTGGGAGTGTAATGGACGAAGAGATTCTTTATTCAGCAATGGCGGCACCTCTGTTTGTTCTATCGCTTATACCACATTCCACCCCAACCAGGCGTCAGATGGAAATTGTTGCGCTCGAAATATGATTCCGACGGATATTTCGCCTCCAAATCCCTTCTAGATAGAAAATCGTTCTGTAACGAAACGAGCAGTGAGACGTAGCCTGGCAAACCGATAGCGTTCCAGGTATTCTGTATGAGTTCCAGAACAGGTGAAGGTATCAACAGGAGCACACTATTTGCTTCTAACAAGGGAATGGTCAAATTAGACGTTTCCAAACTTATCCTGAAAGTTTTCGCACAGGAAGAATACATCGAAAGGTATGCAATGTCAAAATGTTAGACGCTAAGGCGCACTGTAAGTATCCTTTAAAAAACGTTGAAATTACTCATACTGGAGCACGAAGAACTTACAACTGCTGTTTGTACAGCCCTTCCTGCCTAGCGCGTGAGTTGGCGAATAAGCGGGCGCAGCCGTGTGACAAGTCCAAAGTGCTCATTCGCGAATTTTAAGCACCTAAACCACACCAAAAATGTCTCAAATCATTGCCTGACAATTTTCTGAAAGATGCTTTAGAATATTGAAAAATTTTTCCGCGTGGAATGCGAATTATAAAAATAGTCTTTCTTCGTCCTCATAAAAGCGGAGGTGTCTTTGCGTTCATACTAGGAGTTCAACAAGAGGAATGAATTACTTTCTGCAGATGGTAAGAAGACGTTTGGGATGCAACATTGGAAATTATTCTTTCCTATTTCTCCAATTTTTTCTACGTCTATTGCAACATTAAGCAAACAATGCTTTTTTGTTTCATTTTTCGTCCCAGTTTACCTCGATGTTCCTGAAGACAGACATAAAGCTGAGGAAACCGTAATCTACTAATACTTACGACTTGCATTGTTGTATACGAATGTATCACAGCAATCATCGACTGCACGAACGCCTGTCTTTTCTTCGCACGAAATGATAAAGTTTGGTTTGCACGGAACCTAACTGACTGGCTTTATACGCAGCGTTTTAGGGGATAACACGAAGCTTCAATTTCACAAGAGATACGAATATGTATATAGTGTTGGCTATTAATGAAATATGCTCTACACGTTTACTTGAGATAAACTTCGTAATTTTGCGACGTCTTTTTACGCATTTATTTTATTTATTTACAGGTAAAGTTCCGTAGAACCAAATTGAAGAGCAAATCTCCAAGGTCATGGAACGTGTCGGTACATGAAATTAGAACATAAAAGTAATAACAGATAAAAATAAAATATTTACGAAACCGAAAAAAGCCAAACCATAAGTTTAAGTAAACGTAACCAACAATACAACAAGAATCAGCTTAATTTTTCAAGGAACTCCTCGACAGAATAGGAGTGACCCACGAGGAAACTCTTTAGCTTCGATTAGAGAGCTCTTGGAATACAGCTAAGATTTTTGATTTCTACTGGTAACTTACCGAAAATGGTTGCAGCAGTATAATGCACACCTTCTGCACAAGAGTTAAGGAAGTTCGATCCAAAAGCAGGTTTGATTTCTGCCGAATATTAACTGAGTGAAACCTGCTTATTCATGGGAATAAGCTAATATTGTTAACAAGAAATGACAGTAAGGAATATATATATTGAGAGGCCAATGTGAAAATACCCAGGCTCGTAGCCGCACGGGGTAGCCGTGTGGTCTTGGGCGTCTTGTCACGGTTCACGCGGCTTCCCCCGTCGGAGGTTCGAGTCCTCCCTCGGGCATGGGTGTGTGTGTTGTCCTTAGCGTAAGTTAGTTTAACTTATATTAAATAGTGTGTAAGCCTAGGGACCGATGACCTCAGCAGTTTGGTCCCAAAGTCCTTACCACAATCAGCTGATAGGCTTGAACTTTTTTATAATTAAATTTTTCGTCGATCAGTTAAAGTATTCCTTTTGAGAAGCCTAGGTTTCTTCGCAGTTACAATACTCTTGCCTATGTCTGTCCGTCCAGCTTCCGTGTGTGACCCTTTTAGATACATGCATTCCTCTTCAACTGAACTGCATGTATGGTATTTATTGCTCACATACTTTTCTCAAGTTACGGTTCAGTCGAATACTTCTCGTTGTAGACCATACTCCAGTTATCATATCACGTAAATGCTATTGATGTAAACTGACTGATGAAGATTTCTCGAAACTGAAACGTCGATCGATATGTGATTTTATGTACCCCTATAAGCGCAGTCATGCTTCATCAAATAAAACATGGCGTCACGTTGTCGTATTCTCCATCACGCGCAGACTGAAATGGCCAGCTGCTGTAGCGGCATCGAGAAGCACTGTACGCTTTTGCGAGATTTAGAGTTTGTGGACAGCTTTGTGAGCACATGCGTCTGACACACCGTTCTGAAGTGCTAACTAGCGCAACGATTTTCTGGGACTTTTCTCAGGCCGCTCTTACCTCGTCTAGTTTATTCTCGGCTATGGCCGATATGCCACTTTCCTGTGTTCGAACCGCAGTGTGGAGCATCACGCAGTGGTTATAATTAAACTGATGGTGTACCGAGTGCTGCTTTGCGGGCTATACATCCGCAGGACGCTGAAACATCCTAGATAACATGTTCATTAGTAGGTGCACTCGCGGAGTGTGCTGCATAGAATATTTCCACTTCGTGCGAGGTGAAAAAATGGCTCTGTAAGCAGTCAGTACGTTGTGTGGGTGCAGAAAATGGGAAAGAACGATCAAACACATCATAACGGTGGTTCTGGAATGTTTATTAAGACACGGTCCCAAGTTACAGCATGTAAACACCTCACTATGGTCTCCCCACTCAGCAAAATGCTGCATCTACAACACGGCATACTCGACAGTTACTCATAGGGTATCAGAGTGATACGTTATCATATGCTGTTCTTCAGATCAGAAAGAGTCGGGATACATCCCTGATAGAGATGATCTTTGAGATATCGCACAACCAGAAGTCACATGGAATTAGGTCGGGGATCTGGAAGATCACACGTCTTGAAATTGCCTAGAGATGACGCAGTCGTCGCCGAGGTTTCTCGAAGAAATCTTTCACCTGACAAGCGACATCTTCCAAAGCTTGAATCACAGACAGTACAAGAAGGTCTTCACAACTTTCAGATGTCACTGAAGACATGTCATTCTCAATGGAGGGAAGTCTTCCGAAGTAAGAGTGATTCTGGTGTGCCGCAGCGGAGTGTCGTATGACCGTTGCTGTTCACAATATACATAAATGACCTTGTGGATAACATCGAAAGTTCACTGAGGCTTTTTGCGGATGATGCTATAGTATATCGAGAGGTTGTAACAATGGAAAATTGTACTGCAATGCAGGAGGATCTGCAACGAATTGACGCATGGTGCAGGGAATGTCAATTGAATCTCAATACAGACAAGTGTAATGTGCTGCGAATATATAGAAAGAAAGATCCTTTATCATTTAGCTACAATATAGCATGTCAGCACCTGGAAGCAGTTAATTCCATAAATTATTTGGGAGTAGGCATTAGGAGTGATTTAAAATGGAATGACCATATAAAATTAATCGTCGGTAAAGCGGATGCCAGACTGAGATTCATTAGGAAAATCCTAAGGAAATGCAATCCGAAAACAAAGTATGTAGGTTACAGTACACTTGTTCGCCCACAGCTTGAATACTGCTCACCGGTGTGGGATCCGTACCAGGTAGAGTTGATAGAAGAGAGAGAAGATCCAACGGAGAGCAGCGCACTTCGTTACAGGGTCATTTAGTAATCGCGAAAGCGTTACGGAGATGATAGATAAACTCGAGTGGAAGACTCTGCAGGAGAGACGCTCAGTAGCTCGGTACGGGGTTTTGTTGAAGTTTCGAGAACATACCTTCACCGAGGAATCAAACAGTATATTGCTGCCTCCTACGTATATCTCGCGAAGAGACCATGAGGATACAATCAGAGAGATTACAGCCCACACAGAGGCATACCGACAATCTTTCTTTACACGCCACGGTCAGGTGGATTGCGAAGTATAGATGTAGATGCAAATGTAGATCTAAAAGATCCGGGAGGTGTTATATCCACGAAGAAAACTGGACTGAGAATGAAGAAGTTTATGAAACCACACTAAATAATCACATGAGCTGAGTGCAATGGCAGAGGCAGGGTACAGACCCATATGTGACAGTTCTGTACATTCACAGCACTGTGCAGAGTAAAATGTCCCTCGACCGTCCAACCAATATCCCCCTGGCACATGTCATCTATTTCCATGTGTGCGAAAAAAAGAAGGGTGAAATGGTTCAAATGACTCTGAGCACTATGGGACTTAACTTCTGAGGTCATCAGTCCCCTAGGACGTAGAACTACTTAAACCTAACTAACCTAGGGACATCACTCACATCCATGCCCGAGGCAGGATTCGAACCTTCGACCGCAGCGGCCGCGCGGTTCCAGACTGTAGCGCCTAGAACCGGTCGGCCACTCCGGCCGGCAAGAAGGGTGAAGTCACAGAGGCACGTCGTTGTATCCTATCTAGTGGAATCATTTGGTGCAAATTCTGAATCTTGGAGGGATATCGCTTAAAATAAGCTGCCAAATCTTTTGAACCTTTGACCAGGGGAGAGACAATTCCCGTGACACAGATAGAGCACTGGCTGCAGAATATGAGGCGTGAGCTGCGCTGCCGGCTGTAGGTACAGCAGCTTCAACAACTGCCGTGGGAATGGGTCGCCTCCATCTCCGTGCTGCACCACCTAATAATTCACATGTTTCTTCAAATGTCTTGATCATATTCTGTAGCCCATTTGTTGACATGGGGCCGCTCCGCAGCTGTACCTCTCCGCGATATTCCCCTGATGCAGCGCTGCCATTTTGCTAAACCAACTTTTCCAGCAGTGCGTACGGAAAGTTTCGCCCTTATGAGCCTTTACAAAAGCAGTCACTTCGCAAAAGAAATCACACATGTCGCCAAGCCACAAACAGCTTACTATTGACGAAATATCAATCAGTTCACATTCTCATAATGTGGGTGCTCTGAACTACTGTGATATGACCTTCAAATGATGGTGCACAGCAATCAGTCCTCCTCTTCTTTCAGGTTTTATTAGGGTAATCTAGATTCTGTCACAGAAGTCCGAACAACAGGAGACTGACGTACCGGTAGTAGGACATGCATTGGTACTATGAAACAGTGCCTTGATAACGGCTGGGCACTAACCCAAATCTAGATTTGCCTAATAAAACCTGACAGAAAAGGACGACTGATTGCTGTGCTCAATCATTTGAAAGATTTCTCATTCTGACTGCTTTGAGCGCCATATTTTCAGCTGCTGGAAGGTGGTGGAAACCCTCGAGCGCACCAATTAATGAACAAACCTACGACATTGCGGCTTCCTGCGATGTACACTCCTGGAAATGGAAAAAAGAACACATTGACACCGGTGTGTCAGACCCACCATACTTGCTCCGGACACTGCGAGAGGGCTGTACAAGCAATGATCACACGCACGGCACAGCGGACACACCAGGAACCGCGGTGTTGGCCGTCGAATGGCGCTAGCTGCGCAGCATTTGTGCACCGCCGCCGTCAGTGTCAGCCAGTTTGCCGTGGCATACGGGGCTCCATCGCAGTCTTTAACACTGGTAGCATGCCGCGACAGCGTGGACGTGAACCGTATGTGCAGTTGACGGACTTTGAGCGAGGGCGTATAGTGGGCATGCGGGAGGCCGGGTGGACGTACCGCCGAATTGCTCAACACGTGGGGCGTGAGGTCTCCACAGTATATCGATGTTGTCGCCAGTGGTCGGCGGAAGGTGCACGTGCCCGTCGACCTGGGACCGGACCGCAGCGACGCACGGATGCACGACAAGACCGTAGGATCCTACGCAGTGCCGTAGGGGACCGCACCGCCACTTCCCAGCAAATTAGGGACACTGTTGCTCCTGGGGTATCGGCGAGGACCATTCGCAACCGTCTCCATGAAGCTGGGCTACGGTCCCGCACACGGTTAGGCCGTCTTCCGCTCACGCCCCAACATCGTGCAGCCCGCCTCCAGTGGTGTCGCGACAGGCGTGAATGGAGGGACGAATGGAGACGTGTCGTCTTCAGCGATGAGAGTCGCTTCTGCCTTGGTGCCAATGATGGTCGTATGCGTGTTTGGCGCCGTGCAGGTGAGCGCCACAATCAGGACTGCATACGACCGAGGCACCCAGGGACAACACACGGCATCATGGTGTGGGGAGCGATCTCCTACACTGGCCGTACGCCACTGGTGATCGTCGAGGGGACACTGAATAGTGCACGGTACATCCAAACCGTCATCGAACCCATTGTTCTACCATTCCTAGACCGGCAAGGGAACTTGCTGTTCCAACAGGACAATGCACGTCCTCATGTATCCCGTGCCACCCAACGTGCTCTAGAAGGTGTAAGTCAACTACCCTGGCCAGCAAGATCTCCGGATCTGTCCCCCATTGAGCATGTTTGGGACTGGATGAAGCGTCGTCTCACGCGGTCTACACGTCCAGCACGAACGCTGGTCCAACTGAGGCGCCAGGTGGAAATGGCACGGCAAGCCGTTCCACAGGACTACATCCAGCATCTCTACGATCGTCTCCATGGGAGAATAACTGTACTAGTGCCGACATTGTGCATGCTCTGTTGCCTGTGTCTATGGCCTGTGGTTCTGTCAGTGTGATCATGTGATGTATCTGACCCCAGGAATGTGTCAATAAAGTTTCCCCTTCCTGGGACAATGAATTCACGGTGTTCTTATTTCAGTTTCCAGGAGTGTACAAAGCCTGTACTGTGGCACTTGCCAGCAGTGCGCGGTCTTTCTTCTCAATCTTATTTTTATATCGCAACTCCGACGTTCCTGTTATGTTAAGTATTTAAATATTCATTTTATCACTGTGCATAGCGTTTGGTTGCGTTTATAAAGTCAGTTTCAGATTCACGTACGGAAAGTACATTTATTCTTGCGTGAATCAAGTAATTGTTATTAATAAATATTTGCTAACAACAGTTGCTTTTTGCCGTTCAGACATAAGGAGGAGTCTACGGATCATAAAAAAATATCTTTCAGTAATTTTACAATGCGAGGAAATGTTGATATTAATTAATAAAAGAATAATTTTGGCATAACCAAAGATGTACTTACATATTATACGGATTGTATGCTCTCATTACAGACTGTGCGCCATAGTCGACAGTAGGATGCCTTTCGATCTACTTACGTGGTAGTTATTGCTCTCCTACCATTAATACTTAGCTTACAATCAATGTGAACAAGTTCATCTTGCGGCATTTCTTAAATAAACGCATCATAATGGAATCCCACGTAAAAATTAGTTGCACAAAAAAACTTCTTCCTGCTTCATTACGTAAAACAATGACAGTTGTATTGCCCTTTCAGAATCCGACGGCACTGCAATGTTTCTGCAAGGGGATATAAAACTACTAGAGCATCTCCACATAAGAGATAGGAAGAATTCTTAGACGACATTTCACTAAGTCAATTCAAGGAGGGTCTGGATCAATTATCGCAAAACTTGGGTGGAAAATATGGCCTTTTATACTATACACACTGTATACCACCACCTACTGACTCAATGGATAAAAACTGAGGAATTTCTGATGGTTTATTACGAGGAGCGGGGGGGGGGGGGGGGCGATGGGTTGCTCCAAGCCCCTTCATTCATGCCATTGATATTGCTTCGGGAACTCGCAAGGAGAAAGTGGGATGATCTTTCGTAAACCTGTAATACCGTTTCTTACCGCCTATATTGTTTTGTTTATTGAACTGATGCGGTGGATGATATTTCTCAGCAAATTGGTAGGCAAGTTTCCTTCATTCGGAGCCGGCCGGTGTGGGCGAGCGGTTCTAGGCGCTTCAGTCTGGAACCGCGCGATCGCCACGGTGGAAGGTTCGAATCCTGCCTCGGGCATAGATGTGTGTGATGTCCTTAGGTTAGTTAGGTTTAAGTAGTTCTAAGTTCTAGGGGACTGATGACCTTAGATGTTAAGTCCCATAGTGCTCAGAGCCATTTGCACCATTTGAATCTTAATTCGGGTGTAGTTGCTCCGAAGAATCTGGACTCTGAATTAATTACATGCTGTGCTAATTCATCTTTCACCTCTGTTGTCATATCAGTAGGTCTTCCACACCTTGATATTTTATTTAAACCCTTCAAATGACGACGCAGTGTGGGTTTTGGTATATTATATCTTCTATATACATGCTTCATTAAATCCACTTTCACCATTCCTATGTTCCATATCCTCCTGCTTCCACTCATTGTAAGCTTTCTTCGTTACGTTGTTCAGCTGAAAGAAACAGTTTTTAGTTGGTATGCAATTTCCATCAACGAATTCTCCACAGGTACGACTTAGGCAGTGAGACCTTTTACGTTTCAAAACAGTACGCCAGACATAACCTCAAAGTTTTCTGCCAAGTACCACGAGTATAGACATGATACAGAAAAATTACTTTATTATCAAATCCGTTTCTGAAATTGCTTACAACTGAGTGACAGAATGTAATAAAAACAGTCAAACAAACTCATTGGTTAATTATTTTTCCGTCACGATAGCCATCGTTTTGTTCAGTTGTTTTTATCTACTCGTACGACTATTTAGCTCAATTTTAAACCACTTGACGTCGCTTTTACAAACGCGGAATCAGACATTACTGCAGTACGACTCAGGCTGTAGTACAACTAACGCAACTTTAACCTAATGCCTGAGGATTCGAAACAAAGGCAGTTCATTCAGATCTCCTGGGCGACATCTAATGGCTGATGACCGTGACAATTGAATTACTACACTACAACCCCTCAGTATGCACCATGGTGTCGCTGATGACAATTGTTGAAGGTGCTGTATTCCTTTCGGGCAATGCATTTTTGTTTTTAACTTTCGACTTATTCGTCTTCTTTGACTTTGTGTGCCAGTGTTAAGTCTATTTTAGACTATTAACTACCCGTTTCGCCACATCGCTATATCTGCATGTTTCCAATAACACTCGAAAGCCACTGGACAATGTGTAAGGGGGATTCTCAATTTCAGCAGATGTGTTAAAGTTTAGTGTGAGGAGAAATGACAGTCTCTATGCCTCTGGGCGTGCCATATTGCTAACAAAATGCCTGTTACTCTTGGACTAACCTCGACAGTCATAAGTTACTGTGCACCTTGTACTGTGAGGGCACGATGATTTAGGTGGGCACCATAGTTGGAGTCACGAACGATAGCGGTCAAGTTTAGGTTTGTTCTGCGCATTTACGTCACGCATTCACCGACAACCAATGTTGTTGTTGTTGTGGTCTTCAGTCCTGAGACTGGTTTGATGCAGCTCTCCATGCTACTCTATCCTGTGCAAGCTTCTTCATCTCCCAGTACCTACTGCAACCTACATCCTTCTGAATCTGCTCAGTGTATTGATCTCTTGGTCTCCCTCTACGATTTTTACCCTCCACGCTGCCCTCCAATGCTAAATTTGTGATCGCTTGATGCCTCAAAACATGTCCTACCAACCGATCCCTTCTTCTAGTCAAGCGATCAGTAATATTTCCAGCGCACTACTGTGAGTGTCGTAGCCACTGCGAGCATTAAACGTGATCGTAGCGTGATTTAGCTAATTTTTATTTCATTTATTGCAAGTTGTCACGGCTTATGGTGGAGGAAGCGACGAATTCTGCACAAGCAAGCGAGAGACGTAATTTGCAGTATACACGCTTTCTTGAAGCGCAGAGCAAGTGCATGCGCTTACCGCAACCGTTGCTTGTACCAGCAACAATGGAGTCCCCGCCCATGTGTCGAGCTGCACGAACCGCCATCGTTCGCGGATCGGAGTGTAGTCGATCTGGGCTGGCCGGACTACCTTGTATATGTGTGTGGAACTTCTCTGAGGAGGAGAGGGGGTTTATCTGTGGAATGGGGAGACACTGAGGGAGGAATATCGGTGGTTGTGGAGAGAGAGAACGGACGCACGGAAAGGGAAGGAACCTGATCTGGTGTGGATAGCGCAGTGCCAGCCGACTGCGTGACGCAAAGCAGACAGCAGTGTGTGTAACGTGTCTCACGTGCGCCCATACATGAAGAGTTTATGCAGCCGCTGCGTTAATGGAAAGTTTGCGAAAGGTGTAAGAGCTGACGGATGGAGCACATCTTTGGATAAGGTGTGCGTTGGAGCAGCGGTTGCGACACACCCAGAAGTTACTAAACGGGGACAATGTTTCATTTCTAATTGTATCAAAATCAATGATACTGAATGTTAAGATAATTTCTTATATGTCCTAAATAAAACTTGTGTTGTAAGGTGGACATGGCATTTTGATAATTGTGTATTTTCGATGTGCATATCAGAGAGAGAGAGAGTAAGTTACGTTACTATTAAACAATATTTGGTCTTGTCGCGGCACAGTCTTTGCCTCTGCGGAGTCTGGTCCATTAGTTAAAGTGTGGTAGGTGATGGATGTATTTAGTATGCTGTATTGACTTGTGATTGTATCTGTTAGATGAAGGAATATTTATTGTAAGTGGCAGCAATGATGAATAAGCTGTGTTTCTGGAAAGGGAAGAGAATATAAATTTTGAAAAGTGTTATTCTTTTTGAAGAGAAGAAGTTTGTGGTAAGGACTGCAGCAATGCGCTCCTAATTTGTAGAAATGATTGTTGGTAGTTGATTAACTTTGTTCACTTGCTCAAAGCTGAGGGAAAGACCTCCTTACTTCCCTGAGTCATGCATTCACATATTAAATCACTAAATCTGTTTGGTTTTTATAGAAATTCTCTGCTAATATTGTACCTTTCTTAAATCATTGTTGACTTTGTTAAGCGGTTCTAGGCGCTTCAGTCTGGAACCGCGTGACCGCTACGGTCGCAGGTTCGAATCCTGCCTCGGGCATGGATGTGTGTGATGTCCTTAGGTTAGTTAGGTTTAAGTAGTTCTTAGTTCTAGGGGACTGATGACCTACAGATGTTAAGTCCCATAGTGCTCAGAGCCATTTGAACCATTTTCTTGGAATATCATTTCATAGTAGTCAATCTCCCCATCCCACTGTTTACCATTACGGTTTACCACATTGCACCATGTGGTATCCAACAGTTTGAATATTTATTTAGATATAGAAATGTAGCTTAGTCGCTGCTTGCTTGCTGTTTGCTGTTGGGCTTTCGACAAATTTGCAACAATGTTCTCAAGACGCGAGGTGGGCGGAAATTTTGATTAGGGCCAGTAATTGTTTTGCTTCAGTATGGCATTTAATATAAAGATAAGTTGTATTGAGATCAGTTACAGTTCAGTTCAAATTAGGTTTTGTTCAGACAAAGGTTAGCACACGAGTTTAAGTTGGTTGACGGTTTATGGGTGCGTAGTTTTGGTAATATGCAGAGACTTATAGAGTGCTAGGTAAATTTTGGCTGGATTTCGTAGGGGAAAATACGCAATATGCTTCCGTAAGAGCGTGCCAAAATTTAATAGGCATAGAGAATGCTCCACTGAACTTTTTGCGGTAGGAAAACTGGGGTCGGGGAAGCGAGCTTAAGGAGATAACAGGAATGAAATCACATTATTATGTACTCTTTTATTTTCATTTTACAGTTAACTGCAAATACGATATCTGACACATTGTACGTACCTTCTGTACTGTATCTTACAAAAAGTGCTGAAAATGACGGCCATGAACCTCAATGCAAATATGACATCGGCGAACAAGATTCTGACGCAGCCTGGCAAATATTCCTGGTGTGTTTCGGATCACATCACAGACATCTCTAGTCCTGGCAACTAATTCCATCTACGTATCCAATGTTGTCTCATACACAAGTGACTTTAGATATCCAGACAGGAAATAATCAAGAGGGTTCAGGTCAGGTTGTAACGCCGGAAATGCATATCCTCCTATTTACGTCTATTCTAGTATAATTTTTTTTCCTTTATTTGTGACCTGAAGATATGACATTTCTGTGTCTTTATATATTGTAATTGTTTTACTATTTATGCATTTATGTCGATGTATAATTGGTTTGTTTTGTAAATATTATTTGTATTTTTACGCTGAGTCTGGCCTAGGGAAAACTATGCTATCGAACGATTACAACGATAGGTCGTGTGGAGAACCAAAGTGTTTAGGATCTTTCGTAGTGTTAACTCAGCCGCGTGGAGCGCGGGCAGAGCGGAGTCTGGCTGGAGTAGGGCGGTGGAGCAGGTGTGTTGTGTGACGCCTCCGCGAGTTGCCGCGCTTTCGGGCTTTGGCAGCATGTAATTGCACTCGACTTGCTATGACAGTTTCTGACACGGTGTCGCGGACGGGAAGTATTAGCTGGCGCACATCAAGAGCCTGTTTCGCCTGGTGACCGTGTCGAGAAGAAGGCGCGCCAACATCCAGCTTCTGCAACAGCGACGGCCGACAATGAGTGACTGTCGCCATGTCCTCGACCGACGACTGCAAACCTTCAATCAACCAAAAAGGAAGACTGGAAAACGTAAAGTTTTAGAACTGTATGGCACACCTCAGCTTTTCAAACTGTTAAATTTTTCTCACCAAATTACAGCAATGTAGCATGAACCTTTGTTGCTCATTGTCCCAATTGCATTACCAAGCAGGGTCCCTTCCTATTCCGGAATGAACCCGAGTGTCGTTGTAATTCAAATGCCAGCATTAAAGTAATATTATTCGATTCCACTGCTTTAATTTCAAAGTTCAGTTAAGGTATTCATAGCTGGCTACAATATTTAAATTACACGAGCACAAATTAAGAGTGCGAGTTTTGTTACCATATTTTAGCTTACCTGTGACTGCAGCTCAGCTTGGTACGTACTAAATTTTACTATTGTTAATTGTTCAGAATCATTTAATTCAAGTTCAAAGTTAAATCTCTTATTTCTAAATTGCGTAGATTCAAGTAGCTTTTGAAATGATTGTTGAGGTAGCCCAAGACTAACCTTATTTTATTGAATTTAGTAGTGCTTCAGAAACAAAGTTCACTATCAATTTCAGTCACTAAATTAACTTTCAATTTTCCGGTTTTATTAATTCTTTTGCTAAATTACGTCAGAGTGTAGCGAAATTTATTACTTCTGACAAACACTCACTTTTCACACATCACGCTTTTAGTGCTAATTATATGTGCAATAACCTTTCTTTTTCAGTTATTATGGTAGTTGTCCATAGGACTGGCGACCGTAATCTTCCCCAAATCTCAAATATCTAATTAACGCCAATTAATTGTTAACGTAACGACCGCACATTTACTTTCTTTAATAACTTTACCCCTTTTCAAAATTAATTTCCACCAATTTCATTTGGATTTTTCCTTTCATTTAGATGTAACCCTTTCCTCCCTCTTTACCGACAGATTAACTTCGGTGACGATTGCTTTCCCAAATTTCCATTAGGTACACGCGGTTCAATTTTTCACTGTCATTAAGGTCGATAAGTGAGGGGGAGGTTACAGACCCTAAATAACGAAAAGTGCGAAAAGGAACTAGACGCAACACTTGAAACTGACAATAAGTCGAAACAAGCTTGTAGTCTAAATAACTGTCACAAGCTAAATAAAAATTGTTGCATATAAATTGGACCACAAATATTCCTGAATAATGTCATACTTATAAGCTGTGGGGTCCTGTTACATTTTTGCACGCTCTTACGGAAACACCCTGTACAGTGGAGAGGTTACAGTGTACATCTACATCCATTCTCCGCAAGCCACCTGACGGTGTGTGGCGGAGGCTACTTTGAGTACCTCTATCGGTTCTCCCTTCTGTTCCAGTCTCGTATTGTTCGTGGAAAGAAAGATTGTCGGTATGCGCCTGTGTGGGCTCTAATCTCTCTGATTTTATCCTCATGGTCTCTTCGCCAGATATACGTTGGAGGGAGGAATATACTGCTTCACTCTTCGGTGAAGGTATTGTAAGTAGGCTGTTTACGTTTTTATGTTGGTAACACGACGTAGCGCTCTGTATGAAAATCACTGACTTTGTTGTCTGTGCTGCATTGTTGGAATATTTGCTATTGTAGTGTTGGGCAGTTGGATGTGAACAGTGCGTAGCGTTGTGCAGTTGGAGGTGAGCCGCCAGCAGTGGTGGGTGTGGGGAAAGAGATGGCAGAGTTTTGAGAGCGGACGATCTGGACGTGTCCGTCAGAGAAACGAAATTTGTAAGACTGGATGTCACGAACTAATATATATATATAATGACCTTTGAACACTATTAAGGTAAATACATTGTTTGTTCTCTATCAAAATCTTTCATTTGCTGACTATGCCTATCAGTAGTTAGTGCCTTTCGCAGTTAGAATCTTTTATTTAGCTGGCAGTATTGTTGGCGCACGCTGCATTGCAGAAGTGTTTGGGTAACGAAGATTTTTGTGAGGTAAGTGATTCATGAAAGGTAAAGGTTATTCTTAGTCAGGGCCATTGTTTTGTTGGGATTATTGAAAGTAAGATTGCGTTGCGCTAAAGAAAAAAGAAAAAAAATTGTGTGTCAGTTTACTGTTGATCAGAATAAGTAAAGAGAGAAATATCTGAGTACGTTCAGTTTAGCTCAGCTGTTTGAAAATCAAATAACGTAAGAGATTTACCAGCACTGACATTCTTAATTTTTCTAGGGGAACGTTTCAGTATGTTCTCGAAACTTCAACAAAAGCCCGTACCGAGCTACTGAGCGCCTCTCTTGCAGAGTCTTCCACTGGAGTTTATCTATCATCTCCGTAACGCTTTCGCGATTACTAAATGATCCTGTAACGAAGCGTGCTGCTCTCCATCAGATCTTCTCTATCTCTTCTATCAACCCTGTCTGGTACGGATCCCACACCGTTGAGGAGTTTTCCAGCAGTGGGCGACAAAATGTTTTAGGACTGCATTTCCTTAGGATTCTTCCAATTAATCTCAGTCTGGCATCTGCTTTACCGACGATTAATTTTATATGGTCATTCCATTTTAAATCACTCCTAATGCCTACTCCCAGATAATTTACGGAATTAACTTCTTCCAGTTGCTAGCCTGATCTCCGCAGCTCGTGGTCGTGCGGTAGCGTTCTCGCTTCCCACGCCCGGGTTCTCGGGTTAGATTCCTGGCGGGGTCAGGGATTTTCTCTGCCTCGTGATGACTGGGTGTTGTGTGCTGTACTTAGGTTAGTTAGGTTTAAGTAGTTCTAAGTTCTAGTGGACTGATGATCATAGATGTTAAGTCCCATAGTGCTCAGAGCCATTTGAACCACTTTTTTTTTTTTTTTTTTTTTTTTGCTAACCTGCTATACTGTACCTAAATGATAAAGTATCTTTCTTTCTATGTATTCGCAGCACATTACACTTGTCTACATTGATATTCAATTGACATTCCCTGCACCATGCGTCAATTCGTTGCAGATCCTCCTGCGTTTCAGTACAATTTTACATTGTTACAACCTCTCGATATACTACTGCATCATCCGCAAAGTCATTTATATATATTGTGAATAGCAACGGTCCTAAGACACTCACCTGCAGCACTCCTGAAATCACACTTACTTCGGAAAACTTCTCTCCATTGAGGATGACATGCTGCGTTCTGTTTTGTAGGAACTCTTTAATCCAATCACACAAATGGTCTGATAGTCAATATGCTCTTACTTTGTACATTAAACGACAGTGGGGAACTGTATAAAACGCCTTGTGGAAGTCAAGAAACACGGCGTCTACCTGGGAACCCGTGTCTATGACCTGAGTCTCGTGGACGAATAGCGCGAGCTGGGTTTCACACGATCGTCTTTTTCGAAACCCATGCTGATTCCTACAGAGTAGATTTCTAGTCTCCAGAAAAGTCATTATACTCGATCATAATTCGTGTTCCAAAATTCTACAACTGATCGACGTTAGAGATACAGGTCTATAGTTCTGCACATCTGTTCGAAGTCCCTTCTTGAAAACGGGGATGATCTGTGCCCTTTTCCAATCTTTTGGAACGCTACGCTCTTCTAGATTCCTACGGTACACCGCTGCAAGAAGGGGGGCAAGCTCCTTCTCGTATTCTGTGTAAAATCGAACTGGTTTCCCAATCAGGTCCAGCGGGCTACATGCATTTCGCTGTAAGGTTAAAGATACGGTATTTGATTTGGTTATGCTGCATCACAAGTAAGTGTGGAAACGAGGCAGTAACTGAAATTTCTAACGAAGAACAATAACTGTAAGACTTGCATAAGGACTTCAATTTTTTAGGATGTTAAATTGTAAATTTTCTTATCAGTGCTGGTATCATTGTAGTACTTTTCAATACTGTTTTCCTTAAGGAAGTAATTTCATTTGAAGTGCTTACTCTGTATTGTATAACTGTACTGAGTATTGTTCTTGGGTTATCAGTAATCAGCGTGACTGGCTGTTGTTTCTTGTTCAGCTATGTTTACGAAAACTGCAACGGTGTTCCCAAATCATCGTATATAAAATAAAAACAGAAAATATGATGAATCAGGAAAAATAAAACAACTCTCCGACACAGGAAGCAAGATCACAGAAGTTGGTTATAATAAATAAGAGAAAAGAGCTCTGCTGTTCTTTGATATTGATACGACTTCGACGAAAACGTTCCTGTGTGTGGAGCAGAACATTATATAGAAGTGTCGTGAGGAAACTGATAAGAACAGGAAAGAAACTGCGCCAACGGCGTGGCGCTGCGGGAGAATGCAAAAGAAAAAGCGATAGGGCACGCACCGTGCAATGTGAGACAGAATCTGCCGGAAGCATGCAGTTTCTTCCCAAACACTGAATTTTTTAAATCCAAACCACGTGAAAGTGCTATGCCAACAGAACTCGATTTCATATATAGCGCTCTGACTGGCTACCATTGTCGCGGAAGGTTTCACTGCGAGCAGTAAAACGGTTATGTCACAACTGTCTTTTCAGAGAACGAGAGACGATGTGATAAGTACATTCTTCTGTGTAAAAGAATCGTAGGTATCTGTGGACGTAAAAAAGTTACAGTTATTAACCATCAAGTAAGGTCTTTGTTCTTTTATGTACTATCACCTGCAAAATATTCTAAGAAAAAGGAGATATAAACGGCGATGCAGAGACCTGGAGGGATTTTGTCTAGCGACACAACGGTGTATTTTCAGGAAGAAATCTTCAGAATACAGATGTGAGTTTAGTTTACCAGGGAAGAACGACGTGTCGAGATGAAGCGCCGGTGCGGTTTGGACGCTATGGAGTGTCATAGTGGATGCGGCTTTTAACTCACTTTCCTAAGAAATGGACGAGTTAAACTGACGAAAGGTCTACGGATTTAAAAATACTGGGACACGAAATAATAATTTTCCGGAATAACAGTCTGTGGCTTGGCTTCGTATTTTCGCGACCGTGAAAATTTGAAACATTTCAAGTGTGATAATTTAATTAGCACAGGACAATCGGACTTTTTAATCATATTAAGATCATGTTCTAAACAAATTCTAAAATTCGTAGTTATCTCGGTGAGCTAACCGCAGTGGTTGCTATGCAATTTAGCTCAAGGCGGTTTTTGCGGTTTGTACACCAACACTCACCCACTTTTTTCGCGTGGTGATCTGTTAATTCAGTCCCAGAAGTTGGAAAGAAAAACATAGGTACAAAGAAGATCACTGCGAAGAAACCATGGGTAACAGTAGCTATATTTGGGCTGATCCGTGAAGGAAGGAAGTACAAAAGTGCTTAGGGAAGCTGAGGAATACAGAAATACAAGAGCACTTAGGAATGAAATAAACAACAAGTGCAGGGAAGCTAGGGCGAAATGGCTGCATGAAAACTGTGAATAAATCGAAAAAGAAGTTACTGTCGTAGAGAGTTACTCAGCATGTGGAAAAGTAAAAACAAGCTTTGGCGAAATTAAAAGCAAATGTGGTAACATTGAGAGAGCAATGGGAATTCCATCGTCAAATGCAGAGGACAGAGAAGACACTAGGAAAGAGTACACTGAAGGCCCCTACGAACGGGAAGACTTGTTTAATAACAACATAGAAGAAGAAACAAGAGTCGATATATAAGAGAAAATGCAGTATCAGAATCAGTATTTAAATGAGCTTTGGAGGATTTAAGATCGAATAACGCAGAAGGGACAGATAGCATTCCATTAAAATTTCTAAAGTTGTTAGGGGAAGTCACAACATAACGACTTTTCACGTTGGCGTGTAGAATGTATGAGTCTGGTGATGTACCATCTCACGTTCGTAAAAAATCATCCACACAATTTAGAAGATTGTAAGAGCCGGAAAGTGCGAGAACTATCGCACACTCAGCATCCAAGTTGATGACAAGAATAATACACAGAAGGAAGGAAAAGAATATTAAGGATGTGGTAGATGACTATCAGTTTTGCTTTATAAAAAGTAAAGGCACCAGAGAGGCAATTCTGACGTTGCGGTTTGTAATGGAAGCAAGACTAAAGAAAAATCAAGACACGTTCATTGCATTTATCGACCTGGAAAAAACGTTCGACAACGTAAAATGGTGCAAGATGTCTGAAATTCTGAGAAAAATGGGGCTAAGCTATAGAGAAAGATGGGTAATAGACAATGTGTGTAAGAGCCAAGACGGAACAATAAAAGTGAAAGACCAAGAACGACGTGGTCACATTAGAAAGGATGTATGACAGGGATGTAATCTTTCGCCCCTACCGCTCTGTTTATACTTCGAAAAAGCAATGAAAGAAATAAAAGAAAGATTAAAGAGTGGAATTAAAATTGAAGATGAAAGTATATCAGTGATAAGATACGCTGGTGACATTGCTATCCTCAGAGAAAATGTAAAACACTTACATGATCTGCTGAATGGAATGAACAACCTAATAAGTACAGCATATGAATTGAGAATGAATCGAAAAAAGACGAAAGTAATGAGAGGCAGAGAAAATGAGAATAGCGAGAAACGTAATATCACTTTTGGTGATCGCAAAGTAGAGGAAGTTAAGGAATTCTAGTACTTTGGAAGGAAAATTACCCATGATGGACGAAGCAAGGAGGACATAAAAACTAGCGCAGGCAAAAATGTCATTTCTGGCCAATAGCAATCTGCTTGTTTCAAACATTGTCTTTAATTTGAGGAATAAATTTCTAAGAACGTACGTTTGGAGCACAGCATTGTATGGTACTGAAACATGGGCTGTGAGAAAACCGGAACAGAAGAGAATCAAAGCATTTGAGATGCGGCGCTACAGAATGATGTTGAAAATCAGGTGAACTGCTAAGATAAGGAATAAGGAGGATCCCCACAGAATTGGCAAAGGACGGAAGATACGGAAAACAGTAACAAGAAGAAGAGACAGGATATAGAATATCTGTTAAGACAGCATGGAGTAACTTCCATGGTGCTGTTAATAACACAAGAGAGAGACTAATGTTAGGAAATAATAAAACTAAATTGTTTACTGATACAAAATACGTAATTATTCGCACCAATGCACTTACAACGTTTCATAATAAATCTTAACACACCAAGGCCAGGATGGGAAAGGTGACGAAGAAAGTGAGAGAAGAAGAAGAAAAAAAAAATTACAATCATCACTCCACAAAGTCTATACCCCTTCCTCCAGATATTGAAACACTGTGGATTTAATGACTCAGCACATAGTTACATTTGGTAAAAGTAATTTTACTAGAAGAAGAAAAACAAGAAAAAATACTGATATTTCGTTATAGAGTCCCTTTTAACTGAGCCAAGGAAATGATATTCACGTAACGATATCAAACATAAAAACATTTCATTAATTCCAGATGTCTAGGAATAATAAATATATAGTACTTTAAGTAGGCCTAGGTCAAAAGTTCATATAAGAGCATCCATAGGCAGAAATGAAGTTTTTTACTATTCGCGTTATCAAACTCCCACATTGCTCAGAAACACATAGTTAAAAGGTAAGGGTGTCTTTCATTGTGTTGGATCGTAATGTTCAACAGTTTTAAATCTCGTAAAGTGACTACAGTTAAATGATTATTAGAGAGTAATTCTTCAGTATATTTAGTTCTTCTGGTCATTTAACACATACCACTAAACCACAAATGGTTCAGTTTCGATTATAGTTCTTTCTTTAAAATTTTTAATTAAAAGGGTCTCAAGTGGAGAGTGCTGGTGACATGCGCCTGCTAGTGATGGAGCAGGTGTAGGGCTGCATACATTGTGGCGTGAAGGCCCAGAACATGTTTTTGTAGCCAGGACCCTCCAGGAAGGTTAGTCGGGATTAGTGGAGAGGGTACCTCCCAGGACAGGTTTCCATGGAGATTATGACGACGTCATCAATCGGTAGATTAAATGAAAAAGTAGACAGACACGTGTTAGGATAGTTGCGCAATTGAAATACAGCAAAAACTTACATTAGGGTACAGTTAATTTACTTTTACTTTGAAACTTCCTGGCAGATTAAAACTGTGTGCCCGACCGAGACTCGAACTCGGGACCTTTGCCTTTCGAGTTCGAGTCTCGGTCGGGCACACAGTTTTAATCTGCCAGGAAGTTTCATATCAGCGCACACTCCGCTGCAGAGTGAAAATCTCATTCTGGATGCTTTTACTTTGTCTGGTAATAATCGTTGTTACTTGCATCAGGATTTACGTGTTAGAGATTCTCGTGAGTGTAGCTTGAGGCCATAATATTACAGTGTGACCACAAAAGCTTTTGGTGCAGCACAATTAATTTACAGAATATTGTAGAGCAAACTCCAAACAGAAAAAGATTAGTTTCAGCACTAAAAGCAAACTCTAATTTCTTGCTGTCATTTGTTACCTAAACTGTCTTCTACTGGCTACATGAGATGCCACGTTACCAACCGATGCGTCCTCGCTGGCACTTAGTTGCAGATTCCAGACACAAAAAAAGAATGGTAGGTAGAAAAATAGGAGCAAACAAAAAAGTCAGAATGATGATAAGAATGACTTGGCAAAGAAATTAGAAATAAAAAAAAATGCACTTAAACTACTTACCTGAATAAAAATGATAATCAAACTCTTTTGATTAAATTTAAAAATAAAGTGTTTCACGACACTGTCCTGTGTTGCCTCACACATTGGGTGTGAAGGCTATCAAGTGCCAGCAGCTTCTCAAAGAGCTGCCGCTCGATGCCAGATTTGCGGAAATATCGCGACATGTCTGCACCTACAGCAGGGAAATGTCACAGTCGTAATCACACACAAAGCAAGCGATATGCTCCTCATACAGTACAGGCCACAGCGCATCATGACATCGGTGTCAGCATATCATTGGTGCTATGCCAGTGCAATGCCATCTGATCTGCCATCTGATCATTCAATTTTGCAATAATCTGTAATAGCAATAATAAACTGTTCAAAGGTTTCTCTCGCCGCAGAGCGCAGAACTCGAATGGTTCCTATTCAGTAAGAACAGGTTCACAGAAGAGCTTCTGGGAAGTTCGGACGGTAGGAGACGAGGTATTAGCAAAACTGAGCCTGTGAGGACGGGTTGTGAGTCGCGCTCGGGTAGCTCAGATGGTACAGCACTTGCCTACGAAAGGCAATGGTCCTGAGTTCGAGTCTCGGTCCGCCACACGCTTTTAATCTGCCAGGAACTTTCATATCAGCGTACACTCCCCTGCAGAGTGAAAATCTCATTTTTGGAACAGTACAGGGATTGGGAGAGAGAACCAGTTCCCATTGCACGACTTCTCCCTCCCCTCCCCCTTCGTTCCCTTTCCTCTCCCTTCCATGGGTGACCTTGCTCTGTGCCACCAGTGACCTTCAGTATGACATGCATAGATGCAATGGACACCAGAAAAAAATGCTGACAGATGCTGAGTCAACGATGATGGCGAGAGACTGCACTCTACTCTCCTGACGACACAATTGTCTCTGATGTGTACTGATATCTCTGCCTCATACAGAGATAGTTCCGTTTGGTGACACCTGCAAGTATAATTTTCAGCAACGCTTCATATCGCAATATGCGCCCAAGTAGTTTGCCTGTTCTGTTGAGTACTTCCTTATTAGATTATTTTTACCGTTGACTTGTTGCTGGACGTCTTTATTCCTTTCTCGATCACTTCCTCTGATGTTCAACAGTCCCTCATACTTTATAAAGTTCTCCTTTAATATTATGCATTGTATGCTAGAAGTCCAAATTTAATGCAAATAAGTGAGCAACTCTATTAATGCAAGAGCGCTGTTCATGCAATATTGAAAGAAATGTTTTAGGAGGAGAACCTTAAACTGAAGTTGAATTTGCTTAACTTGCTACGTTTCTTTGGGTGGCCATCTTCTGCAGCAGCTGTTAACACCAGTTATTGTAGGTTATCTGTCTTGAGCTGACTGCAATGTAATTAAAAGAATTACACCAGAAGCGTTTCGCTTTTATTTGCAAAGCATCTTCTGTGGCATTGGTGTTTCTTTACATATTCTTACTAGTAGTGGTTGATGTCGACAGACGTCATTTCACATCTGCAGTTTTTTTGCATTTTGCTTTATTTCCTGCGCAGCACCAGTTATAATTGACTTTCCTAACTGTTCTTCATTCGTCACTGCTACAGTGTTCATGCCTTTTCGAAAAACAGACGAACTGTAGCAGTGACGAATGAAAAACAGTTAGGAAAGTCAATTATAAATAGTGCAGCGCAGGAAATAAAGCAAAATGCAAAAAACTGCAGATGTGAAATGACGTCTGTCGACATCAACCACTGCTAGCAAGAGAGGAAGGTGCAGACTATGTAAAGAAACACCAATGCCACAGAAGATGCTTTGCAAATAAAAGCGAAACGCGTCTGGTGTAATTCTTTTAATTACATTGCAGTCAGCTAGAGACAGATAACCTATAATAACTGATACTTAACTTGCGCTTGACATTAATGTCTAGGGTTCTTGTCCAGTTGATAACCTTAATGAAAATAAAAGTTGGTCCATAGTTGTCTTTCAGCGATGACTGATGTATAATTAACTTTTTTATCGACTTTTTTTATTTGCACTTCTTTGAATTCGGTAGATATATCACATTTTCCGCAACACCCGAAGTCACAGTTTGCGTAGCAGAACTTTGTTTGTAGTGCATCTTTGTTCACACCGTTTGTAGCAAAGAGTCACGCGAACTGCACAAGAACGTAGTCGAAAAAGTAGTGACAAACCAACTGTCTCTTTAGCTCTAATTTATGCTATATACCAATCCTATAATGTTCTGGAAACTGAGAACATTCGTTGATTCAAATTGGTGCTGTATAAACTTCCGCTCTTAATATTCAACAGAAATCAAAACTAGCTCAGTATTTCAACTACAAAAATATTTTGAAAATATTATGGACCTTGCCGTTGGTGGGGAGGCTTGCGTGCCTCAGCGATACAGATGGCCGTACCGTAGGTGCAACCACAACGGAGGGGTATCTGTTGAGAGGCCAGACAAACATGTGGTTCCTGAAGGGGGGCAGCAGCCTTTTCAGTAGTTGCAGGGGCAACAGTCTTGATGATTGACTGATCTGGCCTTGTAACATTAACCAAAACGGCCTTGCTGTGCTGGTACTGCGAACGGCTGAAAGCAAGGGGAAACTACAGCCGTAATTTTTCCCGAGGACATGCAGCTTTACTGTATGATTAAATGATGATGGCGTCCTCTTGGATAAAATATTCCGGAGATAAAATAGTCCCCCATTCGGATCTCCGGGCGGGGACTACTCAAGAAGACGTCGTTATCAGGAGAAAGAAAACTGGCATTCTACGGATCGGAGAGTGGAATGTCAGATCCCTTAATCGGGAAGGTAGGTTAGAAAATTTAAAAAGGGAAATGGATAGATTAAAGTTAGATATAGTGGGAATTAGTGAAGTTCGGTGGCAGGAGGAACAAGATTTTTGGTCAGGTGACTACAGGGTTATAAATACAAAATCAAATAGGGGTAAAGCAGGAGTAGGTTTAATAATGAATAAAAAAATAGGAGTGCGGGTTAGCCACTACAAACAGCATAGTGAACGCATTATTGTGGCCAAGATAGACACAAAGCCCATGCCTACTACAGTAGTACAAGTTTATATGCCAACTAGCTCTGCAGATGATGAAGAAATTGATGAAATGTATGACGAGATAAAATAAATTATTCAGGTAGTGAAGGGAGACGAAAATTTAATAGTCATGGGTGACTGGAATTCGTCAGTAGGAAAAGGTAGAGAAGGAAACATAGTAGGTGAATATGGATTGGGGGGAAGAAATGAAAGAGGAAGCCGCCTTGTAGAATTTTGCACAGAGCATAACTTAATCATAGCTAACACTTGGTTCACGAATCATAAAAGAAGGTTGTATACCTGGAAGAATCCTGGAGATACTAAAAGGTATCAGATAGATTATATAATGGTAAGACAGAGATTTAGGAACCAGGTTTTAAATTGTAAGACATTTCCAGGGGCAGATGTGGATTCTGACCACAATCTATTGGTTATGAACTGCAGATTGAAACTGAAGAAACTGCAAAAAGGTGGGAATTTAAGGAGATGGGACCTGGATAAACTGAAAAAAACCAGAGGTTGTAGAGAGTTTCAGGGAGAGCATAAGGGAAAAATTGACAGGAATGGGGGAAAGAAATACAGTAGAAGAAGAATGGGTAGCTCTGAGGGATGAAGTAGTGAAGGCAGCAGAGGATCAAGTAGGTAAAAAGACGAGGGCTAATAGAAATCTGTGGGTAACAGAAGAAATATTGAATTAAATGAGATCGACAGGAAGTGCAAAATGGCTAAGCAGGCATGGCTAGAGGACAAATGTAAGGATGTAGAGGCTTGTCTCACTAGGGGTACTGCCTACAGGAAAATTAAAGAGACCTTTGGAGAGAGGAGAACCACTTGTATGAATATCAAGAGCTCAGATGGCAACTCAGTTCTAAGCAAAGAAGGGAAGGCAGAAAGGTGGAAGGAGTATATAGAGGGTTTATACAAGGGCGATGTACTTGAGGACAATATTATGGAAATGGAAGAGGATGTAAATGAAGATGAAATGGGAGATACAATACTGCGTGAAGAGTTTGACAGAGCACTGAAAGACCTGAGTCGAAGCAAGGCCCCGGGAGTAGACAACATTCCATTAGAACTACTGATGGCATTGGGAGAGCCAGTCATGACAAAACTCTACCATCTGGTGAGCAAGATGTATGAGACAGGCGAAATACCCACAGACTTCAAGAAGAATATAATAATTCCAATCCCAAAGAAAGCAGGTGTTGACAGATGTGAAAATTACCGAACTATCAGTTTAATAAGTCACAGCTGCAAAATACTAACGCGAATTCTTTACAGACGAATGGAAAAACTAGTAGAAGCGGACCTCGGGGAAGATCAGTTTGGATTCCGTAGAAATATTGGAACACGTGAGGCAATACTGACCTTACGACTTATCTTAGAAGAAAGATTAAGGAAAGGCAAACCTACGTTTCTAGCATTTGTAGACTTAGAGAAAGCTTTTGACAACGTTAACTGGAATACTCTCTTTCAAATTCTGAAGGTGGCAGGGGTAAAATACAGGGAGCGAAAGGCTATTTACAATTTGTACAGAAACCAGATGGCAGTTATAAGAGTCGAGAGGCATGAAAGGGAAGCAGTGGTTGGGAAAGGAGTGAGACAGGGTTGTAGCCTCTCCCCGATGTTATTCAATCTGTATATTGAGCAAGCAGTAAAGGAAACAAAAGAAAAATTCGGAGTAGGTATTAAAATTCATGCAGAAGAAGTAAAAACTTTGAGGTTCGCCGATGACATTGTAATTCTGTCAGATACAGCAAAGGACTTGGAAGAGCAGTTGAACGGAATGGATGGTGTCTTGAAGGGAGGATATAAGATGAACATCAACAAAAGCAAAACGAGGATAATGGAATGTAGTCAAATTAAATCGGGTGATGCTGAGGGGATTAGATTAGGAAATGAGACACTTAAAGTAGTAAAGGAGTTTTGCTATTTGGGGAGCAAAATAACTGATGATGGTCGAAGTAGAGAGGATATAAAATGTAGACTGGCAATGGCAAGGAAATCGTTTCTGAAGAAGAGAAATTTGTTAACATCGAGTATAGATTTAAGTGTCAGGAAGTCGTTTCTGAAAGTATTTGTATGGAGTGTAGCCATGTATGGATGTGAAACATGGACGATAACCAGTTTGGACAAGAAGAGAATAGAAACTTTCGAAATGTGGTGCTACAGAAGAATGCTTAAGATAAGGTGGGTAGATCACGTAACTAATGAGGAGGTATTGAATAGGATTGGGGAGAAGAGAAGTTTGTGGCACAACTTGACTAGAAGAAGGGATCGGTTGGTAGGACATGTTTTGAGGCATCAAGGGATCACAAATTTAGCATTGGAGGGCAGCGTGGAGGGTAAAAATCGTAGAGGGAGACCAAGAGATCAATACACTAAGCAGATTAATATATCAGAAATGAAGTATAAACGTGATTGAAAATAATGTGGTATCGCATGTTTTCTTTTGATGAAAAAGTTACATAAATTTGTTCTATTATAGCCATCATGTTGCAAAGCTTTCGAATCGTTCCAATGTTTCGAGCTGTCGCGTCCCTACGGAGCTGTACTCCACTTGTCATTAATCATATTCTGGTCTCCAGCTTTATATTTTTGAATGTTAGCAGCTGTTTTTGCAGAGAGCACTTTTGCCTAGTGCAATACTTACTACGATGACTTTCGTGCGTATTCCATCATTATATGTTTTACTTTCGGGATAGCAATCTTCGTCCACAAGTGAAAGGAAACGAACTACACTAAACCGCCACACATTCACCCCACATTTCACATATCATTTGGTTGTTATCAGCGCAGAGTGTTTCATTACAAAAAGTGACGTGTGACATGGCTGAATTCAGTTTTAAAGAAGCATCGGAAATCATTGAGAAACAAACACCGCTGGCTAAAAACCTCATCGGAAAAAGAATTCACGAAATTTAAGGAGCGAAGTAATATCCTCGACGCGTTACTTCATATCGCCCGAACGAAGAACAGAAAGACTCACAATGGATTGTATTTCCGAGAAGAAATGGCAGTGAGTGAGCACATTCGTGCGAAAAGCGATGCATAAAAGCGCCGCAGTAGCGGGGAAGGGGGACGCTCGCTATAAAAGGCGCCGCTGCGGAGCCTGGGGCAGTCGACGACCGCGTCATCATTGTCGTCGCAGCAGCCACCATGAAGCTGGCGCTCACTCTTTGCCGGCTGCTTCTCTTCGTCATACTCGTCCAGGCCAATCGGAGTGAGTACGACGGTTGGCACGTTCCTTGCGAAAGCTCTATTCAGCGACCGTTCCTGGTTGCGGCTTCCACCTTAACGCAGCTTTGTTCTGCTTGAATTACGACGCTACAGCTACGGAGGCATCTCTTACATAAGGCAGCTGTTAAGCAGAACCAGCCATTGTACGACATCCTGCTCGTGTATAAAACCTTCAGTCCTCGCCGGCAAAAATTTGCTTAGCCACAGTCCCTAGTTTCATTAAGTCGAAGCCATGCCTCCGTACATGAACTTCTACTATTCAGTGCGCAGTGCATGGCGGTGTTTACTGTGTGCTGTTGATAGTCATCCCCATTCCTGTAACCTTGTCAGACGGAAGCGAAGCTAAAATTATTGGCTGTATGCCCCCGCACGAACGCTGTTGTTTGGTCACAAGGTTGTTCTGGTGTAGATATAGACGATAGTCTGTTTTGGGAAAGGGAGCTCATTCCTGCATAATTATTGCAGTCACTAGCGGTTGGTTAGTATAGCCAATTATTGGTATTCCTGTACAATTTTTATCTCTCCATTTCACTCTCACCCCTTCACCCCCCCCCCCCCCCTCCCCCGTCAAACAGTTCTCTCCATTATCAAGCTAACTGTTCCTTAATGCTCATGGTGCGTCATGTCTACTTTTGGTGCGTTGCCTCTTTTGTTAGTAAAAAACGTTCAGCTCTGTGATTCGACTACATTCGTTCACTCTTGTACTTTCTTGACTTTCAGTTTTCAAGCCACACTATCCATACCACTCCTAGTTCATCGCCGTTCTCAACATAATCAGATTGCTACGGACGTACCTTTTAGATTCCATTTCTAGCCTTTAGTATAGGAGACATGTCCGGAAAGTAAGTACCGTTTCCGAAAAGAAACTATAAATATAATTTTTTTAAACCAAAAATTATTTTTACGAGAAAGGCCATTATTTAAACTATTGTTCCACAATTTTGTTCAGACATTTGCTTGGTGACAACTCGCGCCTCCATTCTTTTGGTGTCAATCAAAGACTTATCCAGCACTTCGGTTGGGAGCATTTCGATCATCTACTGTACTGCCGCGGCCTTTCACCTTTTAACTGCCAATTGTTCCTGAACCTGAGTCATTTGACAGCGAGAACGACGCAAAAAACTGCGTTCATCAGCGGCTGTCTTCACTGACGGTACCCTTCTAAAGAAGAGGGCATAGAAAAACTGGTTTCCCGTTAGGGTAAATATACGATAAATGGTGCCAACTACGAGGTCTGTTCAAAAAATCCCGGAACATTGTCCACAAAATATTTCTACGCTTACCTATTACTGTGCATGGTCTCCTTCTAAATACCCCATCCACAATCGATACACCGCTTCCAACGCCATTTCCACTCCGGAAGCAGGCTTGGTACGCCTCTTGATGGATCACACGAAGCGCCGTCTAGGAATTTTCTCTTATCTCGCCTGTCATTGCAAATCTTCGTCCTTTTCATCTCTGGAAATAAAGTCCGAGGGACCAGGCATGGAGACTACAGAGGATGAGGCAGCACAGTGATTTCGTATTTTTGTGCAACAGTCACACACCAATGTGCGGGTGCATGATCGTGATGCAGGAGCTATGGATTGTCTAGCTACATTTCAGGCCGTTACGTTCTCGCAGGTCTCGCAACACCTCCCGATAGTACCATCGATTAGCAGTATGTCCCTGTGGAATGAATTCATGGTGAACTAATCCTTCAGAGTCAAAGAAAACTGTCAGCATGGCTTTGACATTTGACCTGACCTGCCGAGCTTTTTTTGGCATTTGAGAACCTTTCCCGACCCACTGTGAGGACTGAACCTTCTACATCCACATCTAGATACATACTCCGCAATCCACCAATACGGTGCGTGGCCTAGGGTACCTCGTACCACAACTAGCATCTTCTCTCCACTCCCAAACATAATGAGGGAAAAATGACTGCCTATATGCCTCTGTACGAGCCCTAATCTACCTTATCTTATCTTTGTGGTCCTTCCGAGAAATGTAAGTTGGCGGCAGTAAAATTGTACTGCAGTCAGCCTCAAATGCTGGTTCTCTAAATTTCCTCAGTAACGATTCACGAAAAGAACGCCTCCTTTCCTCTAGAGACTCCCACCCGAGTTCCTGAAGCATTTCCGTAACACTGGCGTGGTGATCAAACCTACCAGTAACAAATCTAGCAGCCCGCCTCTGATTTGCTTCTATGTCCTCCATCAATCCGACCTGATAGGGATCCCAAACGCTCGAGCAGCACTCAAGAATAGGTCGTATTAGTGTTTTATAAGCGGTCTCCTTTACAGATGAACCACATCTTCCCAAAATTCTACCAACGAACCAAAGACGACTATCCGCCTTCCCCACAACTGCCATTACATGCCTGTCGCACTTCATATCGCTCTGCAATGTTACACCCAAATATTTAATCGACGTGACTGTGTCAAGCGCTACACTACTAATGGAGTATTCAAATATCACAGGATTCTTTTTCCTATTCATCTGCATTAATTTACATTTATCTATATTCAGAGTTAGCTGCCATTCTTTACACCAATCATAAATCCTGTCCAAGTCATTTTGTATCCTCCTACAGTCACTCAACGACGACACCTTCCCGTACACCACAGCATCATGGTCTCAACATCATAACCGTAGACCCACGTCTCATCACCAGTTATGATTCTCTTAAGGAACATCTCGTTCTCATTTGCGCGATCCAAAACTCTTTGCAGATTGCAAGGAAAAGGTCTTTCTGAGCCGTGGGACGAACTTCGCAGCAACAGTATGCATTCCAAGTTGCCTTGTCAGGATTTCACGATACGATCCACCTGAAATGTTACACTCTTTTCGAATCTCTCGGACATCAGTCTTCGACTGGCACGCACCATTTCGTTGACCTTCCTGACATGAGCGTCGTCGGTAGTCGCCGAAGGGCGTTCTGAACGAGGGTCATCTTTGACGACAGTCCGATCATTTTAAAACCGTGTGACCCATTCGTAACGCCGAGTGTATGGCTTAAGCACTCATACCCATAGACTTCCACATCAATTGGTGTGTCTCTGTAAAGATTTTCTTGAGTTTGACGCAACATTTACGGATGGAGGAGGAGTTGACATATTTATTAAAAACTGCCATAAATTCAAGAACATTGACATTAATAAATTATGTTTAAAGAAGCATGTGCAACAGAAGCAGAGTTGCATAACAGATCTTATATAATAGTAACTATTTACCGAGCACCTGCAGGAAATTATAATCTATTCATAAATCATCTAGAAGCTCTTTTGGGTTATTTAACAGGAAGAAACAAAGAAATTTTGATTGATGGTGACTTTAATACAGATTTTCTAATGCAATCTTCCAGTAAACATTTACTGCAGTTAGTAATGTTGTCTTTCAATCTAACTCACACTGTAAACTTTCCAACTAGGATCACTAAATCCTCAAGGACAGCCATTGATAACATTTTTATAGACAAATCAAAGGAACAAAATCATATCATAAAACCTGTAGCAAATGGACTATCAGATCATGACATGCAGCTCCTTGTTTTAGATGTAAATTCTAAGCAGATTATCAAGACTGCTAAATCTGAGTAGAGGAGAGTAGTCAATCAACCAAAAATTGAGTGTTTTAGAAAACTGCTCAAAGATATGAACTGGAAGGATGTTTATAGTGCTCATGACATGAATGAAAAATATAACACATTCATGAACAATGTCAGAATCATGTTTGAAAACTGTTTTCCTCTAAAAGTTACTCAAATTAAACAGAAGTCTATGATGAAATTACACCAGGAATAAAAATTTCCTGTAAGACAAAAAGGAAAATGTATCTGTCGACCAAGAATAGCTCCAATGCTGACGATGTAGGTAAATACAAGGATTACTGTAAAATATTTAAAAAAAAGTAATTCAGACATCTAAACAAATGCACTACGAGAAGAAGATAGCAATGTCAGGGAACAAAATAAAAACAATATGGGATATAGTGAAAGAGGAGACTGGCAGACCCAGAAAGGAAGAGGAGCAAATAGCACTAAGGTTAGATGACATATAACTGATGGGCATAGTGTGGCAAATCTATTTAACAAGTACTTTATATCCGTTACTGATAGAATGGGATTGTCAGGATCAGTAAATAATGCCCTTGAATATTTGAAACTATCCTTTACAAATTGCTTCAGGTACATGAATATGTCATTCACATCACAAAAAATAAACTTCCATAATGAAATCTTTAAAAACAAAGCATTCTAGTGATTATGATGAAATATCAACAAAGTTAATTAAGGCATGTTCTTGTGAGTTTAGTACAATTCTAAGTTACTTGTGTAACCAGTCAATGATAACTGGGACATTTCCTGCCTGGCTAAAATATGCAGATGTTAAGCCTCTATTCAAGAAAGGGGATAAAGAGATACCATCAAACTACAGACAGATTTCACTTTTGCCAGCATTCTCAAAAATTTTAGAAAAAGTAATGTACAGGCAGCTTCTCAACCATCTGACCACAAATAACATATTAACAAGAACACAGATTGGATTTCTGAAAGGTTCTGATATCGAGATGGCTATTTACACATACAGTGAAAATGTACTTAATTCATTAAATAACAAGTTACAAGCAGCAGGTATTTTCTGTGATTTGTCAAAGGCATCCGATTGTGTGAACCACAACATCCTTTTAAATCAATTAGAATTCAATGGTGTCACGGGCAGTGCTGCAAAATGGTTCAAGTCATACCTCACTAACAGGAAACAAAGGGTGTCAATGCAAGGGACTAGTGAATTAAGTCATCAGTCATCATCAGAATGGGAAAAAATTACATGTGGTGTCCCACAAGGATCCATCTTAGGGCCATTGCTTTTCCTTGTGTACATTAATGATCTCTCGTCAGTTACACTGCCAGAAGCAGAGTTCGTTTTGTTTGCAGATGACACAAGTATTGCAATAAATAGTATGTCGAGTGTAGTTCTAGAAAGATCTGCTAATGATATTTTCATGGATATTAATAAATGGTTTAAAGCCAACTCACTGACATTAAACTTCGAAAAGACTCACTATATGCAATTCAGAACCTGTAAGAGGTTTCCACCCAGCATATGCATAATGTATGAAGAAGAGCAGATAGAAGAGGTCGACGGTCTTAAATTCCTAGGATTACAACTTGATAATAAATTCAGTTGGGAGGAGCACACCACAGAACTGCAGAAACGCCTTAACAAATCTGTATTTGCAATTCGAGTGTAAGCAGACATAGACGACATATAAAATGAGAAAGCTTGCATACTTCACCTACTTTCATTCCATAATGTCATATGGTATAATATTTTGGGGTAACTCTTCAAGTCAAACAAAAGTTCTCAGAGTCCTAAAGCGTGTAATACCTATTATTTGTGGAGTAAATTCACGGACGTCCTGTAGAAACCTGTTCAAAGAACTGGGAATACTAACTACTGCCTCTCAGTATATTTACTCCTTAATGAAATTTGTCCTAAATAATATATCTGTTTTTCCAACAAACAGCTCAGTTCATACATACAATACCAGAAACAAAAATGATCTTCACAAGGATTTAAAAGCACTTACTTTAGTTCAAAAAGGGGTCCACTACTCAGGAACACTCATCTTCAATAATTTGCCAGCAAACATAAAAAATTTAGTTATAAATAAAGATCAGTTTAAAAGGAGCCTGAAAGACTGACTAGTGGCCAACTCCTCCTACTCCATTGATGAATTTTTTAATAGAAACAAATGTTGTATTGTATATACTCATGCTATTAGTATTGTTATTTCAGATTAAAAAAATGACATGTTCCACATCCACGAGGATCTCCTCAGCACGGATATATGGAAAGAAAGCTAATCTAATCTAATCTAATGTAAGACACATTGCTCTTCTAACTCTGCCACATCGAAATTCGCAAACTGTGTGACACAACGTTCTGCTCATTACAGCACTGAACAATAACTGACAGATATACAATAATGAAACTTCCAACACTTACACATTAAACACAGGCGTGTGCAGTGATGCCAACCGAATTTCGCTTCAACACGCCGTTGGTGCGAAAATACGAATGTTCCGGAATTTTCTGAATAGACCTCGTACATAGGAAAACAGTTTAAGAAATGCTCTCTCTTGAAAAAATAAATGTTGGTTAAAAAAAACAATGTTTTTATGAGTTTTTTTTCACACCGATACTTACTTTCCGGATATGCCTCGTGATTCTTTTTCCAGAAATCTCCTTTACTGCATTCTCTACGTGTAAAAGGGGCCATATGCTACAACCCTGACTCACTAATTTCTCATTTATTTCCCACATTTCATGCCCTTCGAATTAAAGATTGCAGCCTGGTTTCCGTACAAGTTTATAGATGTCCACCCGAGTTTCAAAGCGTTTGGTCCAGTGATCGTTCTCATTTGCCTTCTCTTAATGTGCAAATGCCAAAATGTAGGTTGTCGTTTTTCAATGTATCCTCTAATGTCACATATTTAGACCTTAATGATCCTTACACGGGGTGTACATTGGAGGCATTGTAGTCGTGCACAGTGTTTCATAATGCTGGTTTTCTAAACTTCCTTAACAGCATGTAGCAAAAAGACTGACTTCTTCCCTCCTAAGATCGCCATCTAAGCTCAGGGAGACTTTCCGTCACTTTCTCGTACTATTCGACCCGGCCAGAAACAGACCTCTCAGCACGCTTCTTAATTATTTCGATATCGTCCTTTAAGCAAGTGCGGATCACGAACATTAGCGCGGTAGTCAAGAATGGGTCACGTAAGTAAGTGTTCTGTATATGGTCTTCTTTCCAAACATTCTCACAGTAAATTGAATTATTAACCATGCATTGTTTGTGGTTAATCCTGTAAATAATTGATATCATTGAATAGTCGGTCTTCGTTACATCTGACCTTATGTCCTCGTTCCATGTCTTCCCGTAACCTTACACCTGGATCTTTAACCTACGTCAGTCAGTTAATAGCAGATCACTGGTAATGATTCGAAAATTTCGGAGTTTATATCCAATTCTTCCGCACTGATTTAGCTTCCTACACATTTAGAGCAGTGTGCCATCCATCGCACCAAATGGAAACTCCGTACCTGTCAACCTGTAGCCTGCTATAATCACCCAACGACGAGACAGCATCATCAGCAAACAGTTCCAGGTTGCTGTCAACTGGTTTATGTACAAAGGGAACACGAGCACACATATCACACTCCCCTGTGGCATTCCTGACTTCAGCTTTGTCGACTGAATAAGCAGTTGTGTATTCCTCAGAATACACACCCCTCAGCACCTCTCCTCGTGCATTGGATTTTGTCTCCTCACTGCAGCTGCAGTTACATCGGTCTGGCAAGGAACTCCTTCAGTGCGAGGTGGCAAAAGGCCAAAGACGTTTACGGCATTCGACGGCTCAAATATTGTCTACCATTCAACAACAATATTGGCTGCTAATTGGAACAGGTGGCGGGATTGGAGGCATCCAGTGGTGAGCACAGCATGGCTCTATGGAGCGTATACGAACTGGGTAGTCGACGAGTAACTCACAACAGTGCTAGTGGTGTTGGTACATAGCAGAGCAATTGCAAATACAAACAAAGCAGACATTGGATTATATCTACAACGGTTGCCGAAGTTGAAATTTCGTCTGAAAGGAACCCAAGAAACTTCTCAGAGTGAGAATGGAGTGGCAGATGAAATATCAGCGTTTCTGCAAGATGAGTTGGTGGAATGTGTGGTGTCGTATACGCTCGACTGTGTGGACAATGTGCCTGAGAAATACAATTATGCTGGTATGTAGTTAACACGTGGTTCATGGTGTGGGTTCCTGGTGTCATGTCCTAGATCATGAACCACGGGCAACGTATGAGTGGCCAAGTAAGTGGTCCTGACAGTCGGGATACCAGTTACTTTGGAATAAGGCTGGGCATCTCGGACGTATTCCGAGTCGAGGTCACCTTTGTGCTCAGACGGCAGAGACTACCAAATCCACCGGTTAGTCCCTCAACCGTTAGGGGTAAAACTCAATGGGACCCGGGGCAAGTAAGGCTAGCAACCTGCTTCCCTGGTACTATAAATATGATGCTGGCAACAATCAGAGCAAAATGCCTCGGACCTTTGGAGGTGACGGAGTCCCACCTCTAATTGACAAACCAGGGACTCCTAAGATACGACTGGGCAAACGAATGGTAACGAGATGGGGAGCTATTAATATCAATGGGGGCTACTCTGGGAAGAAGGTTGAGCTGGCAGAGGCTGCAAGTAAGATGGGGTTGGACGTTTTAGCTGTTAGTGACATTCAGGTAAGGGGTGAGAAAGAAGAGGAAGTGGGAGGATACAAGGTCTACCTGTCAGGAGTCAAAGCAGGAATAGCACAATGGGGTGTAGGGCTTTTCATCAGGAAGGAAATGGAACCCAGCGTAGTTGCAATAAGGTATGTAAACGAACGACTGATGTGGATAGATTTGACAGCGTCTAGCAAGAAAATTAGGATTGTGTCAGTATATTCGCATTGTGAAGGGACAGATCAAGATAAGATGGATAGTTTTTATGACGCACTCAGTGATGTAGTTGTTAGAGTAAAGGACAAGGACAGTGTTCTGCTCATGGGTGATGTTAATGCCAGGATTGGAAATCGAACAGAAGGTGTGAAAAGGTTATGGGTATATTTGGAGAGGATTTGGAGCCAACAGGAACGGGAAACAACTCTTGGATTTCTGTGCCAGTATGGGCTTAGTAACCACAAACTCCTTTTTTAAACATAAGAACATTCACCGGTATACTTGGGAAAGCAGGGGAACCAGATCTGTCATTGACTATATAATAGCAGATCAGGAATTTAGGAAGGCTGTGAGGGATACACGTTTATTCAGGGGATTCTTTGATGACACTGATCACTATTTAATCTACAGTGAAATTGGTACTGTGAGGCAGAAAGTGCAGGAGGTCAGGTCCATGTGTAGGAGGATAAGAGTGGAGAAACTTCAGGATAAGGAAATCAGGCACACGTACATAACAGTGATCTAACACGCGAAACAATACAACCGAAGGAAACGACAGTAACCAACATTCGTAAGCCAAAAGGCATTTCGTGAACTGTAATATCGCAAAAACCTACTGCTCTACATAAAAGTGAACAACTGAAGTTATATGACTGACTTCTCTTACATTAAACGAGCGAGAAACCGAAATGTTTTCGCAGGAAAACAGCGGAGGAAGCTCCCTTGTCACACGTCACTGACAAAACTAATATTGTCGATTACAGCTAGTTTGGTCGCTTCTCGGTAGGAAGCAGCACTGTTGAACACATCAAGTAAGTAGTGACCACTTTTCCGAACCTGGATACTTTACCCTTCTTTCCCCTAAAGGGCAACCGTTATCCAAGGAGCGGATGTTAAACATAATTACGTATGTGGAAGATCACCCATAGCACATTCAAAAACAATTATGAACAGAATTAGGATAAGCCCGCAGCAATATAACCGCGTAGTGCATAAGAAAAATTACGAATATTCAAGGGAGGACGAGGCGCACTTGTTACACAAACTGATGTTCGCGCATTTCAAGGACTCTCGATACTATAAACAGGATGCACATGATAGTGACTTACGGCGTTATGCACATCAGATTTCACGCGACATAGATTATACAGCTTTCGATGGAAGTATTGGATGGTTCCGTATCTTTAAACAGTGCTATAGAATTGGAAGAAGTACGATAACGAAATATGAAACAACACGTCTACTTGCCAATGCTTAACAAACTGCGGAATCGGTGCGAAAATTTGCAGCTGAGATAAGCAAACTTATCCCACCGTTCAGTAAGGAATTTGTTTTCAGCTCATACCAATAGGGATTTGAGGAGGAAATGCATTTGAAAGGAACCTTGCAAATTAAAGGTAACAAGGGAGTTGCATCATGATCAGCTAGCATAATGCCTTAACGCATTCGTATACAACGATCTCGACTATTATTCTGGGTGAAAAATTGTCTGGAGAGTTATTTATTATGTTGCGAGAACTTAGAGATGATGTGCCCCCTTCCATTCTTTCTTGTTGCATGATCTTGCAAGGGCTGTAGGGAATATTTACGTCACTGCAAGCATGAGTGGGCAAATAGGCGTAAGAGAACTACATCTACGGTACGAGCACTGCATTTGGCCAATTGATTGTCAAAATAACTCGCTTTTGCTTGATTACTGGACTGCGTACAAAAATCGTACTCCTTTGGAACAAACTATTCCTCCTGAAAAGTGAGTAACAAACTATTCCTCCTGAAAAGTGAGTGACATTGCAGTTCATACTATCTGGAAGCACTGGACAAATTCACCCTCTGGTTGACTGTTTTTTTCCGTACATATAAAACATATTATCGCATGTCCTAAAGGCCAGTTTCACAAAAGCTTCACGACAGGTTGTTCCGCATTCGGTTGCATGCAATCAAATCCATCACCCCGTTACACCAATATGATTCTACAGCATAAGCAGTCTTTAAGAGTGGATACGTAGCTGAGCGTCCTGCAGGATTTGTGGCTCAACATTTCTTGCATGTCGACGATGTCCATTTTGTGAAGTGTAATACATACGTCTCACAGATGGTTATCTCTGCACCACCTGTACCCTCATTTTCTGTCGCCTTTTTGAAGAACTTGGTGAGCCATCAGCAGCTAATATTTTTCCTGTCGTAATTGTTAACACACCACTTCCGAAAGAGCCTCAGAAAAGACAGAACTTACTACTCGCACCCAAGCAGTTCCTCATGTAACACTGGGTACACTCATTCATAACGTGAGACGTAGCCTGAATCTTTCTCCATTGCCCCTCGAACCGACAATGGTATATTTTGCATATTATCTATCATCATAGTGGGTTTAAGAAAGATGTAGTTAGTGACCACATTTGTTTTAGTAATAAAGAAACCTAACGTAACGTAATCTCATTTTGTGAGAACATGCAGTAACTAGAATATAAATTTCAGTTTTAACTGTGGCGCTGAAAAGAAGCTGCATCTCTGTTTAACTTTGGGTACAGAACATATGTCACCTGTTTTTTTAAGTAGGCGAAGTTGCAAACGTTTAGGGTGAATATTATAAGGCTGAAGAGTGAACATTGTATTCAAAATATATGATAATCAACATTTTGGTCTTATTCAGGCTGCAGGCCCGGTCAGACAAAGATGGAGGACTGCAACGTATGTACATGTCTCCCTTCACGTATCTGGGCATGTACCAACTTGAAATGTCGCGACAAAAGAGGTTTGTTCATTTATGTACTAGCTTATTAGCTGGCTTTGTTTGGTGTAAAACCAGTGTTATTTTGTATCCACATTTTTTCAAAGCACAGAATTCCAATTATAAATCTTGTCCAGTTTCACTAAAATACTAATTTAGCACAAATACTGATTACAACACTCTTCATTTTCTCCTCAGGAATAAAAATAAACTCTTCAGACTATAGTAATAGATTTTATATTGAAACCTTTTTGTTTCTCTAAACTGAATTTTCACGTATTAGAAGTTTGTTATAGCGTAAAATAATATACACTTTCATCTGGAACATTCCTTTCTTTTAAGTTTCGTCTTTCTTTCCGTATCGGTCACTTTATACACAGGGTCGTTATAATTAAAGTCTCGCTACTTGAGATGGAAAACGAGTGAGCGTAGGACAATGAATCTTTCTGGAAACACGTTTAAGGACATGCGGAAGAGAAATAACCAGAAAGCCATCGAAAGAAACACATTTTTCATTTCCACAGAAGAGTGTAGCATTCGTTAGCTGCGCAGCATGTTTACGTTACAGGTTAAAAACGTTGCTCAATGTGACGACCGTCTGCATCTGCGACAGTCTGGAACGGTACTAGTGATTGATCTGCTGTTGCTACGAGTAGAAGCGTCTCATGTGCGATGTTGGTTACCTCCACTGTTATCCTCATCTTTATCCGCAATCTGCGTCAGTGTCCCGTTGATGAACCTTTTTATTCATGTAGCCCGACAGCCAGAAACCACACGGATCCAAATCTGGCGATCTCTCCCAAGGGCAATTCCCATAGCGCCAGTTAATTCGAGCTTCCGAATCATGTTCTTCAACCCCTGTGCGAAAAGAGGACCTCACGGTATTCCTTTAATGCGTCGATACTCGTAAAGAACAGCAGCACTGTTTTAACAAAACAGCTTTACGAGTAAAGCCCTGGTCACCTTGTCCAGACCCATGTTGACTGCCAGCAACTGTAATGAGGACTGGTGCTTGTGTTTCAACCCTACGTCGCTGCACCAGTACCGGCGCCTAACATCAAGTCATGACACTAACAGTAATGACAACGCAAATCCTGCAGGGCACAGTGTGAACATCATTTCTTTGAAGTAAGGTACCCGTCAAGTAAATAGTTTTCCGTTTGGGCAGATCCAAGTACCGAAAGTTTAATACACTACTGGGCATTAAAATTGCTACACCACGAAGATGACGTGCTACAGACGCGAAATTTAACCGACAGTAGGAAGATGCTGTGATATGCAAATGATTAGCTTTTCAGAGCATTCACACAAGGTTCTCGCCGGTGGCGACACCTTCAACATGCTGATATGAGGAAAGTTTCCAACCGATTTCTCATACACAAACAGCAGTTGACCGGCGTTGCCTGTTGAAACGTTGTTGTGATGCCTCGTGTAAGGAGGAGAAATGCGTACCATCACGTTTCCGACTTTGATAAAAGTCGGATTGTAGCCTATCGCGATTGCGGTTTGTCGTATCGCGACATTGCTGCTCGTGTTGATCGAGATCCAATGACTGTTAGCAGAATATGTAATCGGTGGGTTCAGGAGGGTAATACGGAAACCCGTGCTGGATCTCAACGGCCTCGTATCACTAACAGTCGAGATGACAGGCATCTTATCCGGACGGCTGTAACGATCGTGCAGCCACGTCTCGATCCCTGAGTCAGCAGCTGGGGACCTTTGCAAGACAACAACCATCGGCACCATCAGTTCGACGACGTTTGCAGCAGCATGGACTATCAGCTCTGGGATCATGGCTGCGGTTACTGGTTCAACTGGCTCTGAGCACTATGGGACTTAACATCTATGGTCATCAGTCCCCTAGAACTTAGAACTACTTAAACATGACTAACCTAAGGACAGCACACCACACCCAGTCATCACAGAGAAAATCCCTGACCCCGCCGGGAATCGAACCCGGGAACCTGGGCGCGGGAAGCGAGAACGCTACCGCACGACCACGAGCTGCGGACAAGTGCTGCGGTTACCCTTGACGCTGCATCACAGACAGGAACGCCTGCGATGGTGTACTCAACGACGAACCTGGGTGCACGAACGGGAAAACGTCATTTTTTCGGATGAATCCAAGTTCTGTTTACAGCATCATGATGGCAGCATCCGTGTTTGGTGACATCGCGGTGAACACACACTGGAAGCGTGTATTCGTCATCGCCATACAGGCGGATCACCCGACGTGATGGTATATGGTCCCATTGCTAACTTGTCTCGGTCACCTCTTGTTCGCACTGACGGCACTTTGAACAGTGGACGTTACATTTCAGACGTGTTACGACCCGTGGCTCTACCATTCATTCGACCCCTGCGAAACCCTACATTTCAGCAGGATAATGTACGACGGCATATTGCAGGTCCTGTACGGGCCTTTCTGGATACAGAAAATGTTCGACTGCTGCCCTGGCCAGCACATTCAGCAGATCTCTCACCAATTGAAAACGTCTGGTCAATGGGGGCCGAGCAACTGGCTCGTCACAATACGCCAGTCACTACTCTCTTGATGAACTGTGGTATCGTGTTGAAGCTGCATGGGCAGCTGCACCTGTACACGCCATCCAAGCTCTGTTTGACTCAATGCTCAGGCGTATCAAGGCCGTTATTACGGGCAGGGGTGGTTGTTCCGGGTACTGATTTCTCAGGAGGTATGCACCCAAATTGCGTGAAAATGTAATGACATGTCAGTTCTAGTATAATATATTTGTCCAATGAATACCCGTTTATCATCTGCATATCTTCTTGGTGTAACAATTTTAATGGCCAGTAGTGTATTATAATCACCATATATATTTCGAGCATCCATTGTTAAAATGTGATTACAGGTTTCAACTTTGACTAACATTTTTATGGATTGCTCATAATGTTGGCAACATTTATTCCCATTGAGATTATGCATTTTGTGGGGGACACCCTTTATGAGATAATTCAACGAAGCCTGATATGAAAAAATTGTACCACTTGGTTTCTTTCAGTTTTTTGAAAGTGCCTGTTGAAGTGGCTGGACTTTCTAGAACGAAGCATGAGGTAAAAGTATCTTAATCCAGACACTCTTTACCACATGACACCATATTTTACTTACTGTGGATTAATTAACGCACCGACTGAAAGAACTTTTCGTGCAAATTCCGTAGACTAAATCTGATTCCTGATAATACGCTCCAAGTTCTATCGACTGAAATGCATAACAATGACATTTCCTTCAAGTTTCAAATTTTCGTAAAAGCAATTCGTTTTTAGATGTTTTCAGCAGCCTCATTCAATCAGTATCTCACAAACATAATTTTCATGCATACAGAATCGCGATTGTGTGTGTGCTTCTTCACTCTAAAGCAAAAAAGGATGAAAGAAAAAGAAGAAAAACCACGCACCAGAAGGAATAATCCGAATGGGACGGAAGCTGGTAGATGTGCTGTATATTAAAGTTTCAGAAAAATTGGATGAGAAAGAGGTTTATAAACTGAGAAAGTCAATAACGCGTTGTTCTACCTCTGGCCCTTATGCAAGCAGATATTCGGCTTGTCATTGAGCGATAGAGTTATTGGATTCCTCCTGCGGGGCATCGTGCCAAAATCTGTCCAATTGGCGCGTTAGGTAGCCAAAATCCCGTGCTTGTTGGGGAGCCCTGCCCGTAATGCTCCAAATGTTCTCAACTGAGGAGAAATACGGTGACCTCGCTAGTCAATGTGCCAAAAACAAGAAGCAGAAACTCGTTATGTGTACGGTTGGGCATTATCTTGTTGAAATATAAGCCCAGGAGGCTTACCATGAAGGGCAACAGAAAGGGGCGTAGCATATCGTCGACGTACCACTGTATTTTAAGGGTACCACGGATGAGAACCAAAGTGGTTCTGCTGTGAAATGAAGTGGCACCCTGGACCATAAGTCATGGCTGTCGGGCAGTACGGCGGGCGACGGTCAGTTGGTATCCCACCAATGTCTCCAGTCACGGCTCCGCTGATCATCGGAACACATTTAGAGGCGGGACTCATCGCTGAAGGCAATTCTACTTCAATCAATGAGATCCGAGGCAGAATGTGTCCGACATCGCTGCAAACTGGCTTGTTGGTGTACAGAGGTCAGCGGCAGTCGGCGCAAGGGGGGCCTTGAGCTCAGTCCCCTTTCTGCGAACCGGCTGTTAATGGTCAGGGGTGTGCTCACGGAAGCAGCAGTTGGACGTCGGATCAATGGTAGTGATGAATCCGGGTCTCTGTCGGACGACTGCTCGGCCCTCTCGTTCTGTCGTCTCTCTAGGTCGACCGCTTCCTATTGACGCTCTGTTGAGCCATAATTCACCCATTCCTCTCATCGCTCCTGTTCCATTGTCGAGCGATCCACCGATTACTGCAACCGGTTTCTCTGAGCCCAACTATACGTCCTCTCTCAAATGCTGACACCTGCGTATAGTATTGACGCATCTGTCTGTGAGCGATAGTTGCTATCTAACTAAGTAAACGGAAAGGTATTTGCAAAAACCCTATGTCCTGGTATCTACATGTCCCCTGTTTACAGTCCTAGCCAGTTGCGCGACGAAACTGCGCTGCAGCTCAACACATTCATCCATCGGCCACCAGTGTTTACAGTGTTTATAGTTCTGCATTTTCCGTCGATACCTGTACGAATACTAATTTATGAGCAGTTGGTATAAATCCTTCGTGGAGCGTCGTTTTCCTGTTTTCGAGTGTTTTAAGACTCACTAGATCATTAGGTAAACTGGATTTAAGCCTACATAAACGGTACGCTGAACATCTGTTGAATTAAAGGTGATGGCATTATGATGAAAAAATTCTTCGATGCTTTATAACTGACGTCTACTTCTACATCTACCTACATAATTCTCAAGCCAGCATACAGTGCGTGGCGGAGGGTACTCTATACCACTACTAGTCGTTTATTTTCCTGTTTCACTCACGTATAGAATGAGGCAAAGCGACTGTTTATATGCCTCCCGTGAGCAGTAATTTCTTATGTCGTATGTTGATAGTTCTTACGTGAAATGTATGTTGGTGACAGTAGGATCGTTCTGCAATCGGCTTTAAATGCCAATTCTCTAAATTTTCTCGATACTGTTCCTAGAAAAGAACTTCGCCTTCCCTCCCAGAATTCCCATCTCAGTTCCCGAAGCATCTCCGTGACACTAGCAGCCCACCTCTGAACTGCTTCAATGTCTTCCGTCAATCTGACCTGGTAAGGATCCCACACCGAGCGAGGTGGCGCAGTGGTTAGACACTGGACTCGCATTCGGGAGGACGACGGTTCAATCCCGCGTCCGGCCATCCTGATTTAGGTTTTCCGTGATTTCCCTAAATCACTCCAGGCAAATGCCGGGATGGTTCCTCTGAAAGGGCACGGCCGACTTCCTTCCCCATCCTTCCCTAATCCGATGAGACCGATGACCACGCTGTCTGGTCTCCTTCCCCAAAACCAACGAACCAAGGATCCCACACACTCCGCCGGCCGTTGGTGGCCGTGCCGTTCTAGGCGCTACAGTCTGGAACCGCGCGACCGCTACGGTCGCAGGTTCGAATCCTGCCTCGGCCATGGATGTGTGTGATGTCCTTAGGTTAGTTAGGTTTAAGTAGTTCTAGGGGACTGATGACCTGAGATGTTAAGTCGCATAGTGCTCAGAGCCATTTGAACCACACACTCCAGCAGTACTCCAGAATAGGTCTCAGTAGCGACCTATATGCGGTCACCTTTACACATAAACCACACTACCTGCAAATTCTCGCAATAGCGCATTCGGGAGGACGACGGTTCAATCGCGCGTCCGGCCATCCTGATTTAGCTTTCCGTGATTTCCCTAAATCGCTCCAGGCAAATGCCGGGATGGTTCCTTTGAAAGGGCACGGACGCCTTCCTTCCCCGTCCTTTCCTAATCGGATGAGACCGATGACCTCGTAGCTTGGTCTCTTCCCCCAAGCAACCCAACCCAAACCTCTCCCAATAAACAGAAGTCGACCATTCGCCTTCCCTACCGCAGTCCTCACATGCGTGACTGCTGACTGCAGTGCAATTTTATTGCCGCCAACTTATATTTCGCGGAAAGACCACAAAGATAAGATAAGAGAGATTAGGGCTCGTACAGAGGCATATAGGCAGTCATTTTTCCTTCGTTCTGTTAGGGAGTGGAACAGGGAGAGAAGATGTTAGTTGTGGTACGAGGTACCCTCCGCCACGCACCGTATGGTGGGTTGCGCAGTATGTATGTAGATGTAGAAGCGTGGAACTTTGATGAAAATAATTTGCTTCAGCTGGAATTTTCTTCAGCTGAAAAGGGGGCGGAGGCAGTGTGTGGCAGTTACCTGTACGTAATAGTAATATCTACCCGGCTATTGATTAACACTTCCGGCGTTTCTGAAGATGATTGCGAGAAAACTTCAAGAAATGCGGAAAAGCAAACATATCAGTGGACAGAGCACCTCTCCAATTTCGATTCGTGGTAGGGGCCGTGTCGTAGTTGTACTAGAGGCAGGCATATCAGAGCATGCAGACAAACCATCCGCATTTACAGCAAATTACCACGGACCGAGGAGCAGAGATGGTGTGGGAACAGCTGCGATCGTGCGCAAGGGCTTAGAGCGTGGGAACAGTGAGGAACTGAAGGTCGCAACCAGGGTCATGTTTACTGTTGTTTATTTAGCTCTGCTATCAATATGCAGCTCACAAAGAGACGTATTAACACACGATATCAGCTTATTATTAGATGTAGCACCACAATTCGTCGTCTTTGACGACCTGAACTCTGAAACTCTCAGCTGAAACCAAGCTCTAACACCACAAAATTCCACGGACATTATCTAGGCTGAACGTTCGCCGGACGTACCCAAGCGTAACCTATATGTTGGGCCACTCGCAGCAGACGCGTCGCCGTGAAAGACGCTGCAAGAACTCTAAGCGGCAGACAGTGACCTGGCCGCCGCTAAGCCATGAGTTATGGTGACCGAGAACGGGACGCTGCGGAACGCTGAAACGCGCTGGATACTGAACAACGAGCGCACGAACTGTACCTTGTTCAAGAAACCCAGAAAGTTACCTGCCCCCAATTCACTGAGGTGACAAAAGTCATGGTTACTGAGGTCACAAAAGTCATGGGCTAACCATGTACACATATACAGTTGGTAGTATCGCGTACACGAGGTATATAAGGGACGTGTATTGGTGAAAATGTTATCTGCAATCAGGTCATTTATCTGAAAACGTATCCATCGTGATTAAGCCCGCACGACAGCAATTAACAGACTTCGCACGCGGAATGGTAGTGGGAGCTAGACACATGGAAAATTCCATTTGGGAAATCGTTAGGGAATTCAATATTGTGTCGAGAATACTAAATTTCAGGCATTACCTCTCACCACGGACAAGGCAGTTGCTAACGGCCTACATTTAACGCCCGAGAGCAGCTGCGTTTGCATAGAGTTGTCAGTGATAACAGACAAGCAACACTGAAATGACCACAGAAATCACTGTGGGACGTTCGACCGACGTATCGGTTAGGACAGTGGTGCGAAATGTGGCGCTAAAGGACCGCCGCGAGTGCCTTTGCTACCAGTACGACATCGCCTGCAGCGGTTCTCCAGGGCTCATATTCGTATCAGTTTGACCCTAGATGATACCGTGGCCTGGTCCGATTTCAGTTGCTGAGAGCTGGTGGCAGCGTTCGAGCGCGGCGCAGATCCCGCGAAGCCGTGGACCCAACTTGTGAACAAGGCATTGTGCAAGCTGATGCTGGCTACGTAATGGCGTGGCCAGTGTTTACGTGGAGTAGACTGGGCCCTCTGGTCCACGTGTACCGATTACTGAATGGAAGTGGTTATGTTTGGCTACCTGGAGAACATCTGCTGCCATTCATGTTGCCTAACAATGGCGGAATTTTTATAGATGACAATGTGCCATGTAATCGGGCCACAATTGTTCGCGATTGGTTCGAAGAATATTCTGGACAGCTAGAGCGAATGGTTTGGCCACTCAGATGAACCGACACGAATCCCATCGAACATTTATGGAACACAATCTAGAGGTCAGATAGTGCACAAAATCGTGCACCGGTAACACTTTCGCAATAATGGACGGCTGTAGAGGACTTCCGATGACTTGTGGAGTCCGTGCCACGTCAAGTTTCTGCACTACGCCCGGCAAAAGGAGGTCTGACATGATATTAGGAGATATCCCATGACTTCCGTTACCTCATTGCAGCTTACCTTAGTGACTATTCGCTGTGCAAGACGCGGTAGCCGACACCATTCCAATTGTAACACTTCAACAACGCCCAGCGGATCAGCTGCAGGACATCCTGTGCTTCATTTCCATTTGCAAACGAATTCAGCAGTTTCTGACGTCGCACTTCGTGCCCGTTGCCCGAAAGTAAACGTCAACAGAAATCAATACGAGGAAATATATAAACATTTAGAAAATCTTCCAACTGGGCAAATGGCCCACCAGGCGTACAGAATTTCGCTTGTCACTTCATCAGATATCAACAACGGCATGATGGACACGCCAACAACGCAGAGGAAAAGGTGAAGCTAATGACTAGTAGACGGGAAGCGGCTTTCACGCCGGATCTAGCTGCATCACACCCAGTATTTTTCTGCGAAGCCACACGCCTCTCACTCAACAAGTGCAAGGCTAGATCGGAAGTATTACACACATGACAATACGTAAGCTATTGAGCACGCCACGTAATAGAGAACTCCTGCTGCAGCTGGCACTCAAAATTGTCTTCTTAAGAACTTTTCGGCTAAAGTAATAGAACAGAACTCGCATTACCATTGCCGTCACAAACACTTCCCTGTCTTTTGGAGGCTTCCAGAATTGCAGCTGTTCTGGATGCCCAGGAAAGACTGTTGTTCTCCCCAAAAAGTCCTGATGTCCTGGAAGCCAGAAGGTGACTACTGTTCCACATAAAATATCCTGATGTTCTGGAGGCCAGGAAAAACCTACTATTCCCCACAAAAGGCCCTGATTTTCTGCAGGCCAGGGACAGACGCTCTCCTCCACTAAAGCTCCTCCTCGTCTGAAAGCCAGAGAAAAACCACTGCCCCCATACAAATTCCCGACTTTCTGAAAGTCAGGAAAAGCTCACTGTCCCCTACAAGGCATCCCGAACACGCAGGTGCCGTTACTTATTATGTGCTTATCGTCCAGCACTCCAAATCATTTGGGAAAGTTTCATAGTATGTAGTAATGATCATATTTTATCTCACGGAGCCGCTGTTCGTTTCCCTTATGTAAATCGGAGAAAGACGAAGGTAATGAGAAGTAGTAGAAATGAGAACAGCGAGAAACTTAACATCAGGATTGATGGTCACGAAGTCAATGAAGTTAAGGAATTATGCTACCTAGGCAGTAAAATAACCAATGACGGACGGAGCAAGGAGGACATCAAAAGCAGACTCGCTATGGCAAAAAAGGCATTTCTGGCCAAGAGAAGTCTACTAATATCAAATACCGGCCTTAATTTGAGGAAGAAATTTCTGAGGATGTACGTCTGGAGTACAGCATTGTATGGTAGTGAAACATGGACTGTGGGAAAACCGGAACAGAAGAGAATCGAAGCATTTGAGATGTGGTGCTATAGACGAATGTTGAAAATTAGGTGGACTGATAAGGTAAGGAATGAGGAGCTTCTACGCAGAATTGGAGAGGAAAGGAACATGTGGAAAACACTGATAAGGAGAAGGGACACGATGATAGGACATCTGCTAAGACATGAGGGAATGACTTCCATGGTACTAGAGGGAGCTGTAGAGGGTAAAAACTGTAGAGGAAGACAGAGATTGGAATACGTCAAGCAAATAATTGAGCACGTAGGTTGCAAGTGCTACTCTGAGATGAAGAGGTTAGCATAGGAAAGGAATTCGTGGCGGGCCGCATCAAACCAGTCAGTAGACTGATGACCAAAAAAAAAAAAAAAAAAAATGTGAATGATGTATTTCACTTTGTCTGTCTAGACTCGCTTTTCAGACGTCCTATAAATATTCTGAAAATGGTCAGAAAACATGTTTAATGTGCTCTATTTCTTCTCAGTTTTTAACTAGAAAGTAAGCAGCTAATATGTTCTTTGCTGCTGAGCAACTACGAGTCGTAAAATATCAAGTGCATTACCGCCCGGTGCTAGGCATATTTTCTGCTATTCTGTAGCACGACGATCTCCCGACCTTCACGGCTCAATGGTCAGCATGGGTGGTTGCCGTGCAGAGGATCCGTGGTCGACGGGGTCCACTCACCCCCGTGATGCCAATTGAGGAGCTACTTCATTGAGAGGTAGCGGCTCTAAGGTCTCGAAAATCGTCACAATATCTGGGCGAGCAGTGTACTGACCACATGCCCTTCCATACCACATCCCCACAACACCGCATGACAGAGGATGACACGGCGGCCATTACCCGGACAAGGAGCTCAGTACGCCTATGAGATCAGGTAGCAGCTTCTTGATCAGCTTCGCGTTGCTCAGGTGGCAGGCGTAGAAATTCACAGTCAACACCCATAAATGCAGAATTTCAGCTACCGAAAACCCTAAAACTGTCGCGGAAGTCCTACTGCATGACGAGGAAGTCACGGCGTCGTGTGGAGTTTCCACATCAATCGTGATCGGACCCTTTTTCTTGCAGGAAACGTGGGGTGTTGGTTTTCAGACTGTCAGCATGACGGTTGATAGGTACGCCGGTATGTTACAGAATCGCATCATCCCTAGAGTGGATAATTAAACACCTGCAGGAAGGTATTGCATGGGGGCTGAATTATAAATATTAATGAATAAATGCAATAATTTTAGTGGCTGTGTGACCACTTACGAAGTCTAGTATTAGCACGCAATCTGATTGCATAAAATAAAAAATAAAGAGTGACAAGGAATTTCCATTAACACAATTGATTAATTAAGTCCCCTGCAACGATAAAAGCTACGAAACAACAAAGCACAAGTGTAACTGTTCTGTGTGTGGTAGTGTAAGGTACATGTATCTGGCTCGGTTGATTCTCAATACGACAAAATATTTTAAACACCATTTACAATGAACTAATTGAAAAACCAGAAATACTATAATTGCACATAGAAACCAGAATTACAAGTCTAATAAATGAACATGAGCCAGATGCTTTGTCGACTGTACCTGTGAGCAAGAGGCATTGTCATTAAAGAAAACTGTAATACCTTTTTACCTCATTATATATTGACGAAAATTTTCCATTACACCAGCATCATAAATCAAAAGCCTATCTCCTTTCTTAAATACACTCTGACAATTGCAACTTCTTCCATCTATACATTACACCAACCGAACAGCATCTACTCTCTCGCCCAACAGAACAACTCCCCCGACATCCTCTCAACTACTACTGCACCAGTGGAAGTGGCGGAATAATAATCTTTGGCGCAGTCTCTGGCGCTGTGACTCAGTGTAGCCACCTTTCAGTATGGCTTTTGTGCAAAATGGCGCTCCAACCCACACCTCTACACGAGTGAGAATCGCGTGCTGAGAAGCCACTTCCGTCATGCTTGGTCCGCCCCCCCCCCCCCCCCCCCCCGAGGCCCCCCAGTCTCAATTCGTATGATTATTGATTATGGGGTTACCTGAAGTGAAGTCTACCGCGATCGTTAAAGCTCATTACGGATGCTAACAGACAACATCCGACGACAATTTCTTACCATACCTATTGGTATGCTTTACAGCACTGTTCTGAACATTGAAGGTATTGTTGACAAAATACGTGCGAAACGCTGACCATTTGTTATAAAGAACATCGTCTTTGATAAAAATCAATTGATACGCTAATTATTGCCTTTGTATCATATGGAGCGGTATCTTTTGGTCATTTTGTGTGTGTTGTGTGAAATGTTATGGGACTCATTTGCTAAGGTCATCAGTCCCTATGCTTACACACGAATTAACCTAAATGATCCTAAGGATACACACACACACACACACACACACACACACACACACACACACACACACACACACACACAAGCCCGAGGGAGGACTCAAACCTCCGCCGGGACCAGCCGCACAGTCCGTGACTGCAGCGCCCTAGACCGCTCGCATAATCCCGCGCGGCGCCATTTTTGGCATATTTTTAGGGTTCCGTACATAAATCGATAAAATCGGAACATTTATAGGATCACTTCGTTTCCCGTCCGTCCGTCTGTCTGTCTGACTGTTAAGAACTGCTTTTTATCAGGAACGGGAGGACATATAAAGTTGAAATTTGCGTCACCTACTAAAGTCTATGGAGCCTTTGCAGTGCAAAACTTTTCAGTTTGTAAGTCAACAGAATCAAAAGATAAGACCATTTACGTGTCGTATTTTGATCCTCGCAAAGCCATACATTAAAACTTGTAGGGTATTTCCTAGTGACCTAGAGCCATGAAATTTGGCAAGAAGCAAGATTTCACTGTAAAAGTAAAGCAAAAAATTCGAAAATCGTTAATTTGTAATTATATCATACGAAAAGAAATTTTTTTGTCATATTAGCCGACTGTCTGTCTGTCGGTACGTTAAGACTCCTTTTCCCAGGAACGGATTGAGGTATCAAGTTGAAATGTATATCAAATAGTAAGGTCTACGGTCCCTTGGCGGTGTAAAACATTTGAAGTTCTAAGTCAATGCAATCAAAAGATACATTTGTGTCACATATTTCGACAGCCCCAAACCAATTCATCAAAATGTATAGACGAACTATTTGTATACGTAATTAAGTTTGTATGGAACCATCTGTGCCAGAATTCTGCTTGCACTTATCCACATATTTATTTTGGTTTCAATAAAACCCTATGTCATGCCAAGCAATTGAGTAAATTTTTACCTCTCTACCTATATTTTCAATTGTTAAAGGACTTTTGGGTCACTCTGCATTACATTTCATAGGAATTTGATGGCTGTTCCATGTCCTTTTTCATGGCGTTGTTCTTTCAGTGGCCACCAGTGTAGTTACAAAGAGGTTCACCCAAGGAATAGCTCATGTTCTTTTCCTATCTTGTAGTATAATATCAGTCGTACGGGAAGTTTTGTTCCAGTGGTGCACACTGCACGCTGATACAGGTCCCACGATAAACCAGCCACAACACGCTTCGGCAGAACCGTCTCATGACACTTACTGACGTCGCACGCAGCCCCAGCCTGGCAATCCGCATCTCCAGCATATCTGCGTCTCTTGAAGTTCACAAATAACAAGGCCTTACGAATCATAATCAGTGCTCCGCGACACAATTGCGCCGTAGTCATGTAAAGTGAAACCTGTCTTAAACCCCACACGGAGATGCCAAGAAACTCACCGCACAACTGTACACGAATTGAAGATATTCGAACAACCCCGAGTCTCCGAAACTTAAGATCAAAAACGTAGGAGGAACCATAACCGGCTAAAAGCGCTTTTCTTAGGCGAATCACAGCACCTATGGCAAGTTCAGACACTGTGCACCAGCAAATGGGACTAAATGTGTCAGCTAGGATTAGGTTCCCAAGCAACTGGCTTCACCAGGGAAGATGATAAAACGCGCACGAAACACACGGATAAAGTCCAGTTTTTTAGGACGATTTTTATAACAAAATTTCACGTGTCTCTGATCTATGATGACTTCGTCATGTTACAGGAATGCAGGTGGCGCAGAAGGAAGTGCCTCAGTTGGTGCAGAAGAAACCGCCGCCGACCGAAGACGGTAATCACTCATTTTCTAATTCTTGCACATTTGCATGAACTGTCACAGCCGGCAAGCACAATGCTCCTGTTGTCCTAATTACGGTCTACAGTACCGATTAGACATTGCTTCGACCTTTGCCCGAGCAGTGACTGGCAGTGTTCAATGCTGTCGTTGTACAGCCAGCCACATCTCTGTACTCGCCCACAGAACGGACAATAGAGTGAGAACGTGGCGCACAGATGGCTCGCGGCTGTCCCCTACGAATGAAATCCCTGCATTGTCAATTCCGGAACTATTTTAATCGCAGTAGAGATGGGATTACACACTGAAGAAATTAAATGGCACTGGAAAGTGAAACTACAGAATTACACATTTGATTTTAACCAATAAGATTAGCAACTGAGCTGACAAAAGCCATGGGATAGCGATATGCTCACTCCAGGTAAAAAACTGCAGTGCATCGGCGGACCTGTGATTTGCACTCAGGTGATTCACGTGGAAAACTTTCCGAGTCGTTTGTGGCCGTACGACGAGAATTAACAGATTTTAAACGCGGGCTGGTAGTTGGAGCTAGGTGCATGAGACTTCCATTTTGGAAATCGATTGGAATTCAATATTCCGAGATCCACAGCGTCAAGAGGGCGCCGGAAATACCAAAATTCAGGAATTACCTCTCAACGCGAACAACGCAGTGGTCGACGATCTTCACTTAAACGACCGAGCCGGCCGGAGTGGCCGAGCGGTTCTAGGCGCTACAGTCTGGAACCACGCGAGCACTACGGTCGCAGGTTCGAATCCTGGCTCGGGCATGGATGTGTGTGATGTCCTTAGGTTAGTTACGTTTAAGTAGTTCTAAGTTCTAGGGGACTGATGACCTCAGACGTTAAGTCCCATAGTGCTCAGAACTATTTAAACGATCGAGAGCAGCAGCGTTTGCGTCGAACTGTCAGTGCTAAAAGACATGAAACACTGCATGAAATAACCGGAGGAATCAAAAGGGGACGTACGTACCACAAACTTACGCACTAAGACCGTGCGGTGAAATTTGGTTTAATGGGCTATGGCAGCAGAAGGCCGACGGGAGTGCATTTGCTAACAGCACATCACCTGCATCGTCTCTCCTCGGCTCATGACCATATCGGTTGGGCCCTAAGCGAGTGGAAAACCGTGGCCTGGTCACATGAGTCCTGATTTCAGTTGGCCAGGGTGTGGGGCAGACAGCCATGGACATATGTTGTCAGCAAGGGACTGTGTAAGATAGTGGTGGCTCCACAATGCGTGGGTTGCGTTTGCATGGAATGGACTGGATCCTCGGTTATGTTCGGCTGGTTGGAGACGATTTGCAGGCATTCATGAACTTCATGCTCACAAACAACGATGCAGTTTTTATGGCTTTCGTTGCGCCATGTCACCGGGCCACAATTGTTCGCGATTAGTTTCAAGTGCGTTCTGGACAATTAGAGTGAATGATTGGGGTACCCAAATCGCCTGACGCGCATCCCATCGAGCATCTATGGGAAATAATCCAGAGGTCAGTTTGTGCTCAGAATCCAGCATTGGCACCAGTTTAGTAATTATGGACGGCTACAGATGGCTATGGATGGCTGAATATTTCTGCAGGTGATTGCCAACGACTTGCTGAGTACTGCCACGTCTAGTTGCTGCAGTACACCATATGAAAGGACGTCCGGAACGATATTAGGAGGTATCCCAGACTACTGTCACCTCACTGTATAGTGGTAGCTCTGCCTGAAGAAGATCTTTTTTTTTTTTTTTTTGTATTGGGCAGTGAAGATGTTACAATGAGCTGCCTACGAACTACACAAAATATGTCTGCTATACAACATTTCTAAATGAATACAAAAAGAAAAAGCCATGGCTTTCTGTGGAAAACACCCAGTGAGGACAAAAATAGTAATAGAAAACGAGATCATAGAGCAAGTAAATAGACTTAAATGTTTTTGACCACGCTAACTTACAGAGGAGACCCGGATAAAAAAGACGAAATTAAGAAGTTTAGTTACTTAAACGGTATCATTCGAGGATCGCTCCAAAATAAGGAACCGAAACCTATCCTAAAAATTTTATAACATCGCTCTAAGGGACTGAATCTTAGGAAGTGAGAAATAAAAAGAAAAAATAAGACTATAGGGCAGCAAAAGGAAATTCCTCAAGAGCATAGCAGAATACACAAAGTTTGGTTATAAAAGAAATCTAGTTGTTAGGATGGAGTTGAAAATAATTGACAAACGAAAAGATTGAAGCAAATAGGTAAAAGTAGATATCCCATCTGTTGCGGTCCGCCTCTATAGATGAGTGATGCGCATGTTCGGCTGTTTTGCCGAGGGCCCAGGTTCGATTCCAGGTTTTGCTAAACATTTTCCCTTCGTGGAGACAGTGATACGGGGTGTCCTCAATCTTGTGATGCCAACTGAAGAACTACTCGAATGAGAAGTAGAGCTTCCAATATCAAGAAAGCCTACAGCTGACGGGAGGGCTGTGTGCTGATCCCATATCATATGGCTCTCCATAACGCATCCTATTGACTCCATTGGCAGAGCGTGACACAGAGTTCAGTCAGCCCCAGTTCGCCCTTCTGCACCAGAGCTCTGCTTCGCTTTGCATCTGTTGTGAATGGAGGAGTCAAGATTACCGCTACATTTTTTGAAATACACTCCTGGAAATGGAAAAAAGAACACATTGACACCGGTGTGTCAGACCCACCATACTTGCTCCGGACACTGCGAGAGGGCTGTACAAGCAATGATCACACGCACGGCACAGCGGACACACCAGGAACCGCGGTGTTGGCCGTCGAATGGCGCTAGCTGCGCAGCATTTGTGCACCGCCGCCGTCAGTGTCAGCCAGTTTGCCGTGGCATACGGAGCTCCATCGCAGTCTTTAACACTGGTAGCATGCCGCGACAGCGTGGACGTGAACCGTATGTGCAGTTGACGGACTTTGAGCGAGGGCGTATAGTGAGCATGCGGGAGGCCGGGTGGACGTACCGCCGAAGTGCTCAACACGTGGGGCGTGAGGTCTCCACAGTACATCGATGTTGTCGTCAGTGGTCGGCGGAAGGTGCACGTGCTCGTCGACCTGGGACCGGACCGCAGCGACGCACGGATGCACGCCAAGACCGTAGGATCCTACGCAGTGCCGTAGGGGACCGCACCGCCACTTCCCAGCAAATTAGGGACACTGTTGCTCCTGGGGTATCGGTGAGGACCATTCGCAACCGTCTCCATGAAGCTGGGCTACGGTCCCGCACACCGTTAGGCCGTCTTCCGCTCACGCCCCAACATCGTGCAGCCCGCCTCCAGTGGTATCGCGACAGGCGTGAATGGAGGGACGAATGGAGACGTGTCGTCTTCAGCGATGAGAGTCGCTTCTGCCTTGGTGCCAATGATGGTCGTATGCGTGTTTGGCGCCGTGCAGGTGAGCGCCACAATCAGGACTGCATACGACCGAGGCACACAGGGCCAACACCCGGCATCATGGTGTGGGGAGCGATCTCCTACACTGGCCGTACACCACTGGTGATCGTCGAGGGGACACTGAATAGTGCACGGTACATCCAAACCGTCATCGAACCCATCGTTCTACCATTCCTAGACCGGCAAGGGAACTTGCTGTTCCAACAGGACAATGCACGTCCGCATGTATCCCGTGCCACCCAACGTGCTCTAGAAGGTGTAAGTCAACTACCCTGGCCAGCAAGATCTCCGGATCTGTCCCCCATTGAGCATGTTTGGGACTGGATGAAGCGTCGTCTCACGCGGTCTGCACGTCCAGCACGAACGCTGGTCCAACTGAGGCGCCAGGTGGAAATGGCATGGCAAGCCGTTCCACAGGACTACATCCAGCATCTCTACGATCGTCTCCATGGGAGAATAGCAGCCTGCATTGCTGCGAAAGGTGGATATACACTGTACTAGTGCCGACATTGTGCATGCTCTGTTGCCTGTGTCTATGTGCCTGTGGTTCTGTGAGTGTGATCATGTGATGTATCTGACCCCAGGAATGTGTCAATAAAGTTTCCCCTTCCTGGGACAATGAATTCACGGTGTTCTTATTTCAATTTCCAGTAGTGTATATTCTGCAAAGTAAAAGACTCACTGGAAGACCAGAAAAAGGTGGACCAATTGAAACCAACCCTTTCACAGAAGTGAATGGGGAAGTAACATGCCCTCCATGTCAGGGTGAAGGTGTAGGTGTCCTTCATTCAAAACAATGAAATAAATAAATAATTCAAAAATCAAAATGAAATCAAGAGAACAAGCAAAAGGCCCTGATCGAAATTCTCATAGATTTTCTACTGGAATACGTTGCTTATACTTGTCGAAAATCTTGTAACGAAGAAAAATCCTGTGACCGGAGAACTGTGCAGATCATCCTTGTTTAGAAAAAGGGAGGAAGAACGAATGCACTGAACTGAAGGATATACTTCTGACTTGCGTCTGTTACAGTACCCTAGACCTAATATTACACTCGAACTTATTGAAGAAAATAGGTCTCTATCAAGGATGGAAAATCTTTTGAAAGTAAAATCAGTTGTGTGAAACATGACTTGCTTTACGCGAACGTCATACGTAGAAAGCAGTAGATACGGTTTGCCCAAGTAGATTCCGTCTCCCTGAATTTAAGTGAGAAGCGCGATGCTGTACGACATAGGTGACGAGTGACTAAGATACGGCCATACGATGGATCCAGCAACCGTAAGAAAAGGCAGGAAGCCTTGGACAAAGTTTCCATTGCAAGTACTGATTTTGAGTTCTCACTGAACAAGTATAGATGCAACACGATGTGTCTAACACGGATAAATCAAATAGTGACCTATTAAAACAGGGGCGGCTTCGGCGTGCAACATTGCTGGCGAGCACGGTGTGGTTGACAGTTGTTGGCCGAGCTTCGACCTGTCTCGGCTTTTCTCGGTCCATCCTGGAATTACTTGGTACAGTGCGACATTTTATTTAGTACTGCGGTACGGCAGTTTCGTGGGGCACTACATTCTTCAGTACGGGCGAAATCGTGATGTCAGCGCTATTTACCCTTAGCTGTTTGTTCGTGGTATAAGGAAAGTTCAGAGGCCCAGTGGCTGTTTTGCACAAAAAGATGCTGTCTATTGATCGTCACAAGCCTTTAAAAATGAATGGGAACTGCGGGAGGATTCTCACTGTCTACACTCCTGGAAATTGAAATAAGAACACCGTGAATTCATTGTCCCAGGAAGGGGAAACTTTATTGACACATTCCTAGGGTCAGATACATCACATGATCACACTCACGGAACCACAGGCACATAGACACAGGCAAGAGAGCATGCACAATGTCGGCACTAGTACAGTGTATATCCACCTTTCGCAGCAATGCAGGCTGCTATTCTCCCATGGAGACGATCGTAGAGATGCTGGATGTAGTCCTGTGGAACGGCTTGCCATGCCATTTCCACCTGGCGCCTCAGTTGGACCAGCGTTCGTGCTGGACGTGCAGACCGCGTGAGACGGCGCTTCATCCAGTCCCAAACATGCTCAATGGGGGACAGATCCGGAGATCTTGCTGGCCAGGGTAGTTGACTTACACCTTCTAGAGCACGTTGGGTGGCACGGGATACATGCGGACGTGCATTGTCCTGTTGGAACAGCAAGTTCCCTTGCCGGTCTAGGAATGGTAGAACGATGGGTTCGATGACGGTTTGGATGTACCGTGCACTATTCAGTGTCCCCTCGACGATCGCCAGTGGTGTACGGCCAGTGTAGGAGATCGCTCCCCACACCATGATGCCGGGTGTTGGCCCTGTGTGCCTCGGTCGTATGCAGTCCTGATTGTGGCGCTCACCTGCACGGCGCCAAACACGCATACGACCATCATTGGCACCAAGGCAGAAGCGACTCTCATCGCTGAAGACGACACGTCTCCATTCGTCCCTCCATTCACGCCTGTCGCGACACCACTGGAGGCGGGCTGCACGATGTTGGGGCATGAGCGGAAGACGGCCTAACGGTGTGCGGGACCGTAGCCCAGCTTCATGGAGACGGTTGCGAATGGTCCTCGCCGATACCCCAGGAGCAACAGTGTCCCTAATTTGCTGGGAAGTGGCGGTGCGGTCCCCTACGGCACTGCGTAAGATCCTACGGTCTTGGCGTGCATCCGTGCGTCGCTGCGGTCCGGTCCCAGGTCGACGGGCACGTGCACCTTCCGCCGACCACTGGCGACAACATCGATGTACTGTGGAGACCTCACGCCCCACGTGTTGAGCAATTCGGCGGTACGTCCACCCGGCCTCCCGCATGCCCACTATACGCCCTCGCTCAAAGTCCGTCAACTGCACATACGGTTCACGTCCACGCTGTCGCGGCATGCTACCAGTGTTAAAGACTGCGATGGAGCTCCGTATGCCACGGCAAACTGGCTGACACTGACGGCGGCGGTGCACAAATGCTGCGCAGCTAGCGCCATTCGACGGCCAACACCGCGGTTCTTGGTGTGTCCGCTGTGCTGTGCGTGTGATCATTGCTTGTACAGCCCTCTCGCAGTGTCCGGAGCAAGTATGCTGGGTCTGACACACCGGTGTCAATGTGTTCTTTTTTCCATTTCCAGCAGTGTATTATGCAGTCGCCTAATCGACAGGTACCAGAAATTTGCTATTGAACGAAATACAATACTGTGCCCAAGGAATTTAAAGCTTTGGTGATGACTACAGATAAAAATTTACAACAGTTGACAGGCAGGGTTAATTATTCTGTACATCAGGAAGCACTTTGCGCTAAATTTACAGGCATGGCGCGTGTGATGAAATTGGCGGGTCAGAACTGAATGCATTATTGCTATGTCAGGTGCAAAATGTTTTCGGCAGAACAGAACGAATAGTATTGGGACTATTACTGCTAAGTACGTTGGTCAAGTCAAGGGTCATGCCTGGAGCAATTTTTCAATTTGAATCCCATTATTCTCGAATTTATGTTCAAATGTGTGTGAAATCTTATGGGAATCAACTGCTAAGGTCATCAGTCCCTAAGCTTACACACTACTTAACCTAAATTATCCTAAGGAGAAACACACACACCCACGCCCGAGGGAGGACTCGAACCTCCGCCGGGATCAGCCGCATAGTCCATGACTGCAGCGCCTGAGACCGCTTGGCTAATCCCGCGCGGCTTCGAATTGATGAACGAGGAAGTAACGAAAATTAGTACATGGAACGTAGAGCTTGCATTTCAAGTGGACTTGACTGCCCACTTCCCACAGTAAGCCACTGAAAGACGAAAAACAATTTATTTCTGTTTTTATGGAGATGCGTTTAAAAATGAAAATCGCATTCTCGAAGGAACAAATTCTGTCATAAGATACTGCCATTTCCATAAGGTTACTAGCATAAAGGAAATGCGGCTTTTGGAGAATTCCTTGTGGTCTTCAAAGAATTACAATGATAGTTTTCTAAGCGTTTTGAGGACACTGCTCATCTTACATTTGTTTTCGAGTTGGTTCGAGACCGTTTGTCATTTCAGTTGAAAGCGTGTCTGCGCAAGTGCAGATGAAACTGACTGACATACGCAGTGTAATTCCCATTTAAAAGACAAATTCTCTGATATTAGAACTACGTTGTTTTCTTCAAGAAGAGTTTCCATGTCTCCATATTGATTCTGCAAATGCGATAAAATGTTTGGATCAACTTATGTGTGTGAAAGCGTCTTTCTGTTATGGCAATAAATAAGTCACGATTATGTGGCAACATGAGTGCAAAATCTGTAAAATTGTCTGCGTCTGTCCGTATGCCGACACTTTGTACCAGATAAAAATTAAATTACGTATTCAGCATGCCAAAAATAATTTAATACTACTGAAAATTTGTTTAATTTGGGTTCTGTGTCGTTTAGAAGTATGAAATATGAAACCAAGTTGTACATAGTGTGACTGCATTTCATCTGAAAATGGGCGTTGACAGATTCACACTCTTTTTCCCTCCTCACGCTCAGACAGCGGGGCGTGGTGGTGGGGGCAATGTGCAGCCGGGTGGGAGAAACAAGCACGTGGCGAATTCTTAGTCGTCCTTCTATTAGAAGATTAACAACAAGCTCCTTACGCCCGTGCTACCGTCGTTTAGCACAAAAATACGTGCTTACCGAGTGTCGATCTAGATTGGGTTCATGACTTCCAAACAGATGTAGGTCAACAGGCTGTTTGTAACTGGACGAAATCAGCTGACGTACCCAATTCAGCTCCCACCGTTGGCAACTGTGGAACCCAGTAGCGTCAATGGGACGTACCACGTACCACGAGCATACAGATCAGCGTTTTAAGCTCTGGGCTCCAATCATTTCGAAGCCTTTATCAACTAACGTGGCAAGATATTCATAACAGGCGACCTAAGCACCAAGCAAGTTGCACGACACTCAAGAATTACAAATGCCAGCTTACTATTTGTCCTGTACGTTGCAGAGGCCCTAGAGAGGGCCGCACGAATGGCTCTAAGCACTATGGACGTAACTTCTGAGGTCATCAGTGCCCTAGACTTAGAACTACTTAAACCTAACTAACCTAAGGACATCACACACATCCATGCTCGAGGCGGGATTAGAACCTGCGACCGTAGCAGCAGCGCGGTTCCGGACTGAAGCGCCTAGAACCGCTCGGCCACAGCGGCTGGCTGATGGCCGCACGACCCCGCCATGTTGGCGAAGAATGGAGAACAACCTCATGTTACCGATGTCGTCATCTTTAAAGGCACACCACAGAAAAATTTTCGCCTCAAATCGCGATGTGTTGTCATCGATCTCCCTACCGTTCCTGACGCCTAGTACTGCCTTCCACCTCGTCGATTCCTCATTGACTATCTTCAGCTTGTTCCATGCTACTCGCTTTCATTTTTGTTTCTGCCTGCTCATTTGACTTTTATGGACACTGTATGACCGTATTAAATTCATCAGTTTGGGGTACTGTTGGGTGCGATGACTTTACTATTTGTATTTCGATTGTTTTCATTGTGTCATTACCGAGCGAGGTGGCGCAGTGGTTAGACACTGGACTCGCATTCGGGAGGACGACGGTTCAATCCCACCTCCGGCCATCCTGATTTAGGTTTTCCGTGATTTCCCTAAAATCACTCCAGGCAAATGCCGGGATGGTTCCTCTGAAAGGGCACGGCCGACTTCCTTCCCCATCCTTCCCTAATCCGACGAGACCGATGACCACGCTGTCTGGTCTCCTTCCCCAAACCAACCAACCAACCAACCATTGTGTCATTCGTGTCTCATACGCGCTCCACTTGATTCTCTTGACAGGACTGCGAAGCAATGACTCCATTTCGCCTTGACAAAACGGTTGTGTACGTACTCAACTACTGATAGCCCGTGTCACCAGGAAATTGTACAGACCATCTGAGACCACAATAATCCGTCAAATGCTCCGTTGAGTTGTAGTTTCAACAAACTACGGAGATGATTACCATATCGAATGTCACGAATATAGCAAGTATTGTGTCTTATTGCAGCGGAAAGAATAGCTTTGGAATTATGTTTGTTATTTTCTTCATTTCATTATCTGAATTTGTAACAATTGAACTGGTACCATTTGTACACAAAGCATCACTGGAGTTCAAGGCTGGTCATTATTGCGGATCAGTTAAAGAATGGGCCCTATGATAGAACTCTGAGGTAGACCAAAACTTACAGTACTGTAAAGGACAGTGTAGAGCATCTTCCTTCTTGCTAGTGGTTGAAAGAGACTTAGATCAATTGGATCATTACCTGTAACTCAGCAACACTTATCACATTTATCACTCTACATTCGAGAACTTATCACTCTACATTCGAGAACCTTTGCTATGTTACGAAGTGTACCAAAGGGACACAGGTTTTCATCAGCATCGCCTAGTTACGTTTGTAATTTTACTTAAGTTACTTGTAATTTCTGTAAACGGATTTCCCGTTAACTTAGAAAAAGCACTTAGTTCATTTGATAACGTAAATTACAGAAGTAACTTATCGTCTACAGTGGGGGGGATTTCGTAGAAGCGAATGACTGAAACAGAACATCCAAACTTTCTGGATCCTAATATGAATAGAGGAACAAGAATTTAAGTATCATGAATATGCTCTTCAGGAGATCAGCAGATCCTAGTCTGGACGATGACAATCTGTAAAATTACTAACTGTGTTGCTCTTCCGTAGACTACGTGCAGGCAAGTCATACCCAAGTAATTCAAATGGTTTACCTGCTCTTGTTTTTTATTTTGCAAAACAGCTTCAAAAGCAAATGTACTTGGTTGTATGTCACTCCACTGTACAGCAGAGTTTATGTAAGTGTGCAGCCGTGTGTGTGTGTGTGTGTGTGTGTGTGCGTGTGCGTGCGTGCGTGCGTATTGGCCTATATTTCAGTTAATAATTTTAAACAGAAATGAAACATATGTGTAAACTACTAAGTAAATTATCACTATGTAGCCATATATCCTCTGAGGAAATTAAAAATTTTTAGTACATCAGTTGACACTTTCCAGATCGTAAGTACCTAAGAGGAGCATGATCCATGGAACATGAAAATAGCAGACAATAAAATCATACCGTAATATCTTCTAGGGCATAAACTCCTGTATTGTTATGTGCGCCGCTTTCAAGGTACTAGGCTGTTTAGAAACTTATCGTTCTCAGAATTCTCGCTCTGTCCTAAAAAGTAGCTGCGTTGGCTGGTTGTATTCTGTTACAGGGAAATGCTGTGTCCCCAACACAACGTACATGGAGGAATGTAACGTGTGTTTATGTGACGAAGACGGGATAGGAGCAAGTTGTACTCTCGCTGGCTGTATTGGAGATTGGTAACTACGTTTTACTAACCATTTAGTAATATATTCACAATAATTCCTTAACGTTGTCACATTTGGCATGATGCTACAGTTTCCTGACCACTAAATTCATACTGTGGCTTTAGGTGACAGTAATACTACGTACAACTAAGCGTTAAGGTGTGTCCAACAATAATAGTTTTTCAGTAAACAAAAGTCTGTGTCCCACACGACCCTCAAAACAACACACTTTGATTACTACGAAAAATCACATTAGTATCACACCAGCCTCTCTTACTGAGCAAGTTGTCGCAGTGGTGGGCACACTGGGCTCTTATTCGTGAGGATGACGGTTCAAACCCCCGTCGGGCCATCCTGATCTAGGTTTTTCGTGATTTCCCTAAATCGCTTCACGTAAATGCCGGAATGGTTCCTTTGAAAGGGCACGGCCGATTTCTTTCCCCATCCTTCCAGAACCCGAGCTTGTGCTCCGTCTCTAATGACCTCGCTATCGACGGGACGTTAAACACTAATCTCCTCTTCCTCCGCCCGCCTCTCATTAGAGAAATAGGATGACATGGCAAACAAAATCTGTGGGTGGAGAGTCATCGACAGAAGTGGAAGTAATTGGAGGCTTGTTCCCCAGAAAAGTTTTCTGGGATCCTTACTCTTCGTGTTGTACATTATTGGCCTAGCAGAGAATATTAATGCAAAGCTGAGACTTTTTGCAGATGATGTAATCATATGCAGAATACATTATAACGGATGTTGGGTGTAGTAGTTAGCTGGGGGATGAAAAGATTAGTCCAACATGGGTAAAGATGGAGGACGGCATGAAACCAGTTGAAAAAACTAGTAGAAATATTGATGACATGGAAAAAATTTCCGTAACTTATGGACTTGTTTTCGTTGCAGGGGGTCTGTCCGAAAAGAGCCTACTGGTGAATAACATCTGGACGTCTTAAAACTTTCCTTGAGTGCCACAATGAAGTCGTGCAACTGTTTGCAGGTACATCAAGAGGAGCGACATCTTGCGCCGAAGGTTGTGTCTCGTATTTATATTTCTTATGTTACAGTTTGTAAATAATAAATCGGTAGTATCTCTCGTCTCTTTGTGTGCTTACTGAAAGACTTCCTGTACACAACCAATGAAAATATGTATTTTATTTTTGACTTGAGATAAAAGTCAACTCAAGTGTCTCACTTGAAGTTTATCTCTCCTTGGAGACCGAATTTCACCAATTTACGATAATTTCAGGCATTTTAAACAGACTAGCGCGTATTCCTTAGAGAGTGTTTCTAGAAAGCAGTCGTCAGATTATTATGGCTACTATTTTAACTTCGCTCACAAGCGATAAAATGTAATGCAGTTCTGAATACGAATTAATCATAAGCTGAACTGTTTTGTGTGTGAAATTCAGTATGGCCAAAGATTAACAACAGAAAAATGCAATAAAGTTAAATTATCTGATTTTTCACACAAAGGCGTTATTGAAATGTTACATGGCGTAAGTATACTAACAAGGGAACCTCCCCATCGCACCCCCCTCAGATTTAGTTATAAGTTGGCACAGTGGATAGGCCTTGAAAAATTGGACACAGATCAATTGGGAAAACAGGAAGAAGTAGTGTGGAACTATGAGAAAAATTAGTAAAATATACAAACTGAGTAGTCCATGCGTAACATATGCAATATTAAGGAGACTGTAGCATAAGGAGCGCCGTGGTCACGTGGTTTGCGTGAGTAGCTGCGGAATGAGAGGTCCTTGGTTCAAGTCCCGCCTCGACTGAAAATTTTACTTTCTTTATTTTCGCAAAGTTATGATCTGTCCGTTTGTTCATTGACGTCTCTGTTCACTGTACGAAGTTTAGTGTCTGTGTTTTGCGACCGCACCGCAAAACCGTGCGATTAGTAGACGAAAGGACGTGCCTCTCCAATGGGAACCGAAAACGTTTGATCGCAAGGTCATAGTTCAACCGATTCCTCCACAGAAAAACATCTGATATACAGTATATTATACGACACTGGTGACGGCATGTGCGTCACATGGCAGGAATATGTTGTCGACCCACCTAACTTGTACACTTAGCGAATGGGTAAAAAGATTCTTCTACCTTGCCCGATTTAGGTTTTCTTGTGGATGTGATAATCACTCCGAAAAAAGTGATGAAAACATAAGAGTTTGTCACATAAACTGAAAATAAAAATTTAAACTTTTCACTCGAGGGTAGACTTGAACCTAGGACCTCTCGTTTTGTAGCTGCTCTCACTAACCACGAAACCAGGGCGCTCCTGAGCTCACATTGTCCTTGATGTTGCCTATCTTCGCATGGACTACTCAGTCTGTGTATTTTACTAATTTTTTTCATAGTTCCACACAACTTCTTCCGGTTTTCTCGATTCATCTGTGTTCAGTTTTTCAAGGCCTATCCACTGTGCCAGCTTATAACTAAATCTGAGGGGGGTGCGATGGGGAGGTTCCCTTGTAAGATCAATGACACTACAAGGAAAGCATTGTATACAAGATGTAACAGGTATAAGTGGAGACATTTCTATTGGTGACAGAGAACAGTGTAGTGAACAAGATTACATCAGTATTTATGTTATTTACAGACTAGTAATTATAGCTATTACGAGCCATATGGTTTTAGGGTGGGTAATCTCGCCAAGCACAGGGTGACAGTTATCGAACTATATGAAGATTAACATATATTAGTAACAAACTACGGCATGCACACCCTTTATTCAATATGTAAACGTCGCTACAGATATTCGGATTGGTGTTGTGACATGTTCGATATGCCTGCCATGATTGGTGATGATGTGGCGCAGACGAATAGCGAAATTCTGCATGACCCGCTGAAGATTTGAAACATCGATGCTGTCGATAACCTCCTGAATGGCTGTTTACAGATCGGCAATGGTTTTGAGGTTATTGCTGTACATCTTATCTTTAATATAGGAGTCGCAAGTGTCCAAATCCGGACAGCCAATCGAGGCCCATGCCAGTGACCTTCGAGTACCCCAGAGCCAGAGTGCGGTCCCCAAACGGCTCCTACAGGACATCAAACACCCTTCTACTTCGATGGAGTCGAGATCCGTGTTGCGTGAACCACATCTCGTCGAAATCATGGTCACTTTGGATAATGGAGACGGAATCATACCCCCAAAGCTTCATGTGCCGTTCGGTAGTCACCGTGCCATCAAGGAATATCGCACCGACTATTACGTGACTGTACATTGCACACCACAGTCACCCGTTGACGATGAATGACTTCTCGATCGCGAAATGTGAATTCTCAGTCCCCCGAATGCGCCAATTTTGCTTATTCACGAACCTATCCAAATGAAAGTGAGCTTCGTCTCTAAACCAAGCCAGCATGCATATACTAATTCCCATCACGTCCTGCTGCCAACCGTGCAGTTTGATGATCCCAACGCAAACCGTCCAGAAGTTACGACGATTTTATTTCACATAGTTCAGTGACTGTCACGCTGTACATGTGGTAAGTGCAAGCTGTTAACGCTTGTTTTCCCCTGCACAGCAGGTCAGCAGTTGTAGTGTGGGCACATGGAACCAAAATGGTTAGTCTATACTGACAGTGGTAGTCCACATGGAAGGAGAAGTCCCCAGCGATGAGGTGATCATTTTGAAACAGTCTGTACGGTGGAGTAGGTTAGTGTTCAAGGAAACAAGCTGGAGCCATACACCATGGTTGGATCTCGTCTGCGAGTAGTCGACAAATAAGAGTTTCGGAATTTCGCATTATGCTTTACAGCTTATAACATGGTATTAATTTACACACTGGTTGCAAAAGAATGTGTGTTCGAATATCGTCCGGGTCAGTGAAATTTTTTTGGTTTACATGCAATTTTTTTAATTTGTATTCCTCAGTCACGTCATTTTAATCAACTTATTACATTCCTCAAGTACTCTAACTTTTTCTTCCTAAAATTCTTTTTCTACTTGAAGACTTTGTGCATGTAGATTTAATTATTTTTAGTTATCTGTCACGATATTTAAACATTTGTCGGTTAAAACACAAAAGACGAAATAATATATTTACATTGACTGTGCAACTGTCTCAAGAACATATTTTTCCTTCCAAAATGTACATCTTTTTGCGTAGCAATCCTCACACAGACATTTAAAACAAATTCTTATTGCTTTGTGTACTAAATAAAGTGCATGACGATTTAAACGAAATCAGGGATTATAAGTAAAACGAAATTCAAGCAAAAGGAGAAATATAAATAATGAATGCAATAACATGCACAAAAATGTAACATGACAAAATGGAAGTTAACACACAACAATAATGAAAATCACGTGAACAATGATTCCAAGTGGAAAATTCTAATACGAACAAAAATGAGAGCAAATGTATTTCGTATGATGACTAATATGACGTGACAAAGGACACAAAAAAATTACACTTAAACCAATTAATTGAATAAAAACAATGCTTCAGGCAATCTGAGTAAAGATTACGCAAAATCCTGAAATGTTTTTTCTGTCGACTGCTCGCAAATGTGGGCTGGCCAGGGTGAATGGTTGCAGGGTGTGATACCTTGGACATTAACCTATGTCAACGTATAGATTGTTGCATGAAGTCTATCCCCCTGCGGGGGATCTCTCCTTGTTAGGAGCAGCAGTCACACCGTGCAGAAAATATCAGGTCGTAAAGTTTGTACGTGTTTGTGAGAACACTGTTCGACACGGAGAAAAAAAGAAAAACCACAAACAATATACAGCGTGAGTCACTAACTATTGCCACCTAGAATAACTCCGAAACTATGATAGCAGCTGACAAGTTTGTGGGACAAACATTGCATGGGACAACAGGGGCCATAATATGACGTTGGTGTTTTGTTGCTAGGCGGGGTCGTGTCAGAGATATGAAGGTCAACTTTATTTTTTTATTTTTTTTATAGGATCCTATAGTTTGGTACTTATTTTCTGATACCGGCCACCGAGGCGAATTCATTGAAGTGTAACAGTAAGGTCTTTGAAGATCAATGAAGGTAAAAAAGGTGGCATGAACGTCTATTCACAGAATTTGTTGGTATAAATGCAGTGCTGAAATCTTCTTATCATAGACTGAGTGGTATTCCTTACCACTTCAGCACCCACCGAAGCACATGATCTGACATTTCTCTCTCGTATATCGTGCAAATACGAGGGTAATCCCACAAGTAAGGTCTCCTATTTTTTTATAGGGACAGAACCCTGTTTGTGTGGCAGTTGGTCACACTGTTATGGAGAGTGCTTCACGCGCTGTGTGTGAACATGCGCACGCCGCGCTGAGGCGCTCAGTCTTGACTTGGCACCCGTTGAGAATGGAGCTCCCGTTGGATGTTACCGCCAAGTGCGAATTGCGCGCAGGTATTCGGTTTTTGAACGCAAAGGGCACTGCGCCGATTGAAATCCATCGCCAATTGACGGAAGTGTATGGTGAGTCGTGCATGGATGTCAAAAACGTTCGTAAGTGGTTTAGAGAGTTTACAGCTGGTCGGACCGAAATTCACGACGAAGAAAGGAGCGGGAGACCGTCAATTTCTGAGGAGACAGTGTTGAAGGTTGGGCAAAGCATGCGTGAAGATCGGCGGATCACCCTGGATGATCTCTGCACGTTGGTTCCTGAGGTTTCCCGAAGCACCGCTCACAGAATTTTAAACAGTGAACTACCGAAAGGTGTGCGCAAGATGGGTGCCACGCATGCTGACTGAGGACGACATGCGGCAACGAGTAGATGCTTCCCGCTAATTTCTTCACCACCTTGCAGCCGAACAGCACAACTTTCTGGACTCAATTGTCACGGGTGACGAAACCTGGGCATACCACTTTACACCTGAGACCAAGCAACAATCACGCCGGTGGCGGCATCTTTCTTCGCCAAAGACGCGAAAATTCAAACAAACACAGTCTGCCGCTAAGGTCATGACATAGGTTTTTTGGGATCGGAAAGGGGTATTTTGGTCGACTTTATGCCCACTGGGACCACAATTAACGCTGAGAGGTACTGTGAAAAAACTCAAACAGGCAATTCAGAACCGGAGAAGAGGAATGTTGAGCAAGGGCGTACACATTCTCCATGACAACGCTCGCCCGCACATCGCTCGGCAAGCCGTTGCTCTCCTGCAACAGTTTCAGTGGAACATAATCACCCACCAACCCTATAGTCCTGACTTGGCGCCCGGTGACTATCACCTGTTCACTAGGTTAAAAGAACATTTGGCCGGAAAGCGATTCAGCTCCGACGACGAGGTGAAAGAATATGTTCATAACTTTCTGAACAGCATGGCGGCAATCTGGTATGACATAGGCATACAGAAACTGCGACAGAGTTTACAAAAATGCATCCACAGAAATAGTGATTATGTCGAAACATAGCTAAATGTTCAACCTGTAAAATGATGTAAGCCATTGTAGAAATAAATTGGTCTATCTACTTATAAAAAAATAGGGGCCCTTAATTTTGGGATTATCCTCGAATGAAGATCCGCCGAATACGACGTATCCATTTAACGTGCCATTGGAAAGTAAACAACATTCGACGATTTCGCAGTACAACACTAACAGGAACGGTAAGACTAATATCGTAGAATCAAGCGAATGTGAATGATGTGTTCCTTTGAAGAACAAGGCGATATGCTTTTAATTTACGGAGAATGCCAACAAAATTCAGTGAGAGCTAGAGACTAATACGCTGTAAGATATCCTCAACGTACTCATCCTACACGTACATTTAAATGTATGTATGAAATTGAGAACAACTGGATCTTTAACGCATCGGAAAAATATCCGGCAAAGAAATGTTACTAACGAGGAAACGGAAATTGGTATTCTTGTCACTGTTGGTCGAGATCCTTGCGTAAGTTTGAGTCAGTTCGCAAGGGAATCTGGCTTGAGTCAGAGTAGTGTTGTTCTTGTTCTGCATCGCCATAAATATCATCCTTACCATATCAGTCTCCACCAAGAATTAACTGGTACGCCTTGTATGCGTCACAATGAATTCTGCCGATGGGCTCTACTTCAGATTCAGAGCGATGACACATTTATTAATTTGATTTTATTTACTGACGTGGCTACTTCACGAACCATGGAAATGTTAATTTGCGCAACATGCATTATTGGGCAACTGAAAATCCATAATCGCTGCGGCAAGTTTCACACCGAAAACCGTAGTCGGTGAATGTATGGTGTGGCATTCTGGAGGACAGATTTATAGGCCCCTATTTCATCGAAGGAAATCTTAATGGTAGGAAGTACACCACACTGCTGCAAGAAACATTAGGTCTGTTACTGGAAGAAATACCTTTAGGAATAAGGAACAGAATGTCGTATCAACACGATGGGTGTCCGGCACATTTTTCACTGACGGCTAGAAATGATTACAGAGACAATTCCCACATCGTTGGATTGGACGCGCAGGAGATGTGTCGTGGCCGGCTCGCTCGCCAGACTTGACGCCTCTGGGTTTTTTTCTTGTGAGGGATTCGTAAAAGACATTGTTTACAAAGACATTCCAACTACACCTGAAGATAAGCCAGAGAGAATTGCTTCGATAAATTCCGATGTGATAAGGAATACCACTCAATCCATGATAAGAAGATTGCAGCACTGCATGGTCATCACTTCGAACACCTTGTGTAAATTGACGTTCATGCCACCTTTGTGACCTTTGTTGACCTGAAATGGGCTTTCACGGTTTGTTAATACCACCCAAGGGTGAATGACGGAAGGTGTGGACCAGAGGGATTTTAGGCACTTCATTCACTGTTTATTTTTTTACAACACACTTCTTTATTAATAACATTGATAATACTTTTAAAAGGAAGCAACCCAACAGGCCTTGTAAATCGCCTAACTGCATAAGTGAACTACTAAAAATAATCGTTAATATGTTGAACACAAACTTCAACTCACAAATAGCATTCAGTTGTTTACAAATTAATTAAATGTCTGTTCAAGGCAATTTCCCCACATAATCAACACAACTTGAAACCAGAATTCAATACATTTCCTTGCTATTAAATGTCTGCATAAGTTAATGGCCACACATAGTAACCTCTGAACAACAATTCAATTGACTTAAAAAAAAAAACACAACCAACTAAACATGTTTACAGAATTATGGGAAAGAAATGCATATACACCTTCTGTTTAGCGAATGAACCACTTTCGGCCTGAGCCACCAACAACATAAGTCGTTCTCATTACCCACATAGAGCCACTCCGAGGTACTGGAAGCAAAACGTAAGTCTTCCACGTGTACACCAAAGGCACGGTTTCCCAGACTGCAAGCTGTAAGAAACCAGTCAACATGCTTGCGCCACCAAGTACAGGAAGGCGTCGGGCTAGTAAACAACGCCCGCTATGGTGGGCGGGCGCGACTGCGTAACTGCTTGCCCCAGTGGGTCGGTTCCTCCCGCAGCCTCTGCGAAGACCGGTGGCGAAATAAATGAGATTAGCACCACCTGTGACACAAAGGGCAAGCAACTCACCAACGTAATAAGGACATAAATTACTTACATATACAACGTGTCCAAAACAGCTGCCTATCCACTACTTGCAAGCACCTCAGAGGACCCCTCTTAACACAGTGAATTCATCTAAACATACCGCGCAATCTGCGCAAAACCACATAAACGTCCTGCATGAGCACGCTACGCTTAAAATAAGGAGTATTAACTTAACACAACATACAACTTCTAAATCTCCGGGTGACTGGCCTGGACTCGTGGCCAATAAACCGCCTCCGCTCTTCACTTGCGAGGCACAAATAGGATATTCCCTGCAACACACTGATTAAAATATCTAAAACAGTGTTGGTTACACGATTAACACTCAATGTCACAGGGAAACATTAATCAGAAACAGGAGCCGGCCGCGGTGGTGTAGCGGTTCTAGGCGCTGCAGTTCGGAAGCGCGGGACTGCTACGGTCGCAGGTTCGAATCCTGCCTCGGGCATGGATGTGTGTGATGTCCTTAGGTTAGTCAGGTTTGAGTAGTTCTAAGTTCTAGGGGACTGATGACCTAAGATGTTAAGTCCCATAGTGCTCCGAGCCATTTCATTTTCAGAAACAGGCATCGGTTCGTTACAATAAACGCACAAATTACGTGGCTGAAAAACACAACCAAGCCAGTGGCACACAAGGTCAGTAATAGTAAGGCGCTTTATCATTTTCCCATTCAGAGGGGCGTAAAACAATAACACTTAAGCAGAGAAGTATGAGCGCATTTGAGCAATTCAGAGACTGACAACAACTAAGTTTTTAAATGCAGAACACAAGTCCTCACAGGATAAACGCGGCCTTACGCAATGGACTCCTAATGGTAAGGTCTAGCGTCCAAAGCACACTGCTCAATAAATACACCACAAGGGCAAGCACACTCAGTAATCGCCAGAACGATGGACACTGAGAACAAAATGCTGCTTGTATCCAAACCAACTGTGCTCGCAATGGCATCACATCAGTCACGGAGCCATAGGGACGAGAACGTAGTCACTAGAAGCAAACGGTAAATCCATCATAACCAAGGAAGCAGCATGTTCCCGACAGCATCGGCGACTCTACCCACCAAGTCCGCCGCAAAACGCCCAAACACAATCAGGCAACGTGGCAAACTGTCCTCTTGCGACCACACACGGCGTCGGCAGACACGGCTACACGCTCCGCGCACTACTGCCTCTCTCACTGTTTCCGCTCGGCCTCCAAAATCCAACCACTCGACTGTCCCAGGTGCCTCGCCGACTTCCCCCCACGAGGGGGCGCCACTTCTCTCTTTCGTCCGCGATACAGCGATAATATTATACGCGGTACGTTCGATAGATCAAACCCGAGCCGCCAAGGCTCACTTCAAAGACCTTACTGTTACACATCACTGGATTCGTCTCGATAGCCGCTACCAGAAAATAAGTACCAAACTATAGCATCCCATAAAAAAAGTTGACCATATCTCTGAAGCGACCCCACCTAGAAACAAAAAACCAACGTCATATTATGGACACCGTTGTCCCATGCAACATTTGTCCCACAAATTTTTCAGCTTCTATCATACTTCCGGAGTTATTCTAGGTGACAATAGTTAGTAACTCACCCTGACAAAAAAGTGCAACATCCACAAGCGGAGATGGAAACAACATGAAAATTCACGCGTTGAGAGGGCATATGATGTTACTATAACAATTACGAGTCAAATTTACAAAGAACTAGGCACTAACTGGTCATTGGTGTCCTAGATACGACATAGGCGCCGTTATCAACGCCTCACTGAGATTGAGCGAGGTCGTGTAATAGGGTTCCAAGAAGCTGTATGTCCCTCCTTTGACACTGCAGAAAGACTTGCCAGGAATGTAGCCACTGTATATGACTTCTGGTAGCCGTGGTCACGGGAATGTATGGGCGCAAGAAGACCGGACTCCGGACGGCCATGTGCCACTACCGAGACGAAAGACCATCGTGTTCGACGTGTGGCTCTGGCACATCGTACTCCATCTGCAGCTGCTGTATGAATGGCAGTTGCCACCATGATGACACAACGAACTGCTATAAATCCGTTACTTCAACGACAGCCCCCAGCCAGACGCCCTGTAGCGTGCGTTCCATTGACCCCAAACCACCACCATTTGCGACATCAATGGTGTCACGCGAGAGCTCTTTTTAGGGATGGATGGAGGTCTCTTTTGTTCTAATGAAAGCCGTTTCTGCCTCGATGCTAGTGATGGCTGTGTTTTGGTTAGGAGGAGGCCTGTCTGCACTATGGACGTACACCTGGAGTTATGGTCTGGGGTGTCGTTTTCATATGATAGCAGGAGCACTCACGTGGCTATCCCACGCACCCTGACGGCAAATTTGTACGTCAGTCTGGTGATTCGACCTACTGTGCTACCATACATGAAGAGCCTGCTAGGGTGTTTTACAACAGGACAATGCTCGCCCACATACCGCTGTTGTAACCCAACATGCTCTACGGGTGTCGACACGTTGCCTTGGCCTCCTCTATCACGGGATCTGTCTCCAATCTGAACAAGTGGGGCATCATCAGACGACAATTCCAGCGACATCCACAAACAGCATTGACCGTGCCTATATTGATCGACCAAGTGCAAAAGGCACGGAACTTCATCCCACAAATTGATAATCGGCACCTGTAAAATACAGTGCAAGTATGTTTGTATGCTTGCATTCAATTTTCTGGTTTTCACATGGGTTATTAATGCACCGGCATTTCACATTTGTAATGGCTTATCTGGCTGTTTCATTAACCTATGATCTTGCACTACTTGAGTATGTTACCTGGGCTCATGTATTTGCGTAATTTCATTACTATACAGTAATGAATTTTTGTGTTGCAATTTTTTTGCATCAGTGTAATATAACTAAAGATTAATTATGTCACCAAGCCAGATTCCCCTCAGTTCATTTGTTTCAAGTTTTTTTTTTCCAAACGGTTATCTTTTTAAAAAATCATGCCATATTATCGTGATTTCTCTTGCAATTGGTTACAAGGAATAACAATTTTATGCAAACAGCCTACTGCACAGTCACTATCTTCTACACTACCTGTTGCATTCTCTGTTGTACTAATGAAAGAACAGAAGGTTTATAAAACAGTTCTGTACGCTAAACTATGTCCAGTAGCTGATCAGTTACAGCATTACTACCCTTACTACAAATGCATTTGCGCTACAGAATTGGAATGGTTTTAATAGTCGAATGTTTTAAGGTATTGGTTTAATGGCGTAAGTTAAGTCGCATCTGGTTATAGGAATTATAACCATGCAGCGGGCCTGAGAGAATTTTCTGTTCTAGTTGCATTATCGAACTGTATCCAACAATTTGAACAGTTGTGCCCACGAGCGAAGGCTAGGACTGCACTGGCTTCCCAACTGGTATGATGAAAGTATTTTATAATCGTTAAATTCAACATTGTGCGAGGATTGAAGTTAGCGTCCGGTTTTCACGAGAGCTTGGTCAAGTTGGTAGGACTTGCATAAATGACTGAAGTTCAACTTTCTTTGTAAATATTTATGAAGTTCACTCAGTTAAAATTTGAAATAAAGGTTTGTGAATTTTTTATATCATTACAGTTTTCTGTGGCCTGGTACCTTCCTCTCACCCAAGTCCTTGTCACCAGTTTTTATGAAATGCTGACGGAAGAACAATATCCTCGACTCCACAGACTAGCGTCTAACTTTATTTCAACTATGAAATGAAGCCCCATCAACGTTGGACTTTACCAGATTTTAATTTGTGTAAATACATCCGTCTGGCTGTATCACGAACCATAGTTTTCGAAAACTTCTTGACCAATGTACTTGATGTTTTTACATAATATTCTAACAAATGTTCGTATACACATAAGCTACATATTATTTTTTTTATAAATCTCGAATAGTTCTGGACCGATTTACTTCATATTTTTACACGTTTCTCTAATGAACCTATGGGCAGAACTAGGCTACAGATTTACGGTATTTAAGGTATATAGTTATATATTTAAGATCTATTCTTATAAATGAAGACCAGTTGTAGTTTAAGCTTCTAGACCGATTTACTTCAAGCTTTTTCTCGATACTCAAATAAGCGTGCGGACGGACATAACATGTTTTTTAATTACTATATATTTGTATACAGGCAACATTGTTGGCAAAAATCTCGAAAATTTCAAAACCGATTTACTTCAGATTTTCAGACGGTACTCTAATAATCGTTCTGACGGACATAATTTACATCTTTCTGAGATTGTTAGCAAATATTTCGATAACTTATTGACCGACTTACTTCAGATTTTTACACTATATTGTAACAAAAATATTTAAATACATTCAGTATATAAATATACATCTAAAAATACAATGGGGAAACGTCGTTACCAACACTATCGTAAAATTCTTTGCCAATTTACTTCAAATTTGTACACGATTTTGTGACAGACATTCGGTCGCACACGGGCCACATATTTTTTTAACGACAGATAAAAAAAACTCTTATGATGTGCCCTGCTTTGAAAATGTACAGTTTTGGTTTCTTTATCATGGTCAGACAAATTGTTTTTCCCGTATATATTCTTTCTCATTATATATACACATATCAAAAAAAGTTTAGCATCGCCTCGGTTCCGAGAGTTCCGGAACCTGTAGAGAAGACTGGAATAGAGATCAACATAAACATCATTTCTGCCCATTTTATTGCTCATGAAAACCACACATTGCATGTTGCACCACCATGCAGCGAGAGCTTCAGAGATTGCTGTACACACCGGTACCTCTAATACCCAGTACCATGCCCTCTTGCATTGATGCACGCCTGTGTTCGTCGTGGCACACTAACCACTAGTTCATCAAGACACTGTTGGTCATCCTTAACGGCGATTCGGCGTAGATCTGAGTGGTTGGTGGGTCACGTCGCCCATAAAAAGCCCTTTTCAATCTATCCGAGGCATGTTTGATAGGGTTCATGTCTGGAGAACATGCTCTCGTTATCCTGAAGGATGTCATTCACAAGACGTGCACGTTGGGGGTGCGAGTTATTGTGCATGAAGACAAATGCCTCGCCAATATGATACCGATCGGAGGATGGCATTGACGTATTGTACAGCCGTACGGCGCGTTCCATGACCACCAGCGGCGTACTTCGGCCCCACAAAATCCCACCCCAAAACATCAGGGAAACCACCTTGCTGCATCCGCTGGCCAATATGTCTAAGGCATTCAGCCTGACTGAGTTGCCTCCAAACACTTCTCCGACGATTGTGTGGTTGAAGGCATATGCGACACTCATCGATGAAGAGAACGTGATGCCAATTCTGAGCGGTCCATTCGGCATGTTATTGGGCCCATCTGTACCGTGCTGCATGGTGTCATGGTTGCAAAGGAGGTTCTCGCCATGGACGTCGGGAGTGAAGTTGCGCATCATGCAGCCTATTGCGCACCGTTTGAGTCGTAACACGATGTCCACTGGCTGCACGAAAAGCAAAGTTCAACATGGTGGCCTTGCTGACAGGGTTTCTCCGAGCCATAATCCGTAGGTAGCGGTCATCCACTGCAGTAGTAACCATTGGACGGCCTGAGCGAGGCATGTCATCGACAGTTCTTGTCCCTCCATGTCCGAACAACATCGCTGTGGTTCACTCTGATACGCGTGGACACTTCCCTTGTTGAGAGCCCTTCCTGGCACAAAGTAACAATGCGGACGCGAGGTATCCGCGGTATTGACCGTCTAGGCATGGTTGAACTACAGACAACACGAGCCGTGTACCTCCTTCCTCGCGAAATGACTGGAAATGATCGTCTGTCGGACCCCCTCCGTCTAGTAGGTGCTGTTCGCCGGCCGGAGTGGCCGTGCGGTTCTCGGCGCTACAGTCTGGAACCGAGCGACCGCTACGGTCACAGGTTCGAATCCTGCCTCGGGCATGGATGTGTGTGATGTCCTTAGGTTAGTTAGGTTTAATTAGTTATAAGTTCTAGGCTACTGATGACCTCAGAAGTTAAGTCGCATAGTGCTCAGAGCCATTTGAACCATTTTGAGGTGCTGTTCAAGCATGGTTGTTTAGATCTTTAGGCGGGTTTAGTGACATCTCTGAACAGTCAAAGGGACTGTGTCCGTGGCACAATATCCACCGTCAACGCCTATCTTCAGGAATTCTGGGAATCGGGTTGATGCAAAAGGTTTTTTGATGTGTGTATATTTACAATACATTGTGCACATGACAATGCGTAATTTTGTCTTCTTCCTAGGAAGCGGTTTTGACATAAAACAGGAAAATTGTGTATATGACTTTCGGCTTATGATCAGCATACGTTAGTACTACAGAATAAGAATCAGCAATAACGATAAACCAGACTCGAGATCAAAGAGACGGAGAAAGAGGCGATGGATAGACAAGTGAGGGAGGGGGGTGGAGGGGAGGAAATAGAGAGATGGAAGAAGGAGATGGGAAAAGAGAGGTGGGAGATGGAGTGGCGATGGAGAGATGTAGTGGCAGGAGGAGATAGAGAGAGGGTGGACGAAGTGATTGTCAGAGGTGGGAGAGAGGAGGTGGACAGAGAGAGGGAGGGAAGAAGGAGTTCAGGATGTATATCGATTTTCCATATAGATATTTATCAACTGCGAAACATTTCCGGGTTCGCTAGTTAATCAAAACAGTTATTGCTTTGGCAGAAAAACAAAAAAGTTGCCCGCATCTCGTGGTCGTGCGGTAGCGTTCTCGCTTCCCACGCCCGGGTTCCCGGGTTCGATTCCCGGCGGGGTCAGGGATTTTCTCTGCCTCGTGATGGCTGGGTGTTGTGTGCTGTCCTTAGGTTAGTTAGGTTTAAGTAGTTCTAAGTTCTAGGGGACTTATGACCACAGCAGTTGAGTCCCATAGTGCTCAGAGCCATTTGAACCATTTTGAACAAAAAAGTTGAAAATAAAAGCTAATGACAAAACCCTGCTCATAAAAGTATACTGCGATATTGGCCTCTTAGAAGTAGTCGCACTGTGTTGTGAAAACGTCTTACTAAGTTTCTTGCGCATACAGCCAGCGTCATACAGCTGTTTTATTAACGCACCGTCCCGGAACAGAAGAGCTGAGGTAAAAGACGGGGGTGCTGAGCAGACTCGAGACCGCAAATATTTGCCAGGCCTATACTACGTACGGTTTCTGACGTCACAACCTCCCTACACGAAAAAGCATCTTTTGCTAACAGCTTAATGGAAGTTCCGAAGTTATGCACCAGTTCATTAGTATCTGCTGTAAAGAGCAACGGCCCGTGGGATACTCCCGAGATCATCTTTACATCAACCATTTTCTTCACATTAAGAAAGACGTGTTTAGTTCTACACGCTACGAAGTCAGCAACATTTTCACAACTCTGGTCTGATATTCTCTGTTCTGGACCGAGCAGATGAAGTGATCGTAAGCGCTGTATTTAAAAGTTCTCCATCAGAACTCGCAGACTCTAAAAGCACGCTTTTTCTAGTGGTCGGCGTTAAAGATAAATCACAAACACACCCCTTTAGGTGCGGTATGAAAAACGCCAAGAAACGTTAAGTACCTATAAGCGCAAACGTGTAGATGGGAATAGTATCCTTTACCAGTTTAGTCAACCAAAATGTCACTTCATCTCCTTCATAAGAGGAAAGAGAAAAATTTTAGATCAACTTCGGAGATGTGGTACCAGATACCAGGGCGTTCAATAAGTACTGTGACATCTTCTCGGTCAATTTCACTTGAAAAAATGAGGCATATATTGTAGAAAATCTTGAAATACTCCCGCTTCAGCCCCTATAGTTTCGTGAAGTTCCAATAGGTAGCAGCGCTATACGCAGCCATGAACTGGTGTCTGTAACTACGCTATGTGATCAAAAGTACTCGGACACCTCCAAAAACATACCTTTTTCAAATTACGTGCATTGTGCTGCCACCTATTGCCAGGTACTCCATATCAGCAACCTCAGTAGTCATTAGACAACGCGAGAGAGCAGAATGGGACGCTCCGCGGAACTCATGGACTTCGAACGTGGTCAGGTGATTGGGTGTCACTGGTGTTATACGTATGTAAGCGAGATTTCCACTCTTCTAAGCATCCCTAGGTGGACAGTTTCCGATTCGATAGTGAAGTGGAAACGTGAAGTGACATGTACAGCACAGAAGCGTACAGGCCGATTTCGTCTGTTGACTGACAGAGACCGCCGACAGTTGAAGTGGGTCGTAATGTGTAATAGGCAGACTTCTATCCAGACAATCACACAGGCATTCTAAACTGCAAGTACGATGACAGTTAGGCGGGGGGGATGAGAAAACTTGGATTTCATGCTCATCAGCCACACATCACGCCGGTAAATGCCAAACGACACCTAGGTTGGTGTAAGGAGCGTAAACATTGGACGATTGGACAGTGAAAAAACGTTGTGTGGAGTGACGAATCACGGTACAGCATGTGGCGATCCGATGGCAGGGTGTGGGTATGGCGAATGCCCGGTGAACGTCATCTGCCAGCGTGTGTAGTGCCAAAAGTGAAATTTGGAGGCGGTGGTGTTAAGGTATGGGCGTGTTTTTCAGTAGGGGTTTTGCATCCCTTGTTGTTTTGCGTGGCACTATTACAGCACAGGCCTACACTGATGTTTTAAGCACCTTTTTGATTGCAACAGGTTACGAGCAATTCGGGGATGGTGATTGCATCTTTCAACACGATCGATCACATATTCATAATTCACGGCCTGTGGTGGAGTGGTTACACGAGAATAACATCCCTGTAATGATCTGTCCTGCACAGAGTCCTGGCCTGAATCCTATAGAACACCTTTGGTACGTTTTGGATCGCCGATTTCGTGCCAGGCCTCACCGACCGACGTCTATACCTCTCCTCAGTGCAGCACTCCGTGACGAATGGGCTGCCATTCCCCAAGAAACCTTCCAGCACCTGCGAGAGTGGAAGCTGTCATCAAGGCTAAGGGTGGGTCATCACCATATTGAATTCCAGCATTACCGATCGGCCGCATACAGCTGTGACCCTTGCAGTGTTGGAAAATACGGACACTCTCATTCGAGGTGATCGACAGATCACAACTGCTGCACAACTGGAGATCTCTGTTGTTCGATACGCATGTCCAAATGAATTTGCATGGGGGCTTAATTAATAGGAAAAGGACTAATATTAATGAATAAATGCAATAATTTTAGTCGCTGTGTGACCGGTTACGAAGTCTCGTAACCGGTTGGCCCTGATTAGTATTAGCACGCAATCTGACTGCATAAAATAAAAATAAAGAATGACAAGGAATTTACGTTAACACAATTGATTAATTAAGTCAGCTGCAACTATAAAAGCTACGAAACAACAAAGCACAAGTGTAACTGTTCTGTGTGTGGTAGTGTGACTCAACCTACATGTATCTGGTTCGGTTCTTTCTCAGTACGACAAAATATTTTAAACACCATTTACAATGAACTAATTGAAAAACCAGAAATACAATAATTGCACATAGAAACCAGAATTACAAGTCTAATAAATGAACACGAGCCAGATGCTTTGTTGACTGTACCTGTGAGCAAGAGGGATTGTCATTAAAGAAAACTGTTATACCTTTTTACCTCATTATATATTGACGAAAATATTCCATTACACCAGCATCATAAATCAAAAGCCCATCTCCTTTCTCAAATATATTCTGACAATTGCAACATCTTTCATCTATACATTACACCAACCGAACAGCGTCTACTCTCTCGCCCAACAGAACAACAACTGCCCTCGACATCCTCTGAACTACTAATGCCCAGTGGAGGCGGCGGAATAATAACCTTCGGTGCAATCTCTGGCGCTGTGACTCTGTGTAGCCACCTTTCAAATTTTGCGTCGTAAAATACAGGCACAGCAATATCGTATTTATCTGCCGGTACTGGGCAACCGAATCTCAAGTACAACGTCTGATCGGTACGGGAATATAAACAATCTATGTTCGAGTACAGGTCGTTGACGCATTGTTGACGACATATGGAGGTTTGGGTCTGGCTGTCAGTCGTGCAGCCGGCCGCGGGGACCGAGCGTTTCTAGACGCTTCAGTCCGGAACCGCGCGACCGCAACGGTCGCAGGTTCGAATCGTGCCTCGGGCATGGATGTGTGTGATGTTCTTAGGTTAGTTAGGTGTAAGTAGTTCTAAGTTCTAGGGGACTGCTGACCTCAGATGTTAAGTCCCATAGAGCTCAGAACTACACTCCTGGAAATTGAAATAAGAACACCGTGAATTCATTGTCCCAGGACGGGGAAACTTTATTGACACATTCCTGGGGTCAGATACATCACATGATCACACTGACAGAACCACAGGCACATAGACACAGGCAACAGAGCATGCACAATGTCGGCACTAGTACAGTGTATATCCACCTTTCGCAGCAATGCAGGCTGCTATTCTCCCATGGAGACGATCGTAGAGATGCTGGATGTAGTCCTGTGGAACGGCTTGCCATGCCATTTCCACCTGGCGCCTCAGTTGGACCAGCGTTCGTGCTGGACGTGCAGACCGCGTGAGACGACGCTTCATCCAGTCCCAAACATGCTCAATGGGGGACAGATCCGGAGATCTTGCTGGCCAGGGTAGTTGACTTACACCTTCTAGAGCACGTTGGGTGGTATGGGATTCATGCGGACGTGCACTGTCCTGTTGGAACAGCAAGTTCCCTTGCCGGTCTAGGAATGGTAGAACGATGGGTTCGATGACGGTTTGGATGTACCGTGCACTATTCAGTGTCCCCTCGACGATCACCAGTGGTGTACGGCCAGTGTAGGAGATCGCTCCCCACACCATGATGCCGGGTGTTGGCCCTGTGTGCCTCGGTCGTATGCAGTCCTGATTGTGGCGCTCACCTGCACGGCGCCAAACACGCATACGACCATCATTGGCACCAAGGCAGAAGCGACTCTCATCGCTGAAGACGACACGTCTCCATTCGTCCCTCCATTCACGCCTGTCGCGACACCACTGGAGGCGGGCTGCACGATGTTGGGGCGTGAGCGGAAGACGGCCTAACGGTGTGCGGGACCGTAGCCCAGCTTCATTGAGACGGTTGCGAATGGTCCTCGCCGATACCCCAGGAGCAACAGTGTCCCTAATTTGCTGGGAAGTGGCGGTGCGGTCCCCTACGGCACTGCGTAGGATCCTACGGTCTTGGCGTGCATCCGTGCGTCGCTGCGGTCCGGTCCCAGGTCGACGGGCACGTGCACCTTCCGCCGACCACTGGCGACAACATCGATGTACTGTGGAGACCTCACGCCCCACGTGTTGAGCAATTCGGCGGTACGTCCACCCGGCCTCCCGCATGCCCAGTATACGCCCTCGCTCAAAGTCCGTCAACTGCACATACGGTTCACGTCCACGCTGTCGCGGCATGCTACCAGTGTTAAAGACTGCGATGGAGCTCCGTATGCCACGGTAAACTGGCTGACACTGACGGCGGCGGTGCACAAATGCTGCGCAGCTAGCGCCATTCGACGGTCAACACCGCGGTTCCTGGTGTGTCCGCTGTGCCGTGCGTGTGATCATTGCTTGTACAGCCCTCTCGCAGTGTCCGGAGCAAGTATGGTGGGTCTGACACACCGGTGTCAATGTGTTCTTTTTTCAATTTCCAGGAGTGTATTTGAACTATTTGTCAGTCGTGCACGGATAGCCAAATGGTTTTCCGCTTCGAGGGCCGAGCGGGAGGGTTCTTCTTCATTTGACTTGCTGCAGCGTTACTTATGTGAAGTTTTCCTCGTTAGTGTTGTTCTGTCTGCAGAGTGAGGCATAGCGCCTCCGCTACGCCTTACTGTGTGTTTAATGTTCGTCTGCTTGCAGCGGCGTCGGCCATTCCGCTATGTCTACCATGGTTTCCACGTGCGTTCCACGAAAATGAACTGTGAGCTTCACTTTCCATAAAACAACGTGATACGTGCAACCCGGATCTCTAGAAATCCACGACTGGCTTGCCGATACAATTTCATGTGATCTCTGATCAGGTCCACACCGCTTATTTTGATTCAGACGAGTACGTGTTTTACGTGAAATTTGTGGATTCCCTTCACGTTGAAAGATTAGTGTCGCGACATGGTTCTCAAGTCCCGTCCAAGCATCGCGATAATTCCATTAGTATGGGGCCACTTGGATGCTGAAATAGAATATACCATTGTTCGAGTCTTCAACCTCCCGCCGGAAGTAGATGACAACTTTCTAAAGAACATACTGACTCCTTATGGTAACACGAAAAACGTCCGTCGTGAACGCTGGTCTACTCAACACAGATTACAGTGTTATACTGGAATTCGTTCCCTTGAAATGCTTGTCAAACGCAATATTCCACCACATTTACAAGTGTATGGTTACCGCGTTCGTGTCATGAATACTGGTCAAGAGGAAACCTGCTCCTATGTAATGAAAGTGGACACGTTCAGTCTCATTGCCCGCGGAGGGTTTTTGTGTTAAAGCCGTCATTAGTGCAGCGTCGCAAATTGAGGTTGCTGTTGTTGTTCCTTCCACTCCCACCATCGTACCTACATCTGCTTCGGATCATAATCAACAAAAAGTTAATTATTACAATTGTGTCAATGAATTTTCGCCTTTACCTCCGCGACAGGTCCAGAATCCAATTGCCCCCAAACAGAAACTGTTCTGTAACAGTGACAAAGAAGCGACGTCGCACTCAAGAGAGTGTGTCCCCTGCTCCTCCCGAATCTGCGATACCTCCCGTCCGTGGTACGGTTAGTGGCGAAGAAGTTATCTCCAGCACCACTCGTGCTCGCCAAGTGGCTCCTTCTGAGCTTCCTGTGTGAGGAGAGGGACCGGAGTCCCCCTCTTCGTCTATGTGTCCTCCGTTACAGTCTGAGACGATGCAATGTCCTCCTGTTCCTTCGTCTTCAGGAATTTTACGTGTGCTTTTGGCCGTTGTTGGGTGCTAACTTTACGTGTCATTTGATTGAAGTTTTACAGGGTAGAGTTTTACCGAACTCGTTCAAAGTGGGGAAAAATTGTTTTAATCCCGAAACGCCCTAGACCAGCTTCCCCTGACAGCTTTCGCCCAATTACTTTGTTAAACTTTGAATATAAGACTGTGGCGAGGGCAGCTAATAGTAGGATGTCGGCTCTGATGGAGATGATTGTTGCAAAACATCAAAGTTGCGTACTTGGCCGTACCATTCTTACCACTATAGTCGAGTGTCGTGACGTTTTTGCGGTTGCTGCTGTAACGTCCATCCCTTGTGCTTTGCTAGACTTGATACGACATTTGATCGTGTTAATCACGACTTTTGGCTTCGGATTCTGTAGGCAGTTGGTTTTACTGTTGACACACGGCAAGTTCTTTCAAATCTGTTTACGGGTGTTTTAGCATCGGTGGTTGTTAATGGACAACTTACGTCCCCAATGAATATCAGTCGGGGAATTCCTCAAGGAAGCCCGCTGTCAATCACTTGGCTTCTGTTGTCTCTGGAGCCTCTACTTCTGATTCTAGAATTCCAGCTGAAAAGCTGGACGTTTTCCCGAGGAACTATAGCTGTTCGTGCATACGCGCATGACGTGGTGGTTCTACTCCGTAACTCTGCGGAGGTACCTCGACTGAAGGCTGTAATCAATGATTATTCTCGGAGTTCAGGTGCAAAACTTAAAAGATAAATGCAAGCTTCTTTCCTTGCGAGATTTTGATGACGTCGTTGTTCCATGGGCTACTGTAGTGTCTCTCTGTATGATCATTGATCGGGGGGTGGGGTTTGTGGGCGCACGACAGCAAGGTCTTCAGCGCCATTGATCGGAGTCCGGTCAAAACACCGACGCTCAACTGGAAGTCTGTTACGGGAAAAATTCAGGGGACGATACTAGAACGTGAAAGGCGTTCTGTTACTCTGCTCCAGAAAGTCTGATACTGGATACTGCATGAAGGCTTAATTAAATAAAATGCAAATAATTTTAGTAGCTGTATGTCCGGTTACGAGGTCTCGTAACCGGTTGGCCCTGAGTAGTATTAGTACGCAATCTGACTGCAGAGAATAACAATAACGAATGAAGGGAAATTTCTGTTAACACAATTGATTAATTAAGTCCCCAGCAACTATAAAAGCTACGAAACAACAAGGCACAAGTGTAACTGTTCTGTGTGTGGAAGTGTAATTTAACGTACACATCTGGCACGGTTCTTCCTCAATACGACAAGATATTTTAAACACCATTTACAATGAAGTAATTAAAAAAACAGAAATACTATAGTTGCACATAGAAACCAGAATTACAGTCTAATAAATGAACACAAGCCAGATGCTTTGTTGACTGGACCTGTGACCAAGAGGCATTGTTATTTAGGAAATCTGAAATAAAAAAATTTTTTTGTTACCTTCATATATATTGACGAAAAATACACTGTGATCATTGCAACATTCCCAATCGAATAGCATCTGATGTCTCGCTCAACAGAACAACTGCACACGACATTCCCTCAACTAGTACTGCTATCGACATCCTCTCAACAAGCACTGCCCACGGCAACCTCTGAACTACAACTGCCCCAGTGGAGGCGGCGCAAAAATACTCTTTGGCGCAATCTCTCGCGCTGTGACTCAGTGTAGCCACCTTTCAATATACATTAACTGTGGATATTGTCTCACAGACACAGTCCCTCTGACTGTTCAGAGTTGTCACTAAATCCGCCCAAAGATGTAAACAATCATGCATGAGAAGCGCCCATTAGACAGAGGGATCCGACAGCCGATCACTTCCAGTCATTCCACCAGGTAGGTGGTACACGGGTCGTGTTGTCTGTAGTTCAACCATGCTTAGACGGTCAATACCACGGATACCTCGCGTCCGCATTGTTACTTTGCGCCAGGAAGTGCTCTCAACAAGGGAAGTGTCCACGCGTATCAGAGTGAACCACAGCGATGTTGTTCGGACATGGAGGGACAAGAACTGTCGATGACATGCCTCGCTCAGGCCGTCCAATTGTTACTACTGCAGTGGATGACCGCTACCTACGGATTATGGCTCGGAGGAACCCTGTCAGCAAGGCCACCATGTTGAACTTTGCTTTTCGTGCAGCCAGTGGACATCGTGTTACGACTCAAACGGTGCGCAATAGGCTGCATGATGCGCAACTTCACTCCCGACGTCCATGGCGAGGACCATCTTTGCAACCACAACACCATGCAGCACGGTACAGATGGGCCCAAAAACATGCCGAATGGACCACTCTGGATTGGCATCACATTCTCTTCATTGACGAGTGTCGCATATGCCTTCAACCAGACAATTGTCGGAGACGTGTTTGGAAGCAACTCGGCCAGGCTGAACGCCTTAGACTCACTGTCCAGCGAGTTAAGCAAGGTGGAGGTTTCCTGATGTTTCAGGGCGGCGTTATGTGGGGCCGACGTTCGCCGCTGGTGGCCAGGGAAGGCGCCGTAACGGCTGTAGTATACGTGAAAGCCATCCTCCGACAGGTAGTGCATCTATATCGGCAGGTTATTGGCGAGGAATTTGTCTTCAAGGACCCCCATCGTGCATGTCTTGTGAATGACTTCCTTCAGGATAACGACATCGCTCGACTAGAGTGGCCAGCATGTTCTCCAGACACGAATCCTATGGAACATGCCTGGGAGAGATTGAAAAGAGCTGTTTATGGACAATGTGAGCACGATCGACTCTGAGGGATCTACGCCGAATCGCCATTGAGGAGTGGGACAACCTGGACTAACAGTGCCTTGATGAAGTTTTGGTAGTATGCCATGACGAATACAGGCATGCATCAATGGATTTAGAGGTACCGGTGTGTACAGCAGTCTGGACCACCACCTCTGAAAGTCTCACTGTGTGGTTGTAAAACATGCAATTTGTGGTTTTCATGAGCAATAAAAAGGGCGGAAATGATGTTTATATTGATCTCTATTCCAATTTTCTGTACAGGTTCCGGAACTCTCAGAGTCAATATGATGCGGAACTTTTTTTGATGTCTGTATAAACCTCAAAAGAAATTCTAACACATATATATTCTATGATGTATGGATAAAAAGAAGGACCTTCAGTGTTCATCCCGCATGAATTTCTACCTGTACCTGATTTTATAAAACGATATTCCCAGTAACAGTGCACTACTATCACCTCAGAGTGGACACAACATCTTAAAAAAATGGCAAACAAAAAGAGCAGTATTTACATGAGGAACCAACAATATAAATATGCATGGAATAAGGAATTTGATCATACAAGAAATAAGAAAGTATAAAAGTGACATGTTTTTTCAACGTTACGCAGTTACTTCAGTGGATCCTCAAATGCAATAAAATGTAATAATCAGATGAGCAAGTATCGCCTAATTGTACTGAAAGTTTAAAATATCCTGAGAAAAGTAGTTTTAGCACACCCATACAACCAACTTCTCATTCTCATTACCCCAAAAAGGAATATTAATGACACCAGTATGTTAAACTACACTCAGAATAAGCAAAATTCTTCTGAAACTACGTCACAGTTACGAAAATACAGTATATCTCCTACCTTTGTCATCAATGCAGTAAAAATCACAGCTTACTTTTCACAAAGCAACACATCATAGTGGTCCAGTAAAAATAATAATATAGCTGTGCAGCTTCACTAAGGCACTGAGAATGTACTCATTTCACTAATCGGGGCTCCAAATACACCCCACAAAATTTATCCTGACAATTACTTTCTTTAAGATCCACTAACTTTGCTGAAGAAATATAACTAAATACATCCACAATAAACTTGATTAACTGATGAAACATTCATCTCTACGGGTATACTGCACTGCATATGATCAGCGTTCGATTTGTAGAGCTTTGCCATTCGCATTATCTTTCTTCATAGACAGGAGGATTAGTCTCAAGAAGAATAAGGCACTACTATGATTAAAACTTTTGCAGACACCGCATGTTACTTCCTGTCCAAAAGACCAAGTTCAGGTAGTGATCGTATTAAAATTCTGTACCAGGGCTGGGATTTGAACCCGCGTCCCCAGCTCATTCGGCTGGCCCGCTAACTACTACGCCACCCTGGCACTGCACAGACAACCCTAGCCTTCCTCCCTCCTTTACTCTGCATGTGTACATCATAGACGTTTAAGACCTGAAATGGTCTCTGGAACCACATAGTTCCATTTGATTAACGCACATTTGTGTTTTCAGGCAGGATCCTTCCCACCTCATTCAATGTCGTTGTGCTATTCCAAAAGAGTTGGAGAGCCTTTGTAATATTAAACAGGTTTAGCGGGAATACCAAATGAGCTGGAGCTTGAATGGGAATTTAGATTGAGGAGAGAGGCCAGCTGGTGTAGCCCGTGCACTTGTGCAAAACTACCACCAGGATCGTGTAGTGGTTAACACAATTACCTATTGAACAGAAGGCCTGGATTTGAATCCTGGCATTGTTACAAATTTTCGTTCGTCGCTTCAGTCTGCATGTACAATGATGAGCCAGAACATTATGACCACCTACGCAGAAGCCGGTATGTCTACCTTTGGCACGGATAATAGCGGCGCCGCGCCGTGGCTTGGAAGCAAGTACGCCTTGGTATGCCTCTGAATGGAGTTGGCACCACAGCCGCACACACAAGTCACCTGATTCCCGCAAATTGAAGGGGCGGGGGGGGGGGGGGGGACGATGAGCTCGGACCCCACGTGCTTACTAATAACCTAGATGTGTTCAAAAGGGTTCAGATCTGGCGAGTTTGGAGACCAGCACATGAATTGCAACTGTGTTCGTCGAACCACTCTATCACACTATCGGCCTCGTTGACAAAAGCCACTGCCTCGGGAAACATGATCGTGATGAAGGGGTGTACGTGGGCTGCAAGTGTACGATAGGCCTCGGCAGTTATGGTGCCTTGCACGAGCTCCACCCGTGAATGTTCCCCAGAGCAATGTTCCGTCGTGCAGTATAGGTGCCAAAGAGCTGTTCCCCTGGAAGACGACAGATTCGCACCCTGCCATCGGCATGATGAAAAAAGTATTGGGATTCATCAGACCATGTAACGCTCTGCCACTGTGCCAAAGTCCAGAGCCGATGGTCGCGTGTCCATCTCAGTCGTAGAAGCCGATGTCATGGTGTTAACATTGGCTCATGCATGGGTCGTCGACTGCAGAGTTTGGTGTGCTGTGTGTTCAGACACACTCTGCCTAGTATAAAGTTTGATATTGGTTCGGCCACAGTTATTCGCCTGTCCAATTTTACCAGTCTGCCCAACCTAGCGTCCGACATCTGTAATGAGGGGTGGCCGCCCACCCTCACGACGTCTGGACATGGTTTTGACCTAAGTTTCGCCACATGTTGGAGACAATTCGAACACCCGGCAAGTCGTTCACTTTCCGACATACTCTTTCTGAGCCTCTGGTCGATCACAATCTGCCCTCGGTCAAATTCAGATAGATTGCGCGTCTTCCCCATTCTACACCCGGAAGCACGCTCACTGGTACTACAAGGAACGTGCGTGTGTCTGACAAGCAGGTGACACTGCTATCGCCTGGAAGGGTTTATACCGATAATAGGTCGGTGGTCATAATGTTCTGGTTGATCAGTATATATCTCCTTTATTATGTTAGTCTGGAAACGATAATTTACATGTATTCCCTGACTGTAATAGTCAGTGACTGGAACATGAGAAGTAATTTTATGTGAAACACGCTACTCAACGGCTTGCTCTCCAACAGTCAAGACTGTTGTTGTTGTGGTCTTCAGTCCTGAGACTAGTTTGATGCAGCTCTCCATCCTGTGCAAGCTTCTTCATCTCCCAGTACTTACTGCAACCTACGTCCTTCTGAATCTGCTTACTGTATTCATCTCTTGGTCTCCCTCTATGATTTTTACCCTCCACACTGCCCTCCAATGCTAAATTGGTGATCCCTAGATGAATCAGAACAAGTCCTACCAACCGGTCCCTTCTTCTCGTCAAATTGTGCCACAAACTCCTCTTCTCCCCAATTCTATTCAATACCTCCTCATTAGTTATGTGATCTACCCATCTAATCTTCAGCATTCTTCTGTAGCACTAAATTTCAAAAGTTTCTATTCTCTTCTTGTCCAAACTAATAATCGTCCATGTTTCACTTTCATACATGTCTACACTCCATACAAATACTTTCAGAAACGACTTCCTGACACTTCAATCTATACTCGATGTTAACAAATTTCTCTTCTTCAGAAACGCTTTTCTTGCCACTGTCAGTCTACATTTTAAATCCTCTCTACTTCGACCATCATCGGTTATTTTGCTCCCCAAATAGCAAAACCCCTTTACTACTTTAAGTGTCTCATTTCCTAATCTAATTCCCTCAGCATCACCCGACTTGATTCGACTACATTCCTTTATCATCGTTTTGCTTTTGTTGATGTTCATCTTATATCCTCCTTTCAAGATACTGTCCATTCCATTCAACTGCTCTTCCAAGTCCTTTGCTGTCTCTGACAGAATTACAATGTCATCGGCGAACCTTAAGGTTTTTATTTTTTCTCCATGGATTTTAATACCTACTCCGAATTTCTCTTTTGTTTCCATTACTGCTTGCTCAATATACAGATTGAATAACATCGGGGAGAGACTGCAACCCTGTCTCACTCCCTTCCCAACCGCTGCTTCCCTTTCATGTCCCTCGACTCTTATAACTGCCGTCTGGTTTCTGTGCAAATTGTAAATAGCCTTTCGCTCCCTGTATTTTACCCCTGCCACCTTTAGAATTTGAAAGAGAGTATTCCAGTCAACATTGTCAAAAGCTTTCTCTAAGTCTACAAATGCTAGAAACGTAGGTTTGCCTTTCCTTAATATTTCTTCTACGATAAGTCGTAAGGTCAATATTGCCTCACGTGTTCCAATATCTCTACGGAATCCAAACTGATCTTCCACAAGGTTGGCTTCTACTAATTTTTCCATTCGTCTGTAAAGAATTCGCGTTAGTATTTTGCAGCTGTGGCTTATTAAACTGATTGTTCGGTAATTTTCACATCTGTCAACACCTGCTTTCTTTGGGATTGGAATTATTATATTCTTCTTGAACTCTGAGGGTATTTCGCCTGTCTCATACATCTTGCTCACCAAATGGTAGAGTTTTGTCAGGACTGGTTCTCCCAAGGCCGTCAGTAGTTCTAATGGAATGTTGTCTACTCCGGGGGCCTTGTTTCGACTCAGGTCTTTCAGTGCTCTGTCAAATTCTTCACGCAGTATTGTATCTCCCATTTCGTCATCATCTACATTCTCTTCCATTTCCAGAATATTGTCCCCAAGTACGTCACCCTTGTATAGACCCTTTATATACTCCTTCCACCTTTCTGCTATCCCTTCTTTCCTTAGAACTGGGTTTCTATCTGAGCTCTTGATATTCATACAAGTGGTTTTCTTTTCTCCAAAGGTCTCTTTAATTTTCCTGTAGGCAGTATCTATCTTACACCTAGTGAGATGTGCCTCTACACCCTTACATTTGTCCTCTAGCCATCCCTGCTTAGCCATTTTGCACTTCCTGTCGATCTCATTTTTGAGACGTTTGTATTCCTTTTTGCCTGCTTCATTTACTGCATTTTTATATTTTCTCCTTTCATCAATTAAATTCAATATTTCTTCTGTTACCCAAGGATTTATACTAGCCCTCGTCTTTTTACCTACTTGATCCTCTGCTGCCTTCACTACTTCATCCCTCAGAGCTACTCATTCTTCTTCTACTGTATTTCCTTCCCCCATTTGTGAAATTGTTCCCTGAAACTCTGTACAACCTCTGGTTTAATCAGTTTGTCCAGATCCCATCTCCTTAAATTCTCACCTGTTTGCAGTAAAGGCTCTGAATGTTTAAATGTCGTGTGTTAAATCCACAGGAAGTTACAGACACAACTTCGTAATTATATATAAAGTAATAAAGACTACTGTTCCTTAAACAAATCTCAGAATTGCTGAACTCGGCAGTAACATGGCGTATGGAACGTCTAGGGATCAGGACTTAGGAGAGGGCATTCAAGGCGGTATTTTTAAATAAGAACAGGAAGATATAAGGAATAGACAATATATACAATTGACGGTACTGGATACAAAGGACGCGCTTAGGATTGGTGGCCATGCTGCCAGTGGCTTGGAGGAGCGGGTGTGACTGCGTCATGGAGGAGTGAGCAGAGGATGCGTGCTACGGGTCAGAGGTGGCAAGAAGAGAGAGCCAATTCTGTAATCCAGGCTCGGATCATAACCTTCCACGCCTCATGCGACGTCCATTCACGCTTTCTGTTAATGGCATACTGTGTTGGTGCGAGCCGCAGTAGCACGTTTCCAACAACTAACACAGCAAGGAAAATAAAATCCTTCTATTCACAAAATTTGCAATACATTTTTTATGTGAGAAAGTGTACAATGAACATCAGACACTCTAGATTCAAATGGTTCAAATGGGTCTGAGCACTATGGGACTCAACTGCTGTGGTCATAAGTCCCCTAGAACTTAGAACTACTTAAACCTAACTAACCTAAGGACATCACACACAGCCATGCCCGAGGCAGGATTCGAACCTGCGACTGTAGCGGTCGTGCGGTTCCAGACTGTAGCGCCTTTAACCGCTCGGCCACTCCGGCCGGCAGACACTCTAGGGAAACGGGAGCTGTCCTGCAAGGAGCCCCATAGACTGAGAGGGTGCATCACACACAATGTGATCAAAAGTATCCCGACACCCTCAAAAACATACGTTTTTCATATTAGGTGCATTGTGCTGCAACCTACTGCCAGGTAGTCAATGGCAGCGACCTCCGTAGTCATGAGACATTTTGAGAGAGCAGAATGGGGCCCTCTGCGGAACCCAAGGACTTCGAACGTGGTCTGGTGATTGGATGTCACTTGTTTCATACGTCTGTACTCGAGATTTCCACACTCCTAAACATCCCTAGGTCCACTGTACCCGATGTGATAGTGAAACGGAAACGTGAAGCGACACGTACATCACGAAAGCGTACAGGCCGACCTCATCTGTTGACTGACAGAGACCGCCGACAGTTGAAGAGGGTCGTCATGTGTAATAGGCAGACATCTATCCGGACCATCACACAGTAATTCCAAACTGCATCAGGATCCACTGCAAGTACTATGACAGTTATGCGGGAGGTGAGAAAACATGGATTTCATGGTCGAGCGGCTGCTCATAAGCCACACATCAAGCCGGTAAAGGCCAAAGGACGCCTCACTTGATGTAAGGAGCGTAAACATTGGACGACTGAACAGTGTAAAAACATTGTGTGGAGTGACGAATCACGGTACACAATGTGGCGATCCGATGGCAGTGTGTGGGTGTGACGAATGCCCGGTGAACGTCATCTGCCAGCGTTTGTAGTGCCAACAGTACAACTCGGCGGCGGTTGTGTTATGGTGTGGTCGTGTTTTCCATGGTGGGGGCTTGCAACCCTCGTGGTTTTGCGTGGCGCTGTCACAGCACAGGCCTACTTTGATGTTGTAAGCGCCTTCTTGCTTTCCACTATTGAAGAGCGGTTCGGGGATGGTGACTGCATCTTTCAACGAGATGAATCCCTTGTTCAGAATGCACAGCCTGTGGCGAAGTGGTTACACTACAATAACATCCCTGTAATGAACTGGCCTGCACAGAGTCCTGACCTGAATGCTATAGAACACCTCTGGGATGTTTTGGAACGGCGACTTCATGCCAGGTCTCACCGACCGACATCGATACCTGTGATCAATGCAGCAGTCCGTGAAGAATGGGCTGCCATTGCCCAAGAAATCTTCCAGCACCTCATTGAACGTATGCCTGCCAGAGTGCAAGCTGACATCAAGGCATATTGAATTACAGCATTACCGTTGCAGGGCACCACGAAGTTGTAAGCCATTTTCAGAAAGTTGTCCGGATACTTTTGATCACATAGTGTATATATCTAAATGCTTTTGCAAAAAGTAGGGATAAATACTAGTTAATTTAAACATCTGAAATAAGAGACTTAGGTTGTCGTTATCACATCAGAGTATTTCATCCACTGACCATCATTTCACAGATGAGAATATGCACATAAATTGGCTGAAATTTCTTATTATATCCTCATGTAAAAAATAATGCATTTTGGTGACAAACATAATGAGACATAGTAATACAAAATATTAATACCCTAGTAGCTTACGAGGATCTGAATGCCAACTGGGGTTAGATTAATCATCTACTGATCAGTACTTGAACGCAATGTAAGTTAAGGTAACATAATGTTGTTATCAGCTAAGTAAAATATTCTGTTACATTTCACAATACAACTTAAATGAAAAATTAATAAAAACGACACAAAAAACTCTACAAAGTAAAAAGAAATGTTTATTTCCCCTTTAAGCTGAGTATAAGTAGTAATATCCTCAGCCAGGCTTCTTCGCATCGGGGGACCGCTAAGTAAAGTAAAAAAAAAAAAAAAAACATAAGAAGAGCAAACTGGTTCAAATGGCTCTGAGCACTTAATATCTGAGGTCATCAGTCCCCTAGAACCTAGAACTACTTAAACCTAACTAACCTAAGGACATCACACACATCCACACCCGAGGCAGTATTCGAACCTGCGATCGTAGCAGTCGTGAGGTTCCGGACTGAAGCGCCTAGAACCACTCGGCCACCGCGGCCGGCAGTTAACAGCAGCTATACTTTCTAGAACAGTACACTTCTATTACTGCTGCGTATAAGGCTCTTCTGTTTGGCGTCTTGTCTTCCAGTTCTGCGCGTCCCGCATCCACACCTCAAAGTATCTAGTGAAGCTATAGTTACTTATTAAGTAAAATATGAAAACCAATCCGTCTTTTAGTAGCCTAACATTGTTAAATGATAGAGTTACCTATTTATTTTATATCATATTTTTACGTAGTTGCGTACGAACTTAGTTCCATTAATTAATCTATCTTACGAGGCGAATGCCTTACTCTGGTCTGATGACAGCGCACTAACTGACACTCCATTAAACCGTGGTATGCCGAGCGCGGGGCTGTGACCTAATGCAGCGACCCGAACGGGCAGTCGCGTGTGGCGAGGGCAGGCGTCGTTAATGGTTGTGTCCATACTGCGAGTATTTCTGGCGAAATTAATTAAAACATAGACTCTGTAGTTTGATATTTTTGGTTTGATGTTTATCTACATTGCCAACGTATCTGAGTACTATTTAAGTTTCGTGTTTTATCATTTTTGGATGTACCTGTATTCTGTTTTTATTTTATTTACTTAGCAGTCCCCCGACGCAACGACGCTTGGATCAGAATATTACTACTTACATTAAACTTAAAGGGCAATACGTATTACTTTTTCTACTTCGTAGAGTTTTTGTGTCCTTTTTAAGTTTCTAAATTAACTTTTTTATTTCATGCTTTTTAACCTTCATATTTTACTAGCAGACACAGTACAATGCACACTCTGTCCCCACATTCACACAAATACTTTCCGGGGCGAAACACGAAACTACGACACGAGATCTTTTAATTCACACACCCCGCGTGGGATTAGCCGAGCGGTCTAAGGCGCTGCAGTCATAGACTGTGCGACTGGCCCCGAGGAGGTTCGAGTCCTCCCTCGGGCATGGGTGTGTCCTTAGGATAATTTAGGTTAAGTAGTGTGTAAGCTTAGGGACTGATGATCATAGCAGTTAAGTCCCATAAGATTTCACACACATTTGAACATTTTTTAAATTGACACACATTTTCACTGACTGTGTTTTGGTATATATTTAACTAGACCAGGTTACATAAGCAACAAGTAGTGGCGATAATTCTAAATCAAGTGGGCTGGCCTTGTGTTCTCTTGCAGTAGGCTGCCTAAACTATTAGGGCAAAATCATTTGTTTTAGTACTGGATTGTAAAACTGAAAAAGAGCTATAAAGAGTCTCTGATAGCGTATGTCTACTTTTTGCAGGTGATTCATAATCACCCTTGTCTTGCTTCGTAGGTGCTGAAACAGGCGACTTCAAAAGCCAAAAATCATCATTTTTTGGTCAACCATAATAGATAAAGATCTCCCAGACTTTTATTGAGATCTCATTGAACTCTAGAATCTGGTAGGGCATAACATGAAGTAGCGCTTATGGATCACTTAGCGAATATCATTGTACGTAATTCAGATGATGAAATTTAATTGAGTGATCTGACTTTCATGGAACATGGCTAAGAATCATACCCATTCAACCAACTATGAAATAGAAATACTCCGTATACATGGTCTGATAGTACAGTTCTGGCTACGAGAGAAATTTGTTTGCTGTGAACGTAATTTGCACCTGTGGCATAATGTTAGTTATTGTCTTAACGAGTAATTATACCATTACTGCATGTGGTACACTGTAATATGATGTTCAAATAAGGATTTCTTCTGTGGGATGCAGCAACACAAATGGCGGCGGATTGTTGAAAGCTGAGACTGAGATGTAGCGAACCTTGTGATAACTGAAACACAGGTCTAGGGTGCCGACGTTCTGCTGTCCTCCAATATTGCCAGTCTGGTGTAAGGTCCACAGTAAGGAGAGATGGACTACAGACTGGTGCAGCAGCCGTCGTTGCAGGAAAGCTGTACAGTTTGTTGTTGTTGTGGTCTTCAGTCCTGAGACTGGTTTGATGCAGCTCTCCATGCTACTCTATCCTGTGCAAGCTTCTTCATCTCCCAGTACCTACTGCAACCTACATTCTTCTGAATCTGCTTAGTGTATTCATCTCTTGGTCTCCCTCTACGATTTTTACCCTCCATGCTGCCCTCCAATACTAAATTGGTGATCCCTTGATGCCTCAGAACATGTCCTACCAACCGATCCCTTCTTCTGGTCAAGTTGTGCCACAAACTTCTCTTCTCCCCAATCCTATTCAGTACTTCCTCATTAGTTATGTGATCTACCCACCTAATCTTCAGCATTCTTCTGTAGCACCACATTTCGAAAGCTTCTATTCTCTTCTTGTCCAAACTATTTACCGTGCATCTTTCACTTCCATACATGGCTACACTCCATACAAATACTTTCAGGAATGACTTCCTGACACTTAAATCTATACTCGATGTTAACAAATTTCTCTTCTTCAGAAACGCTTTCCTTGCCATTGCCAGTCTACATTTTATATCCTCTCTACTTCGACCATCATCAGTTATTTTGCTCCCCAAATAGCAAAACTCCTTTACTACTTTAAGTGTATCATTTCCTTATCTAATTCCCTCAGCATCACCCGACTTAATTCGACTACATTCCATTATCCTCGTTTTGCTTTTGTTGATGTTCATCTTATATCCTCCTTTCAAGACACTGTCCATTCCATTCAACTGCTCTTCCAAGTCCTTTGCTGTCTCTGACAGAATTACAATGTCATCGGCGAACCTCAAAGTTTTTATTTCTTCTCCATGGATTTTAATTCCTACTCCGAATTTTTCTTTTGTTTCCTTTACTGCTCGCTCAATATACAGATCGAATAACATCGGGGAGAGGCTACAACCCTGTCTTACTCCCTTCCCAACCACTGCTTCCCTTTCATGTCCCTCGACTCTTATAACTGCCATCTGGTTTCTGTACAAATTGTAAATAGCCTTTCGCTCCCTGTATTTTACCCCTGCTACCTTTGGAATTTGAAAGAGAGTATTCCAGTCAACATTGTCAAAAGCTTTCTCTAAGTCTACAAATGCTAGAAACGTAGGTTTGCCTTTCCTTAATCTTTCTTCTAAGATAAGTCGTAAGGTCAGTATTGCCTCACGTGTTACAGTGTTTCTACGGAATCCAAACTGATCTTCGCCGAGGTTGGCTTCTATTAGTTTTTCCATTCGTCTGTAAAGAATTCGTGTTAGTGTTTTGCAGCTGTGACTTATTAAACTGATGGTTCGGTAATTTTCACATCTGTCAACACCTGCTTTCTTTGAAATTGGAATTATTATATTCTTCTTGAAGTCTGAGGGTATTTCGCCTGTCTCTTACATCTTGCTCACCAGATGGTAGAGTTTTGTCAGGACAGGCTCTCCCAAGGCCGTCAGTAGTTCCAATGGAATGTTGTCTACTCCGGGGGCCTTGTTTCGACTCAGGTCTTTCAGTGCTCTGTCAAACTCTTCACGCAGTATCGTATCTCCCATTTCATCTTCATCTACATCCTCTTCCATTTCCATAATATTGTCCTCAAGTACATCGCCCTTGTATAGACCCTCTATATACTCCTTCCACCTTTCTGCTTTCCCTTCCTTGCTTAGAACTGGGTTTCCATCTGAGCTCTTGATATTCATACAAGTCGTTCTCTTATCTCCAAAGGTCTCTTTAATTTTCCTGTAGGCAGTATCTATCTTACCCCTAGTGAGATAAGCCTCTACATCCTTACATTTGTCCTCTAGCCATCCCTGCTTAGCCACTTTGCACTTCCTGTCAATCTCATTTTTGAGACGTTTGTATTCCTTTTTGCCTGCTTCATTTACTGCATTTTTATATTTTCTCCTTTCATCAATTAAATTCAATATTTCTTCTGTTACCCAAGGATTTCTACTAGACCTCGTCTTTTTACCTACTTGATCGTCTGCTGCCTTCACTACCTCATCCCTCAAAGCTACCCATTCTTCTTCTACTGTATTTCTTTCCCCCATTCCTGTCAATTGTTCCCTTATGCTATCCCTGAAACTCTGTACAACCTCTGGTTCTTTCAGTTTATCCAGGTCCCGTCTCCTTAAATTCCCACCTTTTTGCAGTTTCTTCATTTTTAATCTACAGGTCATAACCAATAGATTGTGGTCAGAGTCCACATCTGCCCCTGGAAATGTCTTACAATTTAAAACCTGGTTCCTAAATCTCTGTCTTACCATTGTATAATCTATCTGATACCTTTTAGTATCTCCAGGGTTCTTCCATGTATACAACCTTCTTTCATGATTCTTAAACCAAGTGTTAGCTACGATTAAGTTATGGTCTGTGCAAAATTCTACCAGGCGGCTTCCTCTTTCATTTCTTAGCCCCAATCCATATTCAGTAAGAGAACTGTTTAGACACCAAACAAATAAAGTAAATAAAAGCATTACTTGACTGGTAGCTTTCTCCAAGCATACAAAGACCCATTACAAATAATGCAGCAAGGAACATAGTTCAGCTAATACAAAAGCAACAAATATGAGGTTCTCTAAACTATAGTACGAACAATGGTGTCGAAACAGCGAGTAGCTGGCATCTGCGTACTGTCACGTGGCACAGTGGCTCCGAGAGCGACTGGGCTGTGTGGTTGCTGCTGGCCATTCTGTATAGCAGCGGCAGAGGACACTCGTGGTACAGAGCTTCTGGAAAAGTGGCTCAGTGGACGTGCACCACTGGCTCTGCCGGATCCCGCACAATCGCTATTGGTGTCTGACGGAAACTTGCGTTGCCGTTGCCACCTTTGAGACTCCCATGGGGTGGTATCGATAAGTGATACCACAAATACCAATGCGGGGTGACAGGAGTAGGACGTTTTTACAGTGTTGGATATGAGTCAGTACAGACACACATCCCTGCACTTCTGCCATAGTTCACATCAAGCACAGTACTTCTCGAGTACTGCATCTGCGTCGCTAACTTAGACCATCACTCTTTGCTTTTGTATCACCTCAGTCGTGAGGATTACAGGAACAAGATCGAATATAGGAAGGAGCTTAATGAAGAAGGTACGTACACAACTACTCTCAGTTTCAGAGTGTCAGTTTTTATGCAATTTTATACAATTTTCAAATTATATTAATCAAAATTACTAAGATATTGGCTGACATAAGCTACAGATCTTGTATGTCAAATGCTGAACGTGTGACCCATGTTGAATCATGTTCCAAACCTTGAAATGTATTTCTTGAATGTTCTGTTTGCTCTAATAATTCAAAATATTCATCTTCACTAATTTTTTTTAAAAAATATTTATGAAGAATGCAAGCTGCATTTTCATTTGATAGGGCATTGTCGACGGAAAGTTCAGTTTAGTCCATAAAATATTCTCCAATTTTGAACTTAAATCTCAAGGGCATTTTCTACAACTCTCCTCGCTTCGCATAATCTTTTATTATAACATTCTTTCCTTGCATCTTGTCTCGATTGCCGATAGGGAAATGGTCTCATTAGATTCTCAACTGCAAAATCTTTAACACCTATGAGAACACAAGGAAATAAATCACATTGCCTAGGAAGGCTTATGTCTTTAGGCACATTAATTTTGAAAAATATTTTAAAATCCTACCATGTTTGAAGTTTCAAAAACACCACTGTCACTGTTTCTTCCGTAACCTCCAATGGCAACACATGAAAATCTGTAATCTGCTCCAGCGATTGCCAAAAGAATTATAGAAATTTTTTGAAGTGGAAGTGGTGATTAGAGCCACTGATGTTTGGACATTTGACAGTTACACGTTTTCCGTCAATACTTACAATGCTTTTTCCGTTTTCTGTAGTTTCTTAGTTGCTCCAAATTTCATGGCGGTATGTTTCGTCTTTGAAACTAAATGGCTCTGAGCGCTATAGGACTTAACTTCTGAGGTCATCAGTCCCCTAGAACTTAGAACTATTTAAACCTAAGGACATCACACACATCCATGCCCGAAGCAGGATTCGAACCTGCGACCGTAGCGGTCGCGCGGCTCCAGAGTGTAGCGCCTAGAACCGCTCGGCCACTTTGTCCGGTTGAAACTAAATGAAAAATTAAATGCAGTTTCTTTTTTACCATACATGTTACGCTTCTTTTATGTATGAAACCTGTTCAGTGGCCTGTAATACATGTTTGTTTATATATAATGGGGACCGAATAAACGCAACCCCAGGATCACACACAAGGACCAGCAGAAATGGAAATCATAAGTAACACCAAACGATAATTTAACTCGACAACACGTTTTCCGTCAATACTTCCAATACATTTTTTTGCGTTTTCCGTCGTTTCTTAGTTGCTTCAAATTTCAAGGAGGTATGTTTCCTCTTTGAAACTAACTGAAATGCAGTTTTTTTTTGCCGTACACGCTTCACTTCTTTTATTTATGAAGCCTCTTCAGTGCCATGTAATGCATGTTTGTTTATATACACAATGCATTATGCAATAGTTACAAGTATGTTACTATGCGAGAACTTCTTATGTTTCTCTTTTGTTTTTCACGTTAGAAACTTGTACAGCAAAAGTTGTTTCTAACAAGAGAAAAAGTGAGAAGATGTAACGCAGTAACTTACTTGTAACTATTGCATAATGCTTTTAATGCTTTATATATATATATATATATATATATATATATATATATATATATATATATATATCAAACGTCCATTACACGGCACTGAAGAGGTTCGATAAATAAAAGATGCGAAGCGTGTATGGGAAAAAAAACTTCATTTCAGTTAGTTTCAAAGACGGAATATACCTCCATGAAATTTGAAGCAACTAAAAAACGACGTAAAGGCAAAAAAAAAAAGAAAAAAAAAAGAACTGTATTGGAAACATTGGCGGAAAACGTTTTGTGAATTATCGTTTGGTGTTACTTACGATTTTCATTTCTGCTGGTCCTTGTGTGTGATCGTGGAGTTGTGTTTATTCGCTTCCCATACTCCAGATGGTCAATATCCACGTTTGTGTGTTTACAGGTATGTATTGTTTCCAACTGTCGCCGTGTGTTTATCTTTCGTCATTTGTCTGCGTTGTGTCTGTGGTTTGATATTCCTTCATTTGTTTTGTGTGTATATGCGTATTTGTGTCTGTGTGTGTGTTTTGTTATCTGCGAATGTGTCGTGTTTTGTGAGAATGCATTTTCTTCATTGTGTGTCTTTTGTTATGTGTGATTGTGTTATTCTGTATGTAAGTTTTTGTTTGTGTGTGGTTATGAGAGAGAGAGAGAGAGAGAGAGAGAGAGAGAGAGAGAGAGAGCGAGAGCGAACCACAGATCCCCATAAACAATAGAGACACTACAACACACACAGAAACGCAAAACAGTAAGACGCATGAGATGAGTAATAGAAACAAGTGGTACATGTTAACATACAAACAAGATCAACACACAGAATAGCAAATTTACTAAAGAAACAAGGATTTGACATTGCATACAGAATAAGAAACACAGTTCAGTCACATTTACAAACAACAATAGTCAAACCAGATTTATGACAGACTGGAATTCCATAACTAGGTATAAAGAAAACATGACAAGCTGGAAGAATGAAAATAGCCATTTTACCTTTGCTGAACACCTGATAAAACATGGGCATGAACCATCGGAAATGGAACATGTCACGAAAATTATTAGAGTGAAAAATTACAACAAAAGACTTCTGACGTTAAAGGAAAAGTATCATATACGAAGAGCCGTTGCAAGAATAAGAAAGTAATTAACGACCAAACCGATATAAGCAATAAGTGACCATGTTATCCACCAAAACAATAACACACAGAAGTTTGGAACATAACCAGAATCAGTAATTAATGAATCCTATCCCTCCCCCTTTCGTCTGTCTGTCTGTCTGTCTGTCTCTCTCTCTCTCTCTCTCTCTCTCTCTCTCTCTCTCACACACACACACACACACACCCATACATCCACACACATTCATATTCTGTGTTATATTGATTCCGTGCTTTTCACATGCATCCCTCATCTTTCATAGACAGGTTAATTTGAGCAACAATTTTGACTGTTAGTGTTCAAAATCTGTCAGATTCTCGATGTGGATTATTTTGATTTACGTTGTCTAACGTTATGTTTCATTAGCTGAAAGAGAAACAAAGCATAATCAGAAATGACTGTGCAACGTAACGTTACATTCTCGTTAAAAGAATAAGAAAGCGATCAATGCTTAGTGTGACAAGAACGCTGCTACGAGCACCTTTCTGCTAAAAGATGTAGGTTTTGTCTCCTGCACAGATAACACATCGCACGACACATTGATCGTTGCTAGCGTGAACTTCATATCTGCCGTTTTACGTAGGTTACTTATAAGTTAGTAGCTGTAAATGGTTTACGACATCAACATCAACTTTTTCAAGAGCCACGTCCGCTGAGGTTATTTCAGTTTATTTCCTTCGAAGTGGGAGTCATTCTCTTACGGTAAAACAGTTTCTCTGCTACCGTGGCAAAATGTACACGTGGAAAGTGCTTCCTACCACATTGCGGCAACGGCTCAAGAGAAATGAAATAACCAACTTCTGCGTGCAAGATCACACGACTTCTCCAAGCAGTCCCCACCAACGATATTCGGCCTCAAGTAATTTAGAACTTCTCCAGTTCATTTTTGCTTCTACGTTGTGAAAAAGCATGTAGTCTTTATAGACACGCAAAGAACTACATCCAACTGTGATAGTAGTTTGCCCAGTAAATTTAGTTGCTCGAAAACGTAGCATTAGGAGACATGAACTACTACTATATCCTGCTATTATACCGCAAATATGAACTTACAAGGAAACTTTCACGTAATCAAATGGCTCTAAGCACTATGGGACTTAACATCTGAGGTCATCAGTCCCCTAGACTTAGAACTACTTAAACCTAACTAACCTAAGGACATCACACACATCCATGCCCGAGGCAGGCTTCGAACCTGCGACAGTATCAGCCACGTGGTTCCGGACTGAAGCGCCCATAACCGCTCGGCCACAGCGGCCGGCTCCATGTAATCGCTGACGAAAATGACCTCCTGAATCATCTCCATATTCGATTTACATAATTCATCTAAAGCTGAGATATAGATATATTTGATACTAGTACTGCAAGAAGCAGTTACGCACATAAGAACGTGCTTATTTCTTGAACAAACTACATCTTGTAGTATTGGACCTGAAGATTTTCTGTATGTCAGATAAAGGCTTTCTTCACCGAGCCAATAGCGACTACTGTTTGGTTATACAGCATGTCTTTAGCAATGATCCGTAACATGTTCAGTTGCCTCAAAACCTCAATTCCGTTTCTAACTAGAGAATCCGAAAATTCTTGGGCACTTACTTGGATTTTATCTAAGACTGAGAAAGAAATTGTTTTACGAGTATTGCATTGTGAACTTCCCTTTATTTCAGTCTAAAGCACTTTTTATGACGCAATCTTTACCGGTTTCAGTCTTACATTTGACAACGTATCTAATGAACATTTGAGTCACCACATGCGTTCCGTTACCAGTCACATCTAATGACGGCCAATGTAGGGCTAAAACGGTTTTTACTACGTCGTGGAATGTGATTGTGGCTGAGGTAAGGGGAACTTAACGTCAGTCAAATTCTTGTACCACGAAATGTCGATTCTTTTGTAGTAAAACACCTAGAAGTAACCGTCCTGAGTCACCTAACAAGAAATGACCGCACAAATGAAACTGTGGGAATTGCAGACGTCGTGCTAAGATTCACTGGAAGAATTTTATGGAAATGTAATCCGATCACGAAAGAAGTCGCTTATAAAACACGTGTTCCTTCGATTCATGAGTACTGTTCTTCAGTCTGGGACTCTTACCTAGTGGAATTAACAGAAGAGACAGCGAATGCCCAACGAAGAGCGCCTCTTTGGTCACGGGCTCCTTAACAAAGCGCGAGAGCCTTACGGAAATGCTCGGGAACTCCTACGACAGTAGTCACAGTTGTGTGTCACGCAGAAGGTTGCTGTTTAAAACTCCGAGAGTGTACGTCGGATGAAGAGTTTGGCATCATATTCTTCCTCAAGCAACGGCCATGATGAAGGAACCAGAGCAATTATGACTGATATGAAAATTCCCCCCTCCCCCCCAATGAACCATGGACCTTGCCGTTGGTGGGGAGGCTTGCGTGCCTCAGCGATACAGATAGCCGTACCGTAGGTACAACCACAACGGAGGGGTATCTGTTGAGAGGCCAGACAAACGTGTGGTTCCTGAAGAGGGGCAGCAGCCTTTTCAGTAGTTGCAAGGGCAACAGTCTGGATGATTGACTGATCTGGCCTTGTAACAATAACCAAAACGGCCTTGCTGTGCTTGTACTGCGAACGGCTGAAAGCAAGGGGAAACTACGGCCGTAATTTTTCCCGAGGGCATGCAGCTTTACTGTATGATTAAATGATGATGGCGTCCTCTTGGGTAAAATATTCCGGAGGTAAAATAGTCCCCCATTCGGATCTCCGGGCGGGGACTACTCAAGAGGATGTCGTTATCAGGAGAAAGAAAACTGGCGTTCTACGGATCGGAGCGTGGAATGTCAGGTCCCTTAATCGGGCAGGTAGGTTAGAAAATTTGAAAAGGGAAATGGATAGGTTAAAGTTAGATATAGTGGGAATTAGTGAAGTTCGGTGGCAGGAGGAACACTTCTGGTGAGGTGACTACAGGGTTATAAACACAAAGTCAAATAGGGGTAATGCAGGAGTAGGTTTAATAATGAATAGGAAAATAGGAACGCGGGTAAGCTACTACAAACAGCTTAATGAACGCATTATTGTGGCCAAGATAGATACGAAGCCCACACCTACTACAGTAGTACAAGTTTATATGCCAACTAGCTCTGCAGATGACGAAGAAATTGAAGAAATGTATGATGAAATAAAAGAAATTATTCAGATAGTGAAGGGAGACGAAAATTTAATAGTCATGGGTGACTGGAATTCGAGTGTAGGAAAAGGGAGAGAAGGAAACATAGTAGGTGAATATGGATTGGGGCTAAGAAATGAAAGAGGAAGCCGCCTGGTAGAATTTTGCACAGAGCACAACTTAATCATAGCTAACACTTGGTTTAAGAATAATGATAGAGGGTTGTATACATGGAAGAACCCTGGAGATACTAAAAGGTATCAGATAGATTATATAATGGTAAGACAGAGATTTAGGAACCAGGTTTTAAATTGTAAGACATTTCCAGGGGCAGATGTGGACTCTGACCACAATCTATTGGTTATGACCTGTAGATTATAACTGAAGAAACTGCAAAAAGCTGGGAATTTAATGAGATGGGACCTGGATAAACTGAAAGAACCAGAGGTTGTACAGAGTTTCAGGGAGAGCATAAGGGAACAATTGACAGGAATGGGGGAAAGAAATACAGTAGAAGAAGAATGGGTAGCTTTGAGGGATGAAGTAGTGAAGGCAGCAGAGGATCAAGTAGGTAAAAAGACGAGGGCTAGTATAAATCCTTGGGTAACAGAAGAAATATTGAATTTAATTGATGAAAGGAGAAAATATAAAAATGCAGTAAATGAAGCAGGCAAAAAGGAATACAAACGTCTCAAAAATGAGATCGACAGGAAGTGCAAAATGGCTAAGCAGGGGGGCTAGAGGACAAATGTAAGGATGTAGAGGCTTATCTCACTAGGGGTAAGATAGATACTGCCTACAGGAAAATTAAAGAGACCTTTGGAGATAAGAGAACGACTTGTGTGAACATCAAGAGCTCAGATGGAAACCCAGTTCTAAGTGAAGAAGGGAAAGCAGAAAGGTGGAAGGAGTATATAGAGGGTCTATACAAGGGCGATGTACTTGAGGACAATATTATGGAAATGGAAGAGGATGTAGATGAATATGAAATGGGAGATACGATACTGCGTGAAGAGTTTGACAGAGCACTGAAAGACCTGAGTCGAAACAAGGCCCCCGGAGTAGACAACATTCCATTGGAACTACTGACGGCCTTGGGAGAGCCAGTCCTGACAAAACTCTACCATCTGGTGAGCAAGATGTATGAAACAGGCGAAATACCCTTAGACTTCAAGAAGAATATAATAATTCCAATTTCAAAGAAAGCAGGTGTTGACAGATGTGAGAATTACCGAACAATCAGTTTAATAAGCCACAGCTGCAAAATACTAACACGAATTCTTTACAGACGAATGGAAAAACTAGTAGAAGTGGACCTCGGGGAAGATCAGTTTGGATTCCGTAGAAATACTGGAACACGTGAGGCAATACTGACCTTACGACTTATCTTAGAAGAAAGATTAAGGAAAGGCAAACCTACGTTTCTAGCATTTGTAGACTTAGAGAAAGCTTTTGACAATGTTGACTGGAATACTCTCTCTCAAATTCTAAAGGTGGCAGGGGTAAAATACAGGGAGCGAAAGGCTATTTACAATTTGTACAGAAACCAGATGGCAGTTATAAGAGTCGAGGGGCATGAAAGGGAAGCAGTGGTTGGGAAGGGAGTAAGACAGGGTTGTAGCCTTTCCCCGATGTTATTCAATCTGTATATTGAGCTAGCAGTAAAGGAAACAAAAGAAAAATTCGGAGTAGGTATTAAAATCCATGGAGAAGAAATCAAAACTTTGAGGTTCGCCGATGACATTGTAATTCTGTCAGATACAGCAAAGGACTTGGAAGAGCAGTTGAACGGAATGGATGGTGTCTTGAAGGGAGGATATAAGATGAACATCAATAAAAGCAAAACGAGGATAATGGAATGTAGTCGAATTAAGTCGGGTGATGTTGAGGGTATTAGATTAGGAAATGAGACACTTAAAGTAGTAAAGGTGTTTTGCTATTTGGGGAGCAAAATAACTGCTGATGGTCGAAGTAGAGAGGATATAAAATGTAGACTGGCAATGGCTAGGAAAGCGTTTCTGAAGAAGAGAAATTTGTTAACATTGAGTATAGATTTAAGTGTCAGGAAGTAATTTCTGAAAGTATTTGTATGGAGTGTAGCCATGTATAGAAGTGAAACATGCACGGTAAATAGTTTGGACAAGAAGAGAATAGAAGCTTTCGAAATGTGGTGCTACAGAAGAATGTTGAAGATTAAATGGGTAGATCACATAACTAATGAGGTGGTACTGAAGAGGATTGGGGAGAAGAGGAGTTTGTGGCACAACTTGACCAGAAGAAGGGATCGGTTGGTAGGACATGTTCTGAGGCATCAAGGGATCACCAATTTAGTATTGGAGGGCAGCGTGGAGGGTAAAAATCGTAGGGGGAGACCAAGAGATGAATACACTAAGCAGATTCAGAAGGATGTAGGTTGCAGTAGGTACTGGGAGATGAAGAATCTTGCACAGGATAGAGTAGCATGGAGAGCTGCATCAAACCAGTCTCAGGACTGAAGACCACAACAACAACAATAACATAAAAATTTATCTGCAGTCGTTCCTTACAAGCGTCATTCGTTAATCGATCAGGTACAGGGAAAACTCTGGTGTTACCAGTGATAACCTCCGCCACACACTCTAAGATGGCTTACGGACTATAGACGCAAATGTGTAATACTATAATTGGTTTGATGTAGTTTTCCATTGCTGGCTTTTGGCAATTATCCTCTTGAGCGTAACTAATGCTGACCACCACATTGACGAACTGCCTTACACAGTGGAATATCTGTGGCTGTGAAGGCCATTCGTTTCTTCGACAGCAACTTCAAGTACGGTTTTCAGTAGTGACTCATGTCTCACTATGTTCCCATTATTCTAATGGCTCTGAGCACTATAGGACTTAACTTCTGAGGTCATCAGTCCCCCAGAACTTAGAACTGCTTAAACCTAACTAGCCTAAGAACATCACACACATCCATGCCCGAGGCAGGATTCGAACCTGCGACCGCAGCGGTCGCGCGGCTCCAGACTGTAGCGCCTAGAACCGTGGTCGGAGCTCATTTTCATCCAGAAAGGAATTTCCTTGGAAGTTGTTCGACAGAGAGTGGAAAAGTGTAAATCTGAGGGCGAAAGATCAGGTAAATAAAGTCTGATGTGGAATGGCTTTCCAACCCAGCTCCTGTGTAGTATTTTTTGTAAATCTAGCAGATTGCGAGCGGCTGTTATAGCGGAGTAGCATCACTTCACGCAGTCTTCATGGTCGTTATTCTGGGACGTCACAACGGTTGATAACAAACGTTAGCAGTGATGGTTATATCCGGGGGAAGCAATTCGTAGTACACCATACCTTCGTTGTTCCACGAGATACAGAACATTATGGTTTTGTACGAGGAGTTGCTGCTTTGTTTGGGCTCAACCATTAATTTCTTTTCCTCATGGCAGCCCTAAAGATACCATTTCTCGTCATCAGTAACGTTATAGGAAAAGAATGGTTCGTGTACTTCACGAGCCAGTTGATGACGACCAAGCAGAGATACACATATGACCACCCACCGAGTTTTGTGATTTTGGTTTAGGGGACGCGATCCCCTTGCACCCGATTTTTGAATCTTCTCCATGCAAATGTAGCACGATTGTGGTATGATCACAGTTCATCACATTTGCCGGTTCTCGATTACAATAAAGTGGATCATTGTGAATTAATGCGTCTAAACGATCTCCATCAAACATTGAACATCTTCATGAACATGGAGAGTCAGTAGTGTCAAAACGATCCTCCTTAAATCGAGAAAACCATTTTTCTGCCGTGGTCTGTGCACTGGCAATGTCCCCCTACACGGCACATATATTTCTGGCTGTTACCCCTCTGCTAAACTCGTACAGAAGAATAAGCCGGAAATGTTCCAATTTCACCACTTAGCACTCCATTTCCTAGCGTCCACAGCTCCTCTAATTATCTCCAAATGACAAAATGACAATATGTAAACTCAAATAGCAACAATGAACTATAAATGAAAAATGACAATCGATAAATAAACCCATAGCGACCGGAATACCAACATGCAAAACAAAAACTCCACGAACTTATCCACCAACCTAAACATTTTACGTGTTCTTTTCAGCATTACTAGACTATTTTTATCCTTAGCTCGTTGGAAGACGCCTTCAGTCCCTATTTGACCCCTCCATGTGGACTTAGTCTCCCTACCAAGACGCTGTGAAGGTTTCGAATCATTTCCTTTTCTCTTCCCAATTGTCCAAGTTTGGCTCCTTTCAGAGCTTTTACTTAGTAATCGCGAAAGCGTTACGGAGATGATAGATAAACTCCAGTGGAAGACTCTGCAAAACAGACGCTCAGCAGCTCGGTACGGGCTTTTGTTTAAGTTTCTAGAACATACCTTCACCCAGGACTCAAGCAGTATATTGCTCCCTCCTACGTATATCTCGCGAAGAGACCACGAGGACAAAATCAGAGAGATTTTCACGAACAATACTAGACTGGAATAGAAGGGAGAACCGATAGAGGTACTCAAGGTACCCTCCGCCACACACCGTCAGGTGGCTCGCAGAGTATGGATGTAGATGTAGACGTAGAACCTTTTTATGATCTCATGCTTTACGTTTGTGAAAGTTAGCAGCTGTTCTTTTCTTTTTGCAGGAAGCTCTTCTGCAATGTGCGATCCTTGCTACATATTCCATCACTTTTCCCTTCTACTACCGAGGCCGGAAATTTTTACCTCTAGGCAAAGGAAGCGAAACTGTACTGTGTTAGCACACTTCCGCCCCAGACAACAGTGGCGGCTTGTCCTTCTGCACCCCTACCTGCATCATCCTTATCAGTGTCCTCACCATCATTTGGCAGAGCAAGTACAAATTCACGCTCTTGACATGTATCAAATACGTCAGACAAAGTTTCATCATCTTCTTCTGTTGAGAACTGGAATCATTCATTCGCACGCTGTTGTAGCGACAGAGGCTTTCATTACAAATACTGGCGGTTGATACAGATAGATTAGATTAGATTAGATTGGATTAATACTAGTTCCATGGATCATGAGTACGATGTTCCGTAATGATGTGAAACGAGTCAAATTTTCCAATACGTGACATAATTAAGGTAATTTAACAATATAATTAAGTTAATATAACAACTTTTTAAATTTAAAAAAAATTTTAATAATTTGTTTGGTTTTTTCTTAATTTATATCTAAAAATTCCTCTGTTGAGTAGGAGGAGTTGTCATTCAGAAATTCTTTTAATTTCTTCTTAAATACTTGTTGGTTATCTGTCAGACTTTTGATACTATTTGGTAAGTGAGCAAAGACTTTAGTGGCAGTATAATTCACCCATTTCTGTGCCAAAGTTAGATTTAATCTTGAATAGTGAAGATCATCCTTTCTCCTAGTATTGTAGTTACGCACACTGCTATTACTTTTGAATTGGGTTTGGTTGTTAATAACAAATTTCATAAGAGAGTATATATACTGAGAAGCTACTGCGAATATCCCTAGATCCTTAAATAAATGTCTGCAGGATGATCTTGGTTGGACTCCAGCTATTATTCTGATTACACGCTTTTGTGCAATAAATACTTTATTCCTCAGTGATGCATTACCCCAAAATATGATGCCATATGCAAGCAATGAGTGAAAATAGGCGTAGTAAGTTAATTTACTAAGATGTTTATCACCAAAATTTGCAATGACCCTTATTGCATAAGTAGCTGAACTCAAACGTTTCAGCAGATCATCAATGTATTTCTTCCAATTTAATCTCTCATCAATGGACACACCTAAAATTTTTGAATATTCTACCTTAGCTATATGCTTCTGATTAAGGTCTATATTTATTAATGGCGTCATACCATTTACTGTACGGAACTGTATGTACTGTGTCTTATCAAAATTCAGTGAGAGTCCGTTTACAAGGAACCACTTAGTATACTAACGTTCTCAAGAACTATCGAAAATCATTATGAAATTAAGTGTTCCATTTCAAAAAAGGAAACAATCTTGTGTAAACACCTCTTTACCAAAGTCAACCAAAGCAACGAGCGCTGTCTTTGCCTCATTATTTTGTATCAGCCAAACAAAGAATAGAAATAAAGACATACAGTGGAGGGTTTTTCCGAGAAGAAATGGCAGTGTATCGATGTGAGTACATTTATGCGAAAAGCGACCGCACCACTCCCTGTGCCGTTGCAGCCATAAACGCAGCAGCAGAGGGGTGGGGACGCCCGACCGGCCGGTATATAGGGCGCCACCGCGGCGCCTGGGACAGTCGACCGCCGCGTCACCAGCGCCGACGCAGCCACCACCATGAAGCTGGCGCTCGCACTTTGCGGAGTGATCCTCTTCGTCGTATTGGTCGAGGCAGACCGGGGTGAGTTCTGAGGTTGACGTGTTCCTCGCAAAAGCGCTGTCCAGCGGCTGGTCCAGGTTAGGGCTACCATCTTAACGGCTCTTTCTTCTACTTGAGGTACTTCGCTACCGCGACGTCACTGATATTAGGCCATAAAGCAAAGCAGCCATTGTATGACACTTCTTCCTGCAGCATAAAACAGACGGTAAATGTTTCCTTAGCCACACTCCCCAGTTTTACCACGTCGGCGCCTCATATGCTGTCGTCACCAAGACTTGTACATAATTGCAGGGTAATGTACAGTGCCTGGCGGAGCTTACTCTGTGCTGTTCCTGGTCATTCCCTATCCTGCTGCACTCTCAACTGGTGTAAGCAAGATTGTCACCGTATGATTATTGCAACCACTAGAACTTGCTAACTGTAGTAAAGTCTCGGTACCCCTCCTGATGCCCTTCTTCCACACAACACCCTCAGTTACCAAATTAACTGTTCTTTAATGCCTAAAAATGCGTCCTATCAATTTGTCTACAACTTTCTGTTTCTTATTTGGTAATATAATTTCCTCAGCATCATCCGAGTTAATTCGACTACATTCCATCACTCTTGCTGTACTTTTGTTGACGTGCATCTTATAACTGCTTTTCAAGACCCACTGTTCATTCCGTTCAATTGATATCCCTAGGTTTTTGCTGTCCCTTACACTTTCATCGGTGTATCTCAAATATTTCACTTATATCCCTGAATATGGCAATTCCTTTTCCAAAATTCTTCTTTACTGCTTCCTCTAAGTACAGATTGAATCGCAGGAGAGATAGCCTATAATCCTGTCTTACTCACTTCTCATTTGTTGCCTCCGTTTCATGACCATCTTTAATTTCTGCAGCCTGGTTTCTACATTACTTCATACACTTTAAGCGAATGTATACGGTCATTTTTAGTGGACGTTAATATGGAGTGAGTCTTTCTTCTTTATGACGGTTTTGATGGGGACACATTAAATGAGGTGAAACTTCCTGGCAGATTAAAACTGTGTGCCCGACCGAGACTCGAACTCGGGACATTTGCCTTTCGCGCGCAAGTGCTCTACCATCTGAGCTAGCGAAGCACGACTCACGCCCGGTCCTCACAGCTTTACTTCTGCCAGTATCTCGTCTCCTACCTTCCAAACTTTACATAAGCTCTCCTGCGAACCTTACAGAACTAGCTCTCCTGAAAGAAGGGATACTGCGGAAACATGGCTTAGCCACAGCCTGGGGTATGTTTCCAGAATGAGAAACATTAAATGAGGTGTCTGTAGAGAAGTGACATCCCTTTCACCCTCAATAACGAAAACCAGAGATAATGCGTTATAACAGCGTGCATTGTTATACTGATGCAAACAATTATCTTCTCCAAACTATTTCACGACTGTACGAAGTACACAGTATTGTAAAATGTGTACATATCCTTCCGTCCTTAGCATTTTGATAAGCACAATTAAGAATCATACCTTAACCAAGTAAAACACTCCCATGCCGTAACACCACCTCCTCGCTGTTGGAACCACACAAGATGGCAGGTAACTTCCTGCAGGCATTAGCCAAACCCAAACCCTTCCATCGCATTGCCACAGGGTACAGCGTGATTCACCATACCAGTTCACTCGTATGCATCATAAACTACTGATTGGCGTCGCTCTCTACACCAACACTAATGTCGCTTAGCACTGACTGCAGAAATATGTGGCTCATCTGTAACTGTTGGACCACTGTCCTACATACTTTTTAACACCATACTCGCAGTCATTGCGTTAGCTGGACTTCTGGTAGCACTTTGGAAATCACGGGGCATTCGTTAGCCTGATTTCAAGTGATCATGTGATTTTTTACAACAACCCTCCATAATGCACCACTGTTCCTGCCCGTCAGTACCTTAGGTCATCAACATCTGCATTTACAAGGATACTCTGCAAATTACATTTAAGTGCTTGGCAGAGGGTTCATCGAACCGCCTTCACAATTTTCTATTATTACATTCTCGTATAGCACGCGGAAAGAACGAACACTTGTATCTTCCTGTGCGAGCTCCGATTTCCTTAACTTTATCTAGCTGATCGTTTCTCCCGATGTAGGTTTGTGTCAACATGTTTTCGCATTCGGAGGAGAAAGTTGGTGATAGGAATTTCGTGAAAAGGTTCCGGCGTAACGAAAAACGACTTTCTTTTAATGATGTCCAGCCCAAATCCTGTATCATTTCAGTGACACTCTCTCCCATATTTCGCGATAATACAAAACGTGTTGCCCTTCTTTGAACTTTCCCGATGTACTGCGTCAGTCCTATCTGGTAAGGATCCCACACCGCCCAGCAGTATTCTAAAAGAGGACGAACAAGCGTAGTGTAGGCAGTCTCCTTAGTACACCTGTTACATTTTCTAAAAGTCCTGCTAATAAAACGCAATCTTTGGTTAGCCTTCCCCACAACATTTTCTGTGTGTTCCTTCCAATTTAAGTTGTAACTGTAATTCCTACGTATTTAGTTGAATTTACGGCCTTTATATTTTACTGATTTATCGTGTAACCGAGGTTCAACGAATTCCTTTTAGCACTCATGTGGATGACATCACACGTTTCGTTATTTAGGGCCAACTGCCAATTTTCGCAGCATTCAGATATCTTTTCTAAATCGTTTATTAGTCGATAAACAACAGCGTCATCTCCAAACAACCTAAGACGGCTGCTCAGCTTGTCTCCCAAATCGTTTATATAGATAAGGAACAGCAAAGGGCCTATAACACTACCTTGGGGAACGCCAGAAATCACTTCTGTTTTACTAGATGACTTTCCGTCAGTTACTACGAACTGTGACCTCTCTGACAGGAAATCGCAAATCCAGTCACATAACTCACACGATATTCCATAAGCACGCAATTTCACTACGAGCCGATTGTGTGGTACCGTGTCAAAAGCCTTCCGGAAATCCACAAAGACGGAATCGATCTGGAAATAGCACTCAACTCTTCATGCGAATAAAGAGCTAGTTGTGTTTCACAGGAACGATGTTTCCTAAACCCATCTTGACTGTGTGTCAATAGACCGTTTTCTTTGAGGTAATTCATAATGTTCGAACACAAGATATGTTCCAAAATCCCACTCCATATCGACTTTAATGTTATGGGTCTGTAACTAAGCGTATAATTCCTACTACCTTTCTTGAATATTGGTATGACCTATGCAACTTTCCAGTCTTTGGGTACGGATCCTTCGTCGAGCGAACGGTTGTGTATGGTTGTTAAGCATGGAGCTAATGAATCATCATACTCTGAAAGGAGCCTAATTGGTATACCGTCTGGACCAGAAGACTTGCTTTCAATCAGTGATTTAAGTTGCTTCACTACTCCGAAGATATTTACTTCTACGTTGCTAATGTTGACAGCTGTTCTTGATTCGAATTCTGGAATATTTACTCCGTCTTCTTTTGTGAAGGCATTTCGGAAGGCTGTGTTTAGTAACTCGGCTTTGGCAGCACTGTCTTCACTGTCTTCGATAGTATCTCCATTGCTGTCACGCAGAGAAGGCATTGATTGTTTCCGCTAACGTACTTCAAATACGACCAGAACCTCTTTGGATTTTCTGCCAGGTTTCGAGGCAAAGTTTCGTTCTGGAAACTGTTATAAGCATCTCGCATTGAAGTTCACGGTAAATTTCGAGCTTCTGTAAAAGATCACCAATCTTGGGGATTTTGTGCCTCTTTAAACTTGGCATGTTTATTTCGTTGTTTCTGCAACAGTGTTCTGATCCGTTTTGTGTACCAAGGAGGATCAGTTCCGTCGTTTCTTTATTTATTTGGTATAAATCTCTCAATTGGAATGGAGATTGTCTCTCAGGAAGGCCTCAAGTGAATTTTTATCTGCTTGTTTGAATAGGTACATTTTTCGTTTATTTTCGGAGGATTTGGGGATTACAATAGTCAGTCTCGCTACGACAACCATGTGTTCGCTAATCCCTGTGTCCCTTTTGGTGCCAGTTATTAATTCAGGATTATTTGTTTCTAAGAGGTCAAGTGTGTTTTGACAACCGTTTACTATTCGCGTGGGCTCATCAACTAACTGCTCCAAATAATTTTCAGAGAACGCGTTTAGCACATTTTCGGATGATGTTTTATGCGTACCTCCGGAATTAAACATGTATTTTCGCCAACATATCGATGGTAAATTAATGTCACCACCAACTATAATCGTATGAGTCGGGTACGTGTTTGAAATCAAATTCAAGTTTTCTTTGAATGTTTCAGCAAGTGTATCATTGGGAGGTCGGTAAAAGGATCCAATTATTATTTTATTCCGGTTGCCAACAATGACCTCTGCCCACATTAACTCACAGGAACTATCTACTTCAATTTCGTGACAAGATAAACTATTTCTAACAGCAACAAACACGCCACCGCAAGAACCGTTAGGTTCTTCGCAAAAATTTCAGCTGAGTTTATCTCCGGCTTTAGCCAACTTTCAGTGCCTATAACGATTTAGGCATCAGTGCTTTCCATTAGCGCTTGGAGCTCTGGTACTTTTCCAATTTACAACTGTTATACCGATGGTTCCGATATCTACGTTCTTCCTGTGTTCAGCCTGCACCCTCTGTGACTGAGGCTCTTCTTGTATTTTCCCGAGAACCTCTAACCACCTAAAAAACCGCCCACCTAAGAAATCGACTGGTCTTGGTTTAACTGTGGTTGATTCTTCACGATGATACTTCACAGTCGTCTCACCATCTCCATAATTTTATCCCTAATGATATGAGACACACTGCATGCTCCAACATGTGCCTTTTGAACAAATGATGTCATTTTTCGAAGTGCTGTTATCAACATTATACACGAATATAGTTCCAGGGATTTTTCCTCTGAGCTTGACTGGCACTTTTCTCACTCCTGCTCATTTTCATTTCTGTTCCTTTCATTTGCTTTCAAAGCAGGTGATTTTCGTTTTAAAGAAGGATTGTCAAACAATCTCTGACGTCGGTATGTTGTACAAGTTAGAGCTACAATTTATGATCGAATTTTTGGAGACCTAAAATCTCCTCTGTTGAAGTTAATTTGGGTTCCGAAAATAACGATCGTGTGAAACCTAGTTCACTCCGTTCGTCTACGAGGCACAGAAAGTAGTAGGTACAGGGGTCCAGGTAAATGTCGTGTTCCTTGACTTCTGGAGGCTTTCGAGGCAGTTCCACACTGCCGCCTATACGAACGTACACAATATCAGACCAAGTGTGTTACTGGATTGAATGTATATTGTAAACAGTAACGGTCGTATGACACTTTCTTCGGGTATTCCTGTAATTACCTTCACATTTGCAGAATTTGTACCGTTAAGAGCGTTGTGGTGAGTTCCGTTCGCAATGAGGCTGTGAATCCCGAAACAAACATGATCCCGGCTGGTCCCGGCGGAGTTTCGCGAGATCTCTTTTTGTGGAAACCATGTTGATTTTTGTAGAGGAGATTTAGCGACTGTTATGACCCTGGACAAGAAATTTTGACCTTCTCGAAGTGTTGTTAGCAGTTCAGCGCACACCTAAACCCGAGGGCCTCGCTGATCGGCTTTGAGAGGCGAGGAACGAACTTCACTGCATTTCGCCTCATGTTCATTTCATCAGTTAGGTTGCTAGGTTCATGATGAAACTACAAAGGTTTCACAAGCTTCACGGAATGTCTGTCTTCTCTCCATGTGGATTACTTCACGAATTAAGTTATCGTTTCCGGCGGTGTGCATGTTGCCATTCTGCCTGAATACTTGTTATTCACTATAGAATCACTGCCACCTCTAAACCGCTCAAACTACAAAAAGATTCTTGCTTTACTCAATGAGAGGTCGCCAAGAGCCTCCATCAGTACGCAGTGGGTTTTATCTGCAGTTTTGTGGAGCTTAAAAGAAAACTTAATGCAGTTCGTTTGGTCCTTCAAGTGAGCCATTTCGAATTCAAAGACACAGCGGAAAACGTAAAGAAATCGGTAAGAATGTGCAGACGGATGCACTCGCTCAATGACGCCACTACCAGTTGAAAGCAAGGAGGTTAGAGTAAAACATTGTGACGTTACCTAAGACTAGAAGAAGCACTGACTGAAGCCATGGAATTGGGGGGGGGGGGGGGGGTTGACGTTTTCAATTATGATGTCTGTAAAATGGAATGACAACAAGAAATGGGTTATACGCTTAAACGATCATTTTATATGCAACGAAAAGTACTCCTGTGCTTCGTGAAATGAAACTTTAATTTCAATTTCACAAACAAAACAAACTCGCAGCTTATTAATCACTGTCTTTATGATAAATCTAATTGACTGTTCTTCAAGGATTATTAGTTTATTTTATCTGCATTTACTTTTGTTTCTGTGAGAAAAGGATTTCAGCATTCTTACTGCATGGGTCATACTAGACTGTATAACGAAGTGTAATTGATGTCTCGTGTAAAATAAAGTTTGGTTTAAATATTTACTCAGAATTTCACTAACCATTAAATCAACGGATTTCTACGGCCTGAAAGAAAAAAAATCGGAGCACCAGAATAAAATTAATGTAAGGTAATGAAATTTCGAGAATACTTTTGTCTTGGAAAAAAATGTATGTGATTAACACTGCCAGATCACAGTTTAATGTAAGATAAGCCATTGCAAATGTGAAATGCTGCTACGTTACGAGTAATAACTGTGGTGTCACCGCCAGACACCACACTTGCTAGGTGGTAGCTTTAAATCGGCCGCGGTCCATTACTACATGTCGGACCCGCGTGTCGCCACTGACAATGATCGCAGACCGAGCGCCACCACACGGCAGGTCTCGAGAGACTTACTAGCACTCGCCCCAGTTGTACGGACGACGTAGCTAGCGATGCACACTGACGAAGCCTCGCTCATTTGCAGAGCCGATAGTTAGAATAGCCTTCAGCTAAGTCAATGGCTACGACCTAGCAAGGCGCCATTAGCATTACATAGCTTGTATCTAAAGAGTCTCACTTGTATCGTCAAGAGCGATGTACCACAAGTATGGATTAAAGTTAAGTATTCCAGGAGCTACGTACTTTTCTTTATAGCATTCATTACGTATCCTGTTTCAGACCTATCTACTAGCCTGCGTGAGTTAACGCGTGCCTTTCGGCTACTTCCGAGTGGCGTGGCTGTCTTGTTACGCCACAACAATAACCAGCGTATCCTCCAGAATATTGCATGCAAACGTGCATGTATTGTGTTCTACGGGTGTTGTATGTCAGTTTGTGGAATGGAGTTGGATGCCTTTCCACTTGGTCGGTCAATATAAGGACGGTTAATTCTGTGTGCGGATGACGTTGGAGTTATTGTCCGATAATGTCACATATGTGCTCGATTGGAAGCAGATCTGGTGATCAAGCAGGCCAAGGCTACATCTTGACACTCTGTTGAGCAAATTGGGTTACAAAAGCGGTATGTGGGCGAGCGTTTTCCCATCTGAAAACACCCCTATAATGCTGTTCATGAACGGCAGCACAACAAGTCTAATTACCAGACATACAAATTTGCGGTCATGGGTGCATGGGATAACCACGAGAGTGATGCTGCAGTCGTCAGAAATCACACCATAGAACATCAATCAGGTGTAGGTCCAGTGTGTCTTGCACGCAGACAGGTTGGCTGTAGATACTCAAATGGAGTCCTCCTAATCAACACACGGCCCTCACTGGCGACGAGGCAGAACCAGCTTTCATCAGAAAACACAACATACCTCCACTCTGCCGTCCAATGAGCTCTCTCTCTTGAGAACATTGAAGTCGGAAATAGCGGTGGTTTGGGGTCAGTGGAATGCACGCTACAGGGTGTTTGTCTCGCAGTTGTCCTTGAAGTAACGGAGTTGTAACAGTTCGTTGTGTCACTGTGGTGCTAACTGCTGTTCAAATCGCTTCTGCAAATGCGCCACAACGACACGCCGAATGCGATGGTCTCCGCTCTTGGTAGTGCCACTTCGCGGTCCGTAACCTGGTCTTCTTGCGACCGTGTATTTCCGTGACCACCGCTACTAGCAATCAGGTACAGTGGCTACAGTCCTGCCAAGTATCTCTGCAACATCGCATAAGGAACATCCAGCTTCTCATAGTCCTATTACATGACCTCGTTCAAACCCAGTCACGTGTTGTAGCCCTGTCATGTCCGCACTATAACACAACAAATATTTCGTGATAACCAAATTTATTTGACCTTCTGTCACTCAAAACAAAACTTAAGTCCGAGTACACAACACTTCGCTGGCTGTAGCGCCAAGGAGAAATCAGAGTCACTAGTAGAGAACACAAGTCCAAACCACTGCCAACCAGTCGATACCGACGCGTCGCAAGTTTCCAGCCAAGGAGGCCACAGTACGGTTCGGTCGTCGTGAATCCAGCAGCCGGGTAGTAACACAGTCATCGGCGAAGATTGAACAGGTTAAACGGGCTCAGGGAGCTCGCTTAAATCAGCAGGTCCGGCGAATCAGAGTGTTGGCAGATAGCGCCCTTATACGGTTGCTCACTCTGGTGGCAAGGGCACCGCCGCCAGGGTAATCCGTATCGATAGTGGTGTGTACGCTGCCGCTAACCCCGCGTTCACTGGCGCCAGTTGTTGACATCGTGTGCGGCGACAGCGGTACTCGCTGTGTGCCGCGCGTGTTGTAGCACGCCGCGCCGAGTTGACGCCTGCTGTGCGGCGGCCGATACGACAGCCCTAAGGGCATTCTTCACTAACATCAACTCACAACAACCAATCTCAAAGTTAACGTGCCACAGCAATGCCTCTGCGACGTGCATGGCGTCGTCACTGGCGGCGCAGCGTTCCTGTGTATCGTAGTTTGAAGGCTATTGATATTGATTTGGCTGGACAGTTTAATAAACAACAATTGATTGGAGGTCCAAATGTTTTTCGTGGACTCCATTTGAACTTTACATGTGATGTACAAGCAGTTTTTGGAGGTAGTACATGGCTGACGCTTGCTGTTGTATGGGGCAATCATGCAGATTATGGTGGCCTTGAAGCATTTCCAGATGCTAACATTTTGACTTGGAAGACATGGAGTATAGCTGAGACAACAGGACTCTTGGCTAAACAGCCTTATGGTACACTTGTTCCAAGTATGCCATTTGTGTTGAGTACTAGAAAGAAGAAGAAATTAAATGATACAGAGAAGTTGCAGCATTAGAAAATTGTAGCGAAATGCAGGAAGATCTGCAGCGGATAGGCACTTGGTGCAGGGAGTGGCAACTGTCCCTTAACATAGACAAATGTAATGAATTGCGAATACATAGAAAGAAGGATCCTTTATTGTATGATTATATGATAGCGGAACAAACACTGGTAGCAGTTACTTCTGTAAAATATCTGGGAGTTTGCGTGCGGAACGATTTGAAGTGGAATGATAATATAAAATTAATTGTTGGTAAGGCGGGTACCAGGTTGAGATTCATTGGGAGAGTGCTTAGAAAATGTAGTCCATCAACTAAGGAGGTGGCTTACAAAACACTCGTTCGACCTATACTTGAGTATTGCTCATCAGTGTGGGATCCGTACCAGATCGGGTTGACGGAGGAGGTAGAGAAGATCCAAAGAAGAGCGGCGCGTTTCGTCACAGGGTTATTTGGTAACCGTGATAGCATTACGGAGATGTTTAATAAACTCAAGTGACAGACTCTGCAAGAGAGGTGCTCTGCATCGCGGTGTAGCTTGCTCGCCAGGTTTCGAGAGGGTGCGTTTCTGGATGAGGTATCGAATATATTGCTTCCCCCTACTTATACCTCCCGAGGAGATCACGAATGTAAAATTAGAGAGATTAGAGCGCGCACGGAGGCTTTCAGACAGTCGTTCTTCCCGCGAACCATACGCGACTGGAACAGGAAAGGGAGGTAATGACAGTGGCACGTAAAGTGCCCTCCGCCACAGACCGTTGGGTGGCTTGCGGAGTATAAATGTAGATGTAGATGTAGATGTATTTAAAGCGAACTTGATTTGCATCCTCATAGTGGCGCTACTAACGCGAAATTGGGATACACATCATCTTTCAGACGTTGAAACACGCCTACCAACGATCGTTTGTGTCGCACAAATACTACTTGGTGTTTCGATTTTTTTTCCGTCAGTGTATTTCATCACGTGTCAAACTAGGTGCAACAGCAGCACTTGGCTACTATTCACTTATTATTTTAGGATATGGCAGCAAGTATCAGATATACCTCGTATGCTGTTGTAGAATAATGGTTGATTGTTGATTCAAAGGACCTCAAAGCTGAGATACATTTTGTAAGAATGACCGAATCTGTTGTCTTGGCAAACTGGCTTGACAACTCTTCATTTACACCAGATACACTGTGAAGCACTGAAAATCTCTTTTCCTGTACATAGCTCTTCTTCTGTAAGGCAACAGTTTGGTTGCAGAAGAAACTTGATTTTCTTTTTGTATTGCATATTTACGTCACATACAGTGTACAACTTTCTCTTTATATGAACAACAGTGCCACGAGTTTGAGCGTCCAGATTGAGGGAATATCATCTGGCAACATAAAAGAAAAGCAAAAAGGAATAAAACAAGCAATAAATATTGATTCCTGCTGTGTCCAGAAGTTATTATTACTTTCTGGATAAGAAGTTCCCAAAATCTTCCAATCTAACAATTAGCGAAATGCAGAATAACCATTCGCACACAAGAAAGAATTAATGTGCTGCAAATTTGAAATGAATAATTTGTTGTGTAGTCACAACATTCACTCGCTGGATTGTTTCAAATGGAAACATTGAAGTAAAATATTTAATGCATGCATGGCTTGTGTACATCGGCATAGAACAAGCTTGACATCGGCATCCGTCAAATAAATAGCTATTGCCCATTGAAACATTACAGTGAATTCCACAAAATGTAGCGGAACATACACCTTGCATGTATGAGAGAAACGATGAAAAAAAGCAAAGCTATGATGTGAGTGCATAACTTTGTAGTTCGAGCGAACTGAACTTTGCGAAAACATCAGAACGTGTTGTGCCATATTTAGCTGGTTTAGGGCTACTACATTTCCTTGAAATACCTTGATCCACAAGCTTTTCCTTGCACTGCCCATAGTGAATCTACAAATTATAAACATAAAACTTGGAAACATAGTGAGTGAAAACATGGAAATGAACATCAATATTTCAAGTAAAAGCAATAGTTTAGCTAAAGTATTTATCTGTGGCAAATAACAGCAGGCTTTCCACTTATGTTTGTGCATCCGTAGGTGAGATTTTTATGCAAATCTGCGTTTGTATTTTGATAGATAATCGTATTATACACACCTGCTGCTCACAGTGATTGATTTCCGCAAATGGCACACGGCGTAAGTATCTAGCTTCACGTTTCCAACATCGTTGGTTGAAACAAAGAACTTGAGGCCTCTGGCAGCGTAAGTTTGTTTGGACCCAATGCGCTATGCAAATTAGTCTACTCAATGAATACCCGGAAGAGAAGTGTGTAGTGCATGAAATATGCCAGAATTTTTGAATTCAGGGCTTTGTTCGTGATAGGAGGCGAATATACTGAAGGTCTCCGCCTCTGGGGGGTGAGCTAACGGCCGGAGGGGGTGGAAAGGTCTCATTTTTTAGTTTTACGCTTATATCTCGGGAACGCAGAACTGTAGAAAAAAATGTTCCCAATAAAACGAAAGCCAGTTAATTTCCTATAAAACGGTCTCTTTACGTATTATTAATATTCCCACCGGTTTTCCGTATGAACTTGATTGAAAATCGATTCTTTCCGAAAAAAATCATTTTTACCTCACACTTTCTGTCAAACATTTGCTTCTAGTGTCTCCCACGATCGTTTCACAGAAAAATTGTCAGAAGCGAAGGGACAGAGAATTAAATTTCCTTCAATATCATGTATACTTTTGCCACTTTATCTCCATCCAATCAAAAGCTACAGAGTTTCTAAGGTGTTCGCTGAATTTCGATGTTCCTCTAGAAATGACTGTTTTCAGAGCCTGTTGTGTTTTAACTGCTGAAACGTGCTATCATTATTAACAACGCTTTAACAATGGAAATAACGTAACTGCAATTGAAACACAACATTTCTTTATGATTATAGCTTTTATTATATTATTACGATTCATATAATGGAGGTATTTGCATGGACTCATAGAAATTTAAAAATGAAAAAACTGTGCAGTCAAGGCAACATCTTGGTTTTTTTTAGGCGGAAGCGTCAAGGCTCATTCTTCTACGTCAGCAGTGGAGACGTCGTCCAGCTAGAATGATAAATTATCGATGTCGTCGTCATCACCTTCTTCCTGAATTAACATTGCGATACCGTTGTTGCAATTGCCCTTGCAATTCGGGAATGTGATAGAGCAGTTTAACAATGCTTTTCTATAACCACACCTTGGACTGTAATACCCTTCAGTGCATTTTCAAAAAAATCATCTTCAAGATTTAGTCAGGGGGAGCGTGTAACTCTGATAGTTGGTCTTGGTATGAACTATCAACACAGAACTGTTGAAGAGGTATGAGGATCACATATTTGTGATCGCAGGATGCAACAGATGCTAGGTACGAATAATTTGTTTTAGAGGCACCGGCTACAAATTGTTAGTTGCTATGATAACAAGGAAAATAACGAGAAAGAATAGTGACTCTATCGTTCGGAAAGCTACTGAGAAAAAGAGACAAGATATTCAGAAAGAAAGCTGCCAAGAGGATACAGATTCTCTCGCCGATATCTTCAAACCTTTGAGGAGACTATGTAAAAAAAAAAAGGGGGGGAAGAAAATTTGATGAACCAAAGTTAAAATGTGTTGCTATTGGACATGCCATCGCATCCGTTGTCAGGTTTCGTACCTTCATGTCACCAATATTGAAAGGCAATCTACATTCTGCTAACAGCTATGGAAGGAGGTCTTCAGAATGTGACTGTGGCACTCACTGATGTACCAGAAGAGCCACCACATCCTGCACGACATGCCATCCTGTGGTTTGCTGACACATAGGAAGGTATTGCTGTCCCGAATTGGAAGAAAGAGGTACATGCACTATAAAACAAGAGGAAAATCAAGTGAAAACACTTCCGTTATTACCCTTCCTTTTATAAATGCTCCTCCATCAGACTATGACACAGTTCATACAGAGCTGCGCTACGTACGCAAGTTGTATGACGAAATTTATGAAAACCATGTATTCATAACTTTTGATCAACTCCTGTACTGGAAAGCTAGGGATAATCTTAGAGCTGTAACGAATACATCACACGCTGAGCTGTCCAGTTGTACGTCTCGTTGGATTTCTTCTTCTGTTGTCATTTTTGGGGTGTGTGGCGTACTTCTAGATGCTAGCTGGCTAGAAAGATGTTTTGTACTCTATGTATTCTCTGTTATCAGTGGACAAAATGCTGAATGGGTACGCCTCTGCCAGAGCAGCGCGCGGTAAGTTTACTATTGAAAATACCTTTTCAAACAAGTTATGACGAAGCCGAACTTTCGGAGGGAGAGCTGACATGCATCAGCATCCTTACCTGCCTCACTGAATTCTTAGAACCAAAACATATTACTCGAATCATTGGATAACAGATTTGCAGAAGCGATGGTCAGGATCAGCAACAATGGACCCGTTGCAATGCTATGGATCAAGTAGTTCATAATGGTGAACTGGACGTAAAGGGGTACATCCATCCACATAGGTCTGGCGATTCCCTTTCTCACCTGAACTGCTGTAAGCGAATGTTATCCTCTTTTCTTTTTGCTGGACACTTCCCGTATGCCAAATCTTGCTGCTTATAAGTACAGGACATGAGAAGCCTCTATTGACACCAGAGAAGTACGAGAAGTTCGTGAACAAAGCCTACTTCACTGTGAGAAGACATGACCGGTTCTGGCGCGTCATGTGGTCAGACATTACCGTTGATACAACCTTGATGTGGTCATTCTCAAGCCGAGGTGCTCCAGCTCGTGGTAGAGGTATGACAGATAGTGCTCTCACTAAATGGGTAATTGGGATGATTGCAGCTTAACTCGAAGAATATTGTGGTGTCTTCATCAAGTAAGCAGCACAAGGATTTTGGCGAAGCTCGCCAAAGGAGAGACACAAATACCATTGGCAAGCTTACACAAATGTTTGATAATCACCCTCCCTTCCTGAGGACCGAGAGAAACACGTCGATAGCGACAGGAATCGTGGGAGATGATTCAATCTTATGTCATGATTTAGTTCCAAATGGCAAACAGACAATGGTAAAAATGGAAAACTTGCCCTTCACAATTACCACTCTTCCTCTATCCTCAATCGACAATCAAGATGACAATGAAAAAGTTGTCGTGGACCCATTCTTGCCTTTTCTGCCAGTTTTTACTACCAACAAGTCGGAAGAGGAATTGAAGAATTATGTGCAATATGAACTGGCTCCTTATCCCCTGGCATTCTGCAACGAAAGTGTAATGAAAAATTGCAGAAAACCAGCACTATGATCATTGTTGAACAAACTGATGAGGACGTTGATTTAACTATCTTGGAATTTGTTGTTGGTGGGGGATTCTCAGACCACAGAGGTCTGAATAGCACAGATATATGACGTTGTCGAGGGTGTGGAATGTGGTAGGTTGATATGTTGCAGTAACAGTTTAGCTGAAATTTTCTTCTGAGCCCTCTGCAATACTGCAGAAATGCTGACTAGTTTCTTGGACAGAGCGCTTTTGTGACATAAATTATTTCTATGATGTTCAGGTTCATAACTTCAGAAGCGTTGTATTGTTGGACTCCTAGGGAATTACAGAAAAGTGTTTTAAGGTTTCTTAATTCCCAGTCCCAAATATAGAGTTGTAAGCGTTTTTTCTTCATCGCTCTAAGTTCTAAGTTTCTGGTGTCCTCTGCGGGCTGAAAACACTTTGTAATATCATATCGTCAGTAAGCTCGTCTTCGATAGTTAATTTCTGTCATTGTCGTTCCATTCGTCAACTTCTTCTGCTGAAAATGCACTCAGTTCGTTAGTGGACGCTGAATTTATAACCCATACGATTTCAGAGCAGTCAGTTGTGGATTTTTCATTGTTTACATCTATCAACGATTTTTGGTGGTTACGTTATATTTCTGAAGAGCCATTAAAGTGGGAAAGGTTGTAGAGTGGTTTTGGATGGGTACACTGCCACACCACAGACCAAAAAAACAGCTAAACAAAGTCGGCGATATCGACTTGGCAGGTAGGTCAAGAGGAGTGTATGTTTCTCACAACCGCTGCAGCAGGAGTAGAAGTTGAACATGAAGAACAACACCCATTTGTTACTCTTACATGCATTCACAGGCTATGACACAACATCCGAAGCATATCGCGAGCCTGAAGAGGGTTTTGTCAAAATGTACCAGAAGTCCGAAATCACACAACGTGCAGCTTAGATATCTGCAATTCTTCTTTCCCTGACTCCATTGAGACAGCCGGGATGATGGTTACTCTCTCGGTACGGCGCTCCAGTCACAGAAAAATCACTCGACGAAATTCGCTACAAATCATTTATCGAATAGCTGGAAACATGAAGCCTGATCTCTCAATTCTCTTTCCAACTGAGGGAGTTGTTAGGCAGCATGCATTCCGGTCGTACACCGAGTACATCTGTAGTTAGGGGAGGTATCTAATGGTGGGGTGCTGAATTGTTGTTAGGAGAGAAAGAATGACCAACTATTTCCGGAACTGGATGCTGCCCCTGACGAAAACTTGAAGATGATTTTTTGCCGATTCACGAAATGATGTGACAGTGGCAAGTGTGGTTTTAGAAAAGCGTGGTTAAACTGCTCTGTCACATGCTCTAATTGCAAGGGCAATTGCAACCGTGGAGTCGCAACGTAAATTCAGGAAGAAGGTGACGGCGATGACATCGATACTTACCGATTTCATTGAACTACGGCTCCACTGATGACGTAGATTAATGAGCCTGGACCCTCCTGCAAAAAAAAAAAAAAAAAAAAAAAAACTATTAGACAATTATATGAATGGTAAATATAATGAAAGCTGTAGCCATAAAGATGTGTTGTCCTTCAATTGCAATTACCTAAAGTGTTGTTAATGACGATTGAAAGTTACAGGAGTTAGACAACAGGCTCTCAGCACAGTCATTTCTAGAGGAACATCGAAATTCAGTGAACATATTGGAAATCCTGTTGGCTTTTGAAGATAAAGTAGCAAAATTATTTATAAAGTTAAAAAGAGGAACGATCGTTGGAGACACTAGAAGCAAATGTTTGACAGAAGAGGGAGGTAAATTTACGTCTACCTCGAAAACCGATTGGAATTCGACAAATATGTACGAGACAGTTTTACAGGAAATTTAATTTACCTTCATATTCATTCGGAACATTTTTTTCTACGGTGCAAAGTTCCCGAGATATAAGCGTATAGTTTAATGAAGTTTCGGTAGGTGGCGGCGCTATAGGCAGCCTTGAAAATAGCGTCTATAACGTGCACTCCAAGAAATCCACCAGGATACCCGAGAGCGCTAATGTTTTGCTCCTTGGACTCGGGTAGGCAAGCGGGCCCCGTAGCGAATCCGCAAGCGCATTAACGACGAGGGCCAGTATGGTGGCCAGCCTGGATGTGCTTTTTAGGCGGTTTTCCACATCCCACTAGGTAAATACCGGGCTGATCCTCACGTTCCGCTTCAGTTACAAGACTCACAGACATTTGAAACGAGTTCGCACTATTTTATGGCTTACACTAGACGCAGACAGCTTGGGTACACTACGTATGTCCGGGGGGGGGGGGGGGGGTTCGGGGTGGCGGCAGGAAGGACATCAGGCCACCCTCTGCAGCTAACATTGCCAAATCCGTAATAACACAACTGACCCATCTTTGAAGTGGGACAAGGCCCAAAGAATGAAGGAAAACGTGCGCTCCAAGCAGACAACTGCCGTAATGTTATTTTTGGGGGAAAACCAGAAATTCTCCAGACAGTCATAGGCTCTTGCAGAATGTCTGCGGTGAGAAAAAGGATAATGAATCGTTGGGCGAGGCATCTGTCATCGCCACAAGGTCTCGCAAATCTGTCCGGTCTCTCTTGTGCCAGTTGTTCGCCCACAGCTGTGACTCCTGCAGTTCTGGAATGTGCGTCACCCTCACTCGAGGTGATCGACGGATCACAGTCAGACACCCCACTGCACAACTGGATGTCTCTATTGGTATTGCTAACACATTCCTCCACCATTTGGGGTACTCAAAGCTGCATGCCCGCAGGGTTCCTCGCCGCCTAACAGAAGACCACAAACAGCAACGGAGGGCCATGTGTGCGGAAATGCTTGCGAGTTAAGGGGCTGATCGTGACTGTTTCTTTTTTTATCAAACATTGTCACAGGCGATGGCAAATGGGAAACAAACATGCAATCCATGCAATGGCACCACACCACCTCTTCTCTGAAGAAAACCCTCAAACCCGCACCCTCAGCCGGTGAAGTCATGGCGACGGTGTTTTGGGACTCTGGAGGGCCTCCTTTATGGTGCCGTAAGAACTTGGCTCCAAAGTCGACCGGTAGAAGGGTACCATGCGGACATGTAGGTTCTCCCAGTAAGGTTGAGTAAGACCGTCGCATTCAACGGAGATTATGTTGAAAAGTTGGGTTTTGTAGCCAAAAGAGTGGGGAATAATGAGGCATATTGGACTCCTGAATAACGCCAATAGACCTTAAGAAAAAAATGTTTGCTTTACATACTGAACGCCCCTTGTTAACCCATCAAGTCTATGCATGGCTTCTAATCTGCATTGTACGCAATATTGGATCACTTAACCACAAAGATGTAGCCGTCGGCAGCTCAAGTACAATGCAGAAGCCTCTTTCTCCATCTCCACTGGAATCGCCGTCCTCTGGCAGACAACAATCACTCCACTGGGTTGTTTGTGTTCACACAGCGGTCCCGGGCGGGACGACCGTTACAGCGTGCAGTAGACAGCTCCTTGACGTGCGAGTTGCAACAAGGCTCCCCGTTCTTGGGCATGCACCAACTGCCGTGCACGCCGTCCGTCGCTTCTCCACCTCGACTCCAGCGGCGCACTGTCTCGATTCCGGAACAGCATTATACCAAACATAAGTCTCTGCCCACGGAAAAGACATACATGCCATTCGACACTGAACAATTATATGTAAAACTGCATTTTATTTTATAGCTTCGTGGCTGTTTTAGAAATAGTGTCGAAGTAGAGTACTTTGTAAATTAATTATCTCGTTCAGTGATGATTTACACACAACAAAAAAAGTTTTGCTTCACCCTGGTTCCCAGAATTCCTTAAGATAGACGTTGACTGTAGATATTGTATCACAGACACAGTCCCTTAGACTGTTCAAAGATGTCACTTAACGCACCCACAGATGTAAAAACCATGCATGAGAAGCGCCTATTACACGGAGGGACTCCGGCAGCCGATCAGTTCCAGTCAGTCCACCTGGAAGGAGGTACACGGCTCGTGTTGTGTTTAGTTCAACCATGCCTAGACGGTCAATACCGCGGATTGATCGCGTCCGCGTTGTTAGTTTGTGCCAGGCGTCTCGGAGTGAACCAAAGCGTTGTTGTTCAGACATGAAGGAGATAGAGACAGAAACTGTGGGTGACATGCCTCGCTCAGGCCGCCCAAGGGCTACCCACGGATTATGGCTCGGAGGAACCCTGACAGCAACGCCACCATGTTAAATAATGCTTTTCGTGCAGCCACAGCACGTCGTGTTACGGATCAAAATGTGCGCAATAGGCTGCAAGATGCCCAAATTCACTCCTGACGTCCATGGCGAGGACCATCATTGCAACCACGACACCATCAGCGTGGAACAGATGAGTCCAACAACATGCCGATTGGACCGCTCAGGATTGGCATCACGTACTCTTCACCGATGACTGTCGCATGTGCCTTCACACAGACAATCGTCGGAGACGTATTTAGAGGCAACCCGGTAAGGCTGAACGCCTTGGATACCCTGTCCAGCGAGTGAAGCAAGGTGGAGGTTCACTGCTGTTTTCGGGTGGCATTATGTGCGGCCGACGTACACCCCTGGTGGTCATGGAAGGCTCCATAACGACTGTAAGATACGTGAATTCTATCCTCCGACCGATAGTGCAACCATATCGGCACCTTATTGGCGAGGCTTCGTCTTGAAAGACGACAAATCGCACCTCCATCGTGCACATCTTGTGAATGGCTCCCTTCAGGATAACATCGATCGACTAGAGTGGCCAGCATGTTTTCCAGACATGAATCCTGTGGAACATGCCATCGTGGCCGTTGTCACCGAAGTTAAAATCCTCTGGGTTATTAGGCCGCGTCGTGTTTCTTCTAAAATGATCAACGTTTCGAACCCTCTGCTGGGATCTTCCTCAGGATCTTCTCGTGTCCACTTCTGCTAGAACTCGTCTCTGACAGTGTTCTAGCAGTAGTGGACAACAGCGATGCCTGTGATAGATTGGAAAAGGGCTGTTTATAGACGACGTGACCCACGAACCACTCTGAGGGATTTATGCCGAAACACCGTTGAGGAGTGGGACAATCTTGACCAACAGTGCCTTGATGAAGTTGTGGATAGCACGCTACGGCGAATACAGGCATGCATTAGTGCAGGAGGAAGTGCTTCTGTGTATTAGAGGTAGCGGTGTGTACAGCAATCTCTGAAGGTCTCGATGTATGGTGGTAGAACATGCAATGTGAGGTTTTCATAAGCAAAGAAAATGGCGGAAATGATGTTTATGCTGTTTTCTATTCCAGTTTTATGTACAGGTTCCGTAACTCTTGGAACCGAGGTGATGGAAAACTTTTTTAGGTTTTTGTGTATTCTGTTTTGTTAAGGATGAGCAGTGTACCATAATGTGAAGTAATTGTATCTGTCCTAAAGCAATTTTGTGTAGAAAGCTTACCAACTACAGACAGGGACCGATGTTACAATAAAATTCATGTGTCTGTAATGACTTGGGCATGTTACAGGGGCGAGACCGCCGAAGCCGGCCCAGAAGAAACCGCCGCCGACCGATGATGGTAATTATGCATTTACCAAAATAATCTTGCACTTATGCGTGAACTCAATTTATTCGATGCTACTCACTTCCATTTTTCTTTACATCTACTCATTCGAATTTCTTGACGCTGTTGCCCATATTAAGTTCGTCAGTTTGTGGTACAACTCGACCTAGTGTGCTCGCTATTTCCACTTCATTTGTTTTCGTTTCTCCTTCTCATTCCACTTGATGCTCTTGACTCGACTGCAAAACGATGACTTGATTTCACCTTGACGAGATATTTGCGCCTGCACGTATCAGCTGGTATCCCGTATCACTAGGAAGCTGCAGAGGCCTTCTGCGGTAGCAAGAATCCCTCTGATGCTCCGTTGAGTTGCAGAGTGAACATGCAAGCGGCTGATTTTCGCATAGAGTAACCGCATTAGTCTGACTGTAGGAAAAACCGTCGCTTGACTGAGGTTTATTAAATTTTGAGAAAGTGTTATTCATCCACGGAAAAAGGGACTTGCAAAGCCCATAAAACTGATTCTTGCTTACTGTTCGTCATTATGGGACAATTAACAGGTAGAATTAATAGAAAAGATAGAGACGATCCAAAGACGACCGTCGTGTTTCGTTATGCATTCGTCTTAGTAAGCGATAAACAGTCAACAAACATAGCGGCAGTCGCTACAGAAGCGTTGTGTACAACAGAGATGTTGACTTTCAGAAAAGCGCACGATCCGTGAAAAGTCGGGCAACTCATTGTTCCCTCCCAATACGTCTCGTGAAACGGTCACGGTGGGAAAAATCAGGAAAATTAGCCCGTATGTTGAGGTTTCACGACAAACGTTTTTCCCACACACCATTCGTGATTGGAACAGGGATAGTGCCAGAAGTACCCTTCGCCACGCACTGTACGGTGCAATTTGCGGAGTATGGATCTATGTAGGTCCAGCGAAGTGTAGGCGATCTGTCAAAGAAATCGCATAGAAGACGCTGTTGAGGCCTTTTCAATCATGACAACAGACATCTGCTGATGTGGTAGTTGAAGGCACCTTCTGAATTAAAGAATGCTCTGCTAAGATCTTAACTGGTTGGTGTTGCCGATACGAAGGTTATCAGTGATGCTCCGTGATCTTAAAATGCGAATATTATGAACGAAGGCGGCGTTGTCTGATGATATCTTATTGGGTAAATTTAAATAACTGGTGTTCAAGGAAACCTGCTGGGTCTGTAGCACAAGGTGCGCCTGAAACGTTAGGTGAATGGTTTCAGAAAATAAACAAAAGTTACGTACAAAAATCTGTATTGCCCTTCAAAGTAATCAACGTTAGCTACAACACACTTATGACACCCCGGATGTAAAGTTTTTGGAACCGTTCCAGGCACCGTGGCCATGCGCAGCGTCTGCGAAGCAGGGAAATAAAAATAAGTCTGCAGGCGCCAAATCTGGAGACTGAGGAGGCTCAACAGCCATCTGGCGTTGGAACAGAGCGTTGAGGACACAGACATCGTGGATTCCGAACAATGCTTGACAACGGAGCTTCGAGTGATTCCAAAAGAAGAGTTTCCTGACAAGTTCTAACGGTTTTACAACCAATTTCAAAATTGTCTTGTAGCTTTGCTCTGACGTCCAGTAAAAGTATTTTGATTGTAACTCTTGTTTCCTTTATTCTCTGAGACTATTCCCCGAACTTTTCAAAGGCACCTTGCATATATTCGAAGAGATCATGAGAATAAAAGATATTGCGTGAAGTTCTATTGCGTACCCCGATACACTCTTTATAGTTATTCTCAGTTCATTGTTAGATCACTTCAGTAATGGAAGAGATAGAAAGATTTTCAATATTCATACGAAGCACCTTCCGTCCGGCACTCCTGAGTTGCTTACGGAACATACACACAAATTATATGGACATCAGAAGTATTATATTTCATGCAGTTGAGAGTCAGTCTACTTACCATGAACAAGAATGGCTTTAGAATGTTGTTTGTTCTCTTCTTCAGTTCATGATCTGAATTTTTAACAACTGCGGTTATAAAATTGTAAAGAAAGCATCTCTGGAGTTCGAGGCTTGTCATTAACTTGTGTTACTATACGAAATGACTCAACTGGCTCTATGATAGAACACCGAGAAACACCGCAACTTACAGTACTGTTAAGCGACACTGCAAAGGATCTTTCTTCTTGCTACCGGTACCGATTAAATACGACACGAATCAGTTAGATCATAACCTATAATTCGGCAATATTCAAGACATTTATTAGTACAGAGACGAGAAACTTTGCTGTATTTCTTTTCTTTATCATAACTGTACAGTTACATTTGTGATTTTTACTCCAGTTATTTATGTCCTCAGGAAATGAATTTCCACTTTCATTAGAAAAAGCACTCAGTTTATTTGTTAATGTACACGGAAGACGTAACCGCATCGTCAATAGGAGGGCTTGCTGGAAAGCTAACTATGAAAGCAAACATACATGTTTCTGGATTCTGATAATGAACAGTGAACAAAAAGTTAGGTATTGTAAATGCGCTCTGCCGACGATCTGTAGATCCTAGTCCAGGTAATGAAAATCTCTAAAATAAATATTGTTGACATGCAAAGGCAATTCACAACCAAATAATTAAAATAGGTTACCTGATCTTATTTTTTGTTTTGGAAAATCTTACAATGGCACTAAAAACAAATGTCCACATTTCTATGTTATAGCAACGTACAGCTGAGTTTATGAATTCATGTGTGTGTGTGTGTGTGTGTGTGTGTGTGTGTGCGTCTGCATATGTTTATATTTCAGTTAATAATTTTAAACATAAATGCAACATAATTATAAACTACTAAGAAAAATTATTACAATGTAGAAAATATAGCCTTTTTATTACATCACGTGACTGGTTCCAAATCATAAGAACGTACGAGAAACATGTTGCAAGAAGCATGAAAATAACCAACAATAGTCTAATTTCATACCATCTTCATGGGCAGAAATCCCTGTATAGTTACGTGCTCCATCTTCAAGATAGTACTTTGTAAGAAACATATTATTCTCGTATACATACATACATAGATGGCTGATTGCATTCGCTTGCAGGGAAATGCTGTATACCCAACCAAACATACAAGGAGGACTGTAACGTGTGTTTATGTGCAGCGGATGGGATAGGAGCAACCTGTACTCTACGCGCCTGCGTTGGAGATAATTGGTAAATACTTTTACTAACCCATTTCGTAATAAATTCACAAAAATACTGCAACGAAGGCACACCTTACGCGATGTTATAGTTTGCTTACTATTAAGTTCACACTGTGGCTTTTAACTGACAGTAACACTATTCACAGCTGAAAACTGATGTTTTCCCAGAGGTACTAGTCTCTATCCTACACGGACTTCAAAATAAGCAAGCTTGAATACTTCCGAAAAGCACCTAATTTGGTACCACATTGATAACACACCGACCTTTATTAACAGAAATACGATAACGTGGCTTAGCAAACAAAATTTGTGACTGTATTCAGAATTTTTTGATAGGGAGGAGAACCACGAAGTCTTGGATGGAGAGACATCGACAGATGTAGAAATGATTTCAGGTATGCCCCAGGGAAGTTTATTGGGACACTTGATCTTGATGTTATTTATTAATGACTTGACAGACAATACTGATACTACCCTGGCAATTTTGGCGGATCATAGAGTAATATGTAATAAAGTCTGCATGTAAAAACGTCTGAACAGAGCTGCACAAAAATCCAGCAAAGTCCTGCTAGAATTTCGAAGTGGTGCAAAGATGGGCTACTTCCGTTTAATGTACAGAATGGTAAAACTGTACCCTTGAGAACACAAAGGACGGTAGTTTCTTACTAGTAACAGGTCAGTGAGGCAAAAGTGGACTCAGTTAACTCATGTAAATAGCTGGATGCTATAATTTGTGTGGATTTGGAATGGAATTATTACATAGGGTCAGTCGTAGGTGAAGAGGGTTACAGACTTTGGTTCATCAGCTGTACAACGTAAACATACAGTTAATGTACAGAGTAGACTGTTTTCAGAGCACTCATGCAACCGATCCTAGCAAGTGTGTGGGAACCAGGATGAACGTGGGATGTTGACTACGTACAGAGAAGGGCAGCACGACCTGTGAGAGAGTGTCTCTGAAATACCGAAAGGCCTGAATTGGCAGACGTTTGAAGATAGATGAAAATTATCCTACGATACCCTGCTTACTAAGTTTCAAGAGTCAACATAACGGAGAAACCTAGAAACATGTTTCAGTCATGTATGTATCGCTCCCATAAGTACTGCCGTTTACAAGCCGCGTCACTTCAAAAAAGCTCTCTGGTTTTCGATAGCTATCTCCGAAATCATCATGAGGAGTCAAAAGCACTGACTACCGGGGCTGGCAATTTTTTCCTTTAGTGTTATTTCATCCTCCCTCCCCCCCCCCCCCCACCACATGGGAGGGAATTGGGCTGTCAGCGGTACAGTCAACCTGCTCTTCAGCGAAGTGACAAGATAATCTACAGGAGATGAGAGAATAATAACCAGGAAGGTGAGACGTGTACACTGAATTTAAGACTTTTTAAATGTGAAAATAAAGTGGAAATTTTCATGTATGACCTTCTACCTGTCTGTTAAAAAACAGTTGTAGTAAAAGTTAAATAATTAGGAATAGTATAAGATGACATTTAAAAGGATCTAAAAAAATCTTTAAAAGCCTTGACGCAAAACACTGACGTTAAAAAGAAGAACTTCACAGGCACTAAAGCTATAAGGATCTGCTGTAGGTTAGGTGGTCTGCTACTGAAGGGCAACGGTTGGTAGAACGAAAATGGTATGTGAATAGGTGAGTGGAGGGGATGTATTGAGAGAGTGACTGTTAGGATACAAGAAGGGTTGGAGTGAAGAGTTATAGTGAGGTTAAAATTTGATGAGGAGAAGGTGTTACGGAAAGAAGGGTGGAAGGAAAAAATGGGGGTAGGGCAAATGTGAGGGAGGGACGGTGAGGAAGCCCAGGCGAAGTGGAACGGTTGGGGTGAGTTTAATGCTGGTGGAAGGAGTACAGAGTTCATGACCTGGGAGGGCGAGGCGGTTGAAGTCCTTTGGGAAAGTATGTGGAGCGTGTGGGGTTAGTGGGACGTGATGGTAGAGGCAGCGTACTACGGTTGGATAGAACAGCGGGAACAAAGGATTATTGGAGTCGAGTTTGCGAATGATGTAGGTTGTTCGGAGGTTTTCAATATGAGTTAGGAGAGGGAGAAATTTGATAAGTAGGTAAAGGATCCAGGTGGAGAAAATTAGACGCGCGGGGAAGGCGTGGTGTTCAGCGATCTAGAGAGACTTGCAAAACAGGGTCAGCGCTGGTACAGTTTCCCACGTATAGAGGTGCGACAGCAGCCTTTGGAACCTTCCAGACGATTAGTCCAGTGAAACATGCTTCAAAACTGCTGACCAGGACAAAACACAGAAAAACAGAAAAAAATATAGAGTGATTAATAGACGAATAACACTTTAGTTCGCGGAAGGGGAAAGGTTAAAAAAAATGGTTCAAATGGCTCTGAGCACTATGTGACTTAACTTCTGAGGTCATCAGTCCCCTAGAACTTAGAACTACTTAAACCTAAATAACCTAAGGACATCACACACATCCATTTCCGAGGCAGGATTCGAACCTGCGACTGTAGCGGTCGCGTAGTTCCAGACTGAAGCGCCTAGAACCGCTCGGCCCCTCCGGCCGCCCAAGTGGTAAGGTACCAGGGAAACAATTCAGAGACGGGTCTTGGTAACGGAATATAAATTGAAGATGGATTAGGATGTGCCCCTAGAGAAAGCTTTCATTAATTTAAAGTGGAACAATATGTACACAATCCTTGGACTATAGGAGTCAAAATCAAGAGAGAGAGACGAATAATCTACAGCATCTACAAAACCCAGGTGAGAGATATAAATGTGAAAGGCTAGCAAAGACGTGTTAGCATGGGTGTCAGAGAGGATTGCAGCTGTAAACATAGGCTTCTGCGGCCGTTGACACAGTCAATAAAATTCTTCTGAGTTTGAGGCCGCATTGTCGACTATAAAATTCCGACATTTCGGCGACTGTTGCAAGGCGCCTTCCTCGGGGTGTATTGCTAACAGTACTCCCTGAGTAAGGTGCCTTGCTACAGTTGCCGAAACATCAGAATTTTATAGCCGACAATGCGGCCTCAAACCCAGAAGAATTTCATTGGGAACTGCAGCTATTCAACATGGATGTCGAAGATGTAGTTGAGAAAGCTTGATAAAATTCCTAAAGGGGAATAAATGTTCAAGATGAACGGATATCAGTGCTAAGGTTTGTTTCTGACCATGACGGAGGCGGAGTGAGTGAGTCAGCTACCGTCACTTTTCTGCTGGTGCTCATATGGTGTGTAAACGTAGCCCCACACATGATAATGCATGCCGCTTCGCAGACTTGAGTGCTGAAGCCCTGTAACAACTATATGCTTGTTGGTCGTTGAAAAAACTAATGTTACACACGCGGAGAATCGAGTGCGTTTTGTGTTAGTAGGCCAATCAGGAAAGAAATATTACACCATTGACACAGAAGCGCAGTGGATTCCTACAATTGCACACGAAGAAGATAGCATTTCCCCAATGACACTCGCGACTATCACCAAAGCAGAAAACGGCAGAACGACCTAGACAATATCGTGAATGTAACTTATCCGACACATTTCCATTAGCACTATCCTACTGGCATTGGTTTTTGTACATTTCGAAACCCACTGATGATTTTAGCTACTGTACACTTTAGTACCGAGCACTTACAGAGGACAGGTACTAATCGTGACCCAGCGTTCATCAGAGATGTATTCACTATCATCAAGAAGAAACAGCCACGAAGTGCTAGCGCGTCGGAGACTAACTTGAAAGCTGTGGTAAGTAGCGGAGTTGCGTACCCAACTGTAACCCCGATGGTGGGCGGTACATCATCTTCTGGCATTCATCGACGACGCTGGAGCTGCCCTCTGTGTAATAGATGATAAAATAACGCAGCTGTATGGCCGCTACCCTGGAGTTTGCAAGAACCACCCACTAGTACGAAACCGCCAGAAATGTCCTAGTGTAGCGACTGAGTCCGTAGATGATGGTGTAAGGAGCATACAGAGTAACTGTCCATGCTTTCCCATTAAGCAAGTCTGTCCGTGAACTGACTCAGTGAGCCGCCGCGTGGGAATTCTTCCTACCTGTTATTTGGAGACGCTCTCGAAGTCTTACGTCCTCCTGCAGAGCAGTAGCAGCGCCGTCGGACTCTGAAAGTGCAGTACTATTGTCTATGTTTTGCGTAATGAACCGGGAAGAAGCTTTTTGTGCAAACTAACTTTTACGTGGGACGCCACTATGGTGCGTTTATTTAAAACACATCGTAAAATGAGCTTGTTTACGCTGATTATAAGCTAACTATTGTCTACCGCATGACTAGTTCGGGCAACGGCAGTGGATACACCGGTTCCCGTGAGATCACCGAAGTTAAGCGCTGTCGCGCGACTGCTACGGTCGCAGGTTCGAATCCTGCCTCGGGCATGGATGTGTGTGATGTCCTTAGGTTAGTTAGGTTTAAGTAGTTCTAAGTTCTAGGGGATTGATGACCACAGATGTTAAGTCCCATAGTGCTCAGAGCCATTTGAACCATTTTTAAGCGCTGTCGGGCGTGGCCGACACTTGGATTGGAGTCCATCCAGCCGCCATGCGCTGTTGCCATGTTTCTGGATGCACTCAGCCTCGTGATTCCAATTGAGGAGCTATTCGACCGAATAGTAGCGGCTCCGGTCAAAGAAAACCACCATAACGACCGGGAGAGCGGTGTGCTTACCACACGCCCCTCCTAACCGCATCCTGAACTTAGGATGACACGGCGGTCGGATGGTCCCGGTGGGCCACTAGTGGCCTGAAGACGGAGTGCATGACTAGTTCGAAAGGCATCCTATCAACGACTGCTGACTATGGCTCACAGTCTGTAACTTGAGCATACAATCGGTATAGTTCGTAAAAGATCGTACATCTTCGGTTACGCCAAAGTTATTCATTTATTTATTAATATCGACGTTTCCTGGTATTGTAAAATTGCTGGAAGACAGTATTTATGACCGTAGACTCCTCCTGATGTTTGAGGGGGAAAAGGCAACTTTTGTTAGCAGATATTTGTTAATAAGAGTTACGTGATTCACTCCAGAATAAATATACCTTCCCTACGTATCTCTTTGCTGATGTCATGAGCATTTCCTGCATCGGCACACCATCTCACTGGCTCTGAAAGCACCAGCTGGCCAACCGCCTCTGCTAACCAGTGCGGGGTGCTTCCGCTCGCTCCTTACTCCGTAGGCACTGCAGAGCACTGATACATTTTTTTTTTTTTTTTTTTTTGGTCATCAGTCATCAGCTTACCGACTGGTTTGATGCGGCCCGCCACGAATTCCTTTCCTGTGCTAACCTCTTCATCTCAGAGTAGCACTTGCAACCTACGTCCTCAATTATTTGCTTGACGTATTCCCGTCTCTGTCTTCCTCTACAGTTTTTGCCCTCTACAGCTCCCTCTAGTACCATCGAAGTCATTCCCTAATGTCTTAGCAGATGTCCTATCATCCTGTCCCTTCTCCTTATCAGTGTTTTCCACATATTCCTTTCCTCTCCGATTCTGCTTAGAACCTCCTCATTCCTTACCTTATCAGTCCACCTTATTTTCAACATTCGTCTATAGCACCACATCTCAAATGCTTCGATTCTCTTCTGTTCCGGTTTTCCCACAGTCCATGTTTCACTACCATACAATGCTGAACTCCAGACGTACATCCTCAGAAATTTCTTCCTCAAATTAAGGCCGGTATTTGATATTAGTAGACTTCTCTTGGCCAGAAATGCCTTTTTTGCCATAGCGAGTCTGCTTTTGATGTCCTCCTTGCTCCGTCCGTCATTGGTTATTTTGCTGCCTAGGTAGCAGAATTCCTTAACTTCATTGACTTCGTGACCATCAATCCCGATGTTAAGTTTCTCGCTGTTCTCATTTCTACTACTTCTCATTACCTTCGTCTTTCTCCGATTTACTCTCAAACCATACTGTGTACTCATTAGACTGTTCATTCCGTTCAGCAGATCATTTAATTCTTCTTCACTTTCACTCAGGATAGCAATGTCATCAGCGAATCATATCATTGATATCCTTTCACCTTGTATTTTAATTCTATTCCTGAACCTTTCTTTTATTTCCATCATTGCTTCCTCGATGTACAGATTGAAGAGTAGGGGCGAAAGGCTACAGCCTTGTCTTACACCCTTCTTAATACGAGCACTTCGTTCTTGATCGTCCACTCTTATTATTCCCTCTTGGTTGTTGTACATATTGTATATGACCCGTCTCTCCCTATAGCTTACCCCTACTTTTTTCAGAATCTCGAACAGCTTGCACCATTTTATATTGTCGAACGCTTTTTCCAGGTCGACAAATCCTATGAAAGTGTCTTGATTTTTCTTTAGCCTTGCTTCCATTATTAGCCGTAACGTCAGAATTGCCTCTCTCGTTCCTTTACTTTTCCTAAAGCCAAACTGATCGTCACCTAGCGCATTCTCAATTTTCTTTTCCATTCTTCTGTATATTATTCTTGTAAGCAGCTTCGATGCATGAGCTGTTAAGCTGATTGTACGATAATTCTCGCACTTGTCAGCTCTTGCCATCTTCGGAATTGTGTGGATGATGCTTTTCCGAAAGTCAGATGGCACGTCGCCAGACTCATATATTCTACACACCAACGTGAATAGCCGTTCCCCCAACGATTTTAGAAATTCTGATGAAATGTTATCTATCCCTTCTGCCTTATTTGACCGTAAGTCCTCCAAAGCTCTTTTAAATTCCGATTCTAATACTGGATCCCCTATCTCTTCTAAATCGACTCCTGTTTCTTCTTCTATCACATCAGACAAATCTTCACCCTCATAGAGGCTTTCAATGTATTCTTTCCACCTATCTGCTCTCTCCTCTGCATTTAACAGTGGAATTCCCGTTGCACTCTTAAAGTTACCACCGTTGCTTTTAATGTCACCAAAGGTTGTTTTGACTTTCCTGTATGCTGAGGCTATCCTTCCGACAATCATATTTTTTTCGATGTCTTCGCATTTTTCCTGCAGCCATTTCTTCTTAGCTTCCCTGCACTTCCTATTTATTTCATTCCTCAGCGACTTGTATTTCTGTATTCCTGATTTTCCCGGAACATGTTTGTACTTCCTCCTTTCATCAATCAACTGAAGTATTTCTTCTGTTACCCATGGTTTCTTCGCAGCTACCTTCTTTGTACCTATGTTTTCCTTCCCAACTTCTGTGATGGCCCTTTTTAGAGGTGTCCATTCCTCTTCAACTGTACTGCCTACTACGCTATTACTTATTGCTGTATCTATAGCGTTAGAGAACTTCAAACGTATCTCGTCATTCCTTAGTACTTCCGTATCCCACTTCTTTGCGTGTTGATTCTTCCTCACTAATGGCTTGAACTTGAGCCTACTCTTCATCACTACTATATTGTGATCTGAGTCTATATCTGCTCCTGGGTACGCCTTACAGTCCAGTAGCTGATTGCAGAATCTCTGTCTGACCATGATGTAATCTAATTGAAATCTTCTCTTATCTCCCGGCCTTTTCCAAGTATACCTCTTCCTCTTGTGATTCTTGAACAGGGTATTCGCTATTACTAGCTGAAACTTGTTACAGAACTCAATTAGTCTTTCTCCTCTTTCATTCCTTGTCCCAAGCCCATATTCTCCTGTAACCTTTTCTTCTACTCCTTCCCCTACAACTACATTCCAGTCGCCCATGACTATTAGATTTTCGTCCCCCTTTACATACTGCATTACCCTTTCAATATCCTTATACACTTTCTCTATCTGTTCATCTTCAGCTTGCGACGTCGGCATGTATACCTGAAATATCGATGTCGGTGTTGGTCTGCTGTCGATTCTGATTAGAACAACCCGGTCACTGAACTGTTCACAGTAACACACCCTCTGCCCTACCTTCCTATTCATAACGAATCCTACACCTGTTATACCATTTTCTGCTGCTGTTGATATTACCCGATACTCATCTGACCAGAAATCCTTGTCTTCCTTCCACTTCACTTCACTGACCCCTACTATATCTAGATTGAGCCTTTGCATTTACCTTTTCAGATTTTCTAGTTTCCCTACTACGTTCAAGCTTCTGACATTCCACGCCCCGACTCGTAGAACGTTATCCTTTCGTTGATTATTCAATCTTTTTCTCATGGTAACCTCCCCCTTGGCAGTCCCCTCCCGGAGATCCGAATGGGGGACTATTCCGGAATCTTTTGCCAATGGAGAGATCATCATGACACTTCTTCAATTACAGGCCACATGTCCTGTGGATACACGTTACGTGTCTTTAATGCGGTGGTTTCCATTGCCTTCTGCATCCTCATGTCGTTGATCATTGCTGATTCTTCCGCCTTTAGGGGCAATTTCCCACCCCTAGGACAAGAGAGTGCCCTGAACCTCTATCCGCTCCTCCGTCCTCTTTGACAAGGCCGTTGGCAGAATGAGGCTGACTTCTTATGCCGCCAATGCTGATTATTTATCAAAATTTAGGCAGTGGCGGGGATCGAACCCGGGACCGAAGCCGTTTTGATTATGAGTCAAAGACGCTACCCCTACCCCTAGACCACGGAAATAGCTTACAATCTCTTAAAAGCACAGACCTCGGAATATAGTTAACTGCCAACCACGTCATTCCTCTATCTATTACTTCATTCTTGCATCTAGCCATTCCTCCTATTCTAGAACCTTCAAGAGGTTCATTGTTGCACACTGCCATTTTTCCCATTCTCCAACTCTTATTAATTCATTGATGTCACTCCTCCAATTCTCCAGCCCTTGTAAGTTCACTGATGGACCTTGCCATTCCTCCCACTCTCCAACACCTAGAAGAGCGCTTTATAAATACAAGAAACGCTGCACTCTATTTCTCGTTTTTTTACCCACTCCGGTGAACGGACGGTCCCGTTCTTGCAGTGACGGAGTGCCGTTGCAGGGAACCTGGGCCGTAAACTAAGGATTCAGCGTCAAAGCGCAAATATTCGAGACGCATCGAGGCACGGGGCCCGAACTGCAGCCGTTGCCTCCATGTTGCGTCAGCCAGACCCCTCGTCACCTACAACTGGCCAGCGGGACGTATAATGGAGTTGGCTACATTGGATCTCAGTGCTTCAGTTCATACTGACTAGTTTTGTAATTCAAGCTCACAGTTTCACGTAAAATGAGTTACTTACACTTCTGGTGCTACAGAAGAATGCTGAAGGTTAGATGGGTAGATAACTAATGAGGAGGTATTGAATAGAATTGGGGAGAAGAGGAGCTTGTGGCACAACTTGACTAGAAGAAGGGATCGGTTTGTAGGACATGTTCTGAGACATCGAGGGATCACCAATTTAGTATTGGAGGGCAGCGTTGAGGGTAAAAATCGTAGAGGGAGACCAAGAGATGAATACACTAAGCAGATTCAGAAGGATGTAGGCTGCAGTAGGTAGGATGAAGAAGCTTGCACAGGATAGAGTAGCATGGAGAACTGCATCAAACCAGTCTCAGGACTGAAGACCACAACAACAACACAACACAAAATTATTCAGTAAAGATTTTCTCCTGCTTTATCAGTTACCAAAATAACCATTTGTTATCAGGTGAGTTACACAATAGTGATCATTAAGGCTAAATGAGGCGGAACGGTATGTGGAATGGAGTGGCGATTTCAGCCCAGTGTCACAAAATGTTCATATGTTTGTGAATTCATAAGCGACCAAACTACTGAGGACATCGGTCCCTATACTTACACACTACTTAACCTACCTTAAACTAACGTTTGCTGAGAACAACACACACCCATGCCCGAGGGAGGACTCGAACCTCCGGCGGGAGGGGCCGCGCAGTCCGTGACGTAGCGCCTCTAACTGCACGGCCATTCCGCGTAGGTCAGGGCCACACTATAAGCTCCTTTCCCGAAGGAGGAGCAGGTTACTGGGACACCTGTTACAGCATTAACTTGCTATTGCAAGATGATAGGAGGGACCTTTAGCGGGGCAGACAACAACTAGACATGCAGAACACATTGTGATGGACGTTTTATGTAGTAGTTACGTTGGGATGAAAATATTAGCACAACACGGGTAAAGATGGAGGATAGGAGGAAATCGGTATAAAAATTTATGACATGAAAAAACAATTGCGTAACTGACGGACTTGTTTTCCTTGCAGGGAAAGTCGCCGGAAACAGCCCGATGGTGAATAACTCCTGCACATCGTGACACCTTCGTTGGGTGCTGCAACGCAGTCTTTCACCTGTTTACGTGGCTCTTCTAAAGGATTAACATCTAATGAATATTCTACTTCCTCTCAAACTTGTATCTTGAATATACAGTTCTTATGTTACGATTTTTAAATAATAAAGCATTCGCATCTATTGTCGTGTACTTACTTAAAGACATCCTGTGATAAACTTCTCAAAAAAAAAAAAAAAAAAAAAAAAAAAAAAAAAAAAAACAAAAAAAAAAAAAACAAAAACAAAAAAAGGCACGTAACATGAATAAGATGTACTCTCCTACAAGCAATCAGTTAGAACATTGGCTATGCAAACATCTGTAAAGTCTTTAACTCAAGTCTGCCACTTAACCTTTATGCTTCGTTGTGGATGAAATTCTCCAATTTACGATGATTTGACACAGCAAGGGTTACTTAAGAGCGTTTCTAGAAAGCACTCACCGATTTATTGTGGTTATTGTATTTTTCGCTTGGAAACTATAAAATGTAATGCATTTCAGAATATAAAGTTAGTCATATCCAGATTTATGAATATATAGGGTGAATCATTTCAATCTGTAGCGGGGTATACCTCGGGATAGAGATGAGGCACAGGAAAATGTTTCAGATAAAAGTTGTAAGTGATAAAGAGCGTTAAGCATTGCTGCTAATGGCCGTGAGCTTGAAAGTGATTTTCACGATGATTTGGAGTTTAAAGTGATTTTCTAAAATGAAAACGGTAATATTTAAGATTTGAAATGATACACTATTCAAGGTCATGACAAGACATAACGGTCAAATAATCAAATATGTTTTTAGTTATAGTAGGGATTATCTCGGAGTAGAGGAGGGATACAGCAAAACACAATGTTAGAAACAAATTGGAAGGTGTGTAAGGAGTCACAGATCACTACCAGTAAAGACGATCTTAATTGTCGAAGGTCATTCGAAGGTCGAGTCTTGTTGCATGGAATCCCCTATTTGTGACGTAGTTTTTGGAAAAAACGAAGAAATATTTGAGCTTCCAGTTCTAATTTACGTCTTTATTGGCAAAAAAAAAAAAAAACATGATGACGTACAGATGTTATTTTGACAGTTGAATCACACAAAAACACAAATAAAATGTAGTTCATTGATTTAAAATCGCTGAGTGGCTCCCTTGGTCACTCACTCTTTGGGATGCCCCTTCCATCGTGTATCTAATACTGTATTTTGCTGCATCCCTTCTCTATTCCGAGTTAATCCCTACTAGAACTAAAAATATATTTGCTTATTTGACCTACATTTAACCTTGCCTTGACCTTGAATAATGAATCGTTTTGTACCTCAAATTTGACTCTCTTTTTAAATATTAAATCAAATATTATAGTTCCCATTTAAGGAAAAAATCACTTTACTCTCCAAATCACCTCGGAAATCACGCTTAGTGTCACGGCCAATAGTACCAATGCGCGGTTCTCTTTGCAACCTATAACTTTTATCTAAACCTTTTTACTGTATCTTATCTCTATCCCGAATTGTTCCCCATTACGGATAAAAATGCTCCACCTACTATACTGACAGGCTATGTCATGTTATTGCAGTAATTACAAAATTTATCTAGTCAAATTTACGAAGATCTAGGCAGTATGAGTTCATTTATCACTATGACTTTGGACCCCTTCTGGGCTGATCTATGGATATTGCTGGCAATCGGAATAATTCAACATCATGCAGTCAGTTCATAGAGACACAAAATTGTTAAGGCTTTCGTGGCCAGTTGTTGACAAACTGCCTATTGGCTTCTGTCTCGGGTTCTTCGGCCGACGTTCATCTGACGATTTTACTGACGTTTCGCCAGCACGAGTCTCTGGCATTGTCAAAGCTTCAACCTTCATTGCCGGTGGTGAACTGGTGTCGACCTCGCGGCCTCCAACATCCGAGGGCTTCTCAGTGGTCATTTCCGGTGCTACCTGCGACGGTTGTTTACTGCAGTACGGGAAGCCAGAATCCGTTTACCTTACCTGTTTCTTATTGAAGCTGTTCGCGTGTTTTTGCATTTCTACAGCTTCTCTGAACAGAGTGTGATAATGCTTCTCTACAGCCAGAACTTCCGTGTCGGCGAATTTTATTACGTGGTCGGTCTCACTCAGTGCGTGCTCTGCCACGGCCGGTTTCTCCACCTGCCCCAACCTGCAATGTCGCTTAGGCCTATGTTCTTTGATACTGGTGTTTACTGATCGTCCTGTCATTCCGACATAAGCTTCTCCGCATGTGCACGGTATACAGTATATTCCCCTCATTGCAAGTGGGTCTCTTTTCTGCATCGAACGACCGTCGCAGGTAGCAAGAGGAGAACCGCACCGGAAATGACCGCGGAGATAGTTCAAATGGCTCTGAGCACTATGGGACGCAACATCTTAGGTCATAAGTGCCCTAGAACTTAGAACTACTTAAACCTAACTAACCTAAGGACATCACACACATCCGTGCCCGAGGCAGGGTTCGAACCTGCGACCGTAGCAGCCACGTGGTTCGGGATTGAAGCGCCTAGAACGATGTAGCTGGTGCACAATACGGCGTTCCCCACACTCCTTTTGTGGTCAGACGTGGTCGACTGTAATCTTTACGACGCGTATGCCTGTCCTCACGTTCCCATCTTGTCCAACATTGGCCCACCGTCTCCTTCAAATGCCCCACAAATCCAGTAGCTGGATGTTTCGACCAGTCAGCCAAATGAGGACCACATGAGGCCCATTTCAAACTCTGCAACTGCTAATAACGCTCCCTTACACGAGTATGCTACATCTCCGTGTTCTTCACAGTGGGAACTCAACATATCATGTTGCTCACTTCCCTTGTATACCCTGCCAGACCTAGAAGCAACAGCAGAAATAAACATCACTGATGAAAATTGTTGGCGGCCGAGTGGTTCTAGGCGCTTCAGTCCGGAACCGCGCTGCTGCTGCGGTCGCAGGTTCGAATCCTGCCTCGTGCATGAATGTGTGTGATGTCCTTAGGTTAGTTAGGTTTAAGTAGTTCTAAGTCTAGGGTCTGATGACCTCAGATGCTTAGAGCCATTTGAACCATTTGAACCACTGTTGGCTGTTTCATCCTTCACAGAGAATTGTAACTCTAGCCATTTACATACCCACTGACAGTGCGTACATGTACGAAGTTACTCTGAAGTGCGCCGCCCATGTATTCTTGGTGGATCACTTTTTTTGTGAGGCGTGGGTCCATAAGCCATTTGTCAATATTGCGTCTGGTGTAATAATACGTAGTAAATAAATGAAAATACAAGTTTATTACGGATACACAAAAATATGTTCACTTTATTTCAATTATCTATAGCATGCTTTTACAAGTACATAATAGTATCTACTATAAAACGGAACTGAGCAAATGTGAAAACCAGTCAAGAGCACTTCCACTCACTTGATGTAAAGTCCTCAGATCACCGTCAAATTCTCGAAGTGGACACTTCTTAACAATATGATCATTTGTTTGGTCCTCCGATCCGCAGTCTCACTCACCAGATATACCGGAACCCCACTTCTTCATGGCGTGTGCATACCTTCCTTGTCCAGTTCTAATGTGGTTCATACTAGATCAGATTGGGCGTGGTACTTCGAAACGCTCTACCTCGTGTGTTGGATCTTGAACCGGGTGAGTGTTGTGGGGTGGATGTTCCTTCCAGCGTTGTAGGCATGTGTATGTCATGTCAAAAGAACCGATACTTTCTAAATCAATCCCAAGATTGTTTGCGCGATTTCAGACGAGTTGTTGGTGGTTCTTGTAGAGCGTCTTACAAGGGAGAGTTCTTGTGAGAAGTAATCTCTCTGAGCAAGATCATCTCAGCTACTTTCCTCCTTAGACCTTGCGGGTCAGTATTAGCTAAGACAGACAGCCGCTGACTGGGAGTAGATCTGACAGTACCGCTGACAAATCTCACTGCTTCATCAAGCTGTACATCAATCTATGTTGTCTGCGCACTGTTTTCCCACACAGGAAGCCAGTATTCTCCGGCAGAGTGCACAAGAACGAGTGCAGCAGAGGGTAGAGCATTGGCGTCACCACCCCATCTGCTTCCGGCAATCTTGCGAGGCAGATTTACTCTTGAATCAAGTTTCTTAGATACCTTGATGCACTTATGTTTGAGGGTCAACGACCTATAAAGAGTGATTCCTAAATATACTGGATTGTAAGTATGTAGTACTTCAATTCCGTCGAAAGTCATATATATTTTCTTTTGGGTTTCTTTATTACGCTACTAGTCATTAAAATTGCTACACTACGAAGATGACGTGCTACAGACGCGAAATTTAACCGACAGGAAGAAGATGCTGTGATATGCAAATGATTAGCTTTTCAGAGCTTTCGCACAAGGTTGGCGCCGGTGGCGGCACCTACAACGTGCTGACATGGGGAAAGTTTCCAACCGATTTCTCATACACAAACAGCAGTTAACCGGCGTTGCCTGATGAAACGTTGTTGTGATGTCTCGTGTAACGAGGAGAAATGCGTACCATCACGTTTCCGACTTTGATAAAGGTCGGATTGTAGCCTATCGCGATTGCGGTTTATCGTGTCGTGACATTGCTGCTCGTGTTGGTAGAGATCCGATGACTGTTAGCACAATATGGAACCGGTGGGTTCAGGAGGGTAACACGGAACGCCGTCCTGGATCCCAACGGTCTCGTATCACTAGCAGTCGAGATGACAGGCATCTTATCCGCATGGCTGTAACGGATCGTGCAGCCACGTCTCGATCCCTGAGTCAACAGATGGGGACGTTTGCAAGACGACAACCATATGCACGAACAGTTCGACGACGTTTGCAACAGCATGGACTGTCAGCTCGGAGACCTTGGCTGCGTTTACCCTTGACGCTGCATCACAGGCAGGAGCGCCTGCGATGGTGTACACAACGACGAACCTGGATGCACGAATGGCAAAACGTCATTTTTTCGGATGAATCTAGGTTCTGTTTACAGCATCATGATGGTCGCATCCGTGTTTGGCGACATCGCGGTGAACGCACATTGAAAGCATGTATTCGTCATCGCCATACTGGCGTATCACCCGGCGTGATGGTTTGGGGTGCCATTGGTTACACGTCTCCGTCACCTCTTGTTCGCATTGACGGCAATTTGAACAGTGGACGTTATATTTCAGATGTGTTACGACCCGTGGCTCTACCATTCATTCGACCCCTGCGAAACCCTACATTTCAGCAGGATAATGCACGACGGCATATTGCAGGTCCTGTACGGGCCTTTCTGGATACAGAAAATGTTCGACTGCTGCCCTGGCCAGCACATTCAGCAGATCTCTCACCAATTGAAAACGTCTGGTCAATGGGGGCCGAGCAACTGGCTCGTCACAATACGCCAGTCACTACTCTTGATGAACTGTGGTATCGTGTTGAAGCTGCATGGGCAGCTGCACCTGTACACGCCATCCAAGCTCTGTTTGACTCAATGCTCAGGCGTATCAAGGCCGTTATTACGGCCAGAGGTGGTTGTTCTGGGTACTGATTTCTCAGGATCTATGCATCCAAATTGCGTGAAAATGTAATCACACGTCAGTTCTAGTATAATATATATTTGTCCAATGAATACCCGTTTATCATCTACATTTCTTCTTGGTGTAGCAATTTTAATGGCCAGTAGTGTACCTAGGTGGAATGCAGTGACCTCCGTTTCATTTGGGTTAGGCTGAAGTATCCAATTATGGAAGTAATTATGCAATTTCATCAGTTCGTTAGCACACTCTTGCAGTGCATCAGGTTTTTATTCTGGAAGACAAATGTTAAATCATCTGCATACTGGATTTTCATAGAGTCTGTGTCTGGCATGTCGTGGGTACACGGGTTAAACAGGATGGCGGCGAGAACTGATTCCTGAATGAGGCCATTATTTATAGTTACGACTGCACTAGCTTGTCCGTTCGGGAACACCTTAAAGCGCCTGTCAGAGAGCGTGTTGTTAACTAGGAACACCATATAACACCACAATTCTGTAGACGATCATACATTTTCTACGTGTTTTGCGGAGTTTGTTTTATTAGTTGTGCTGAATATTAATCTTGTAAATATTTTGTCAAGTTACAAATGCTATATGTCATTTAAGAAAGAGGATGCGCATGGAATGTTAACATTTTGTAGGTAGACACACTAGCCTTGTCAGGGAAAAGCTACTGGCAAAGTGTATAATAAATTGTAAATGCATTATCGCTGGGCATGCGAGCGCGCCAAAAGTGTAGCAGTTCGGAGTCGTGAGGAGACGGTTGTTGTTGACTGTGGGTATTCGCCGGTGTGGCAATGCAAAAGTGCGGAAATAAAAAGTCTGTTTCCGCAGTGCGGAGCAGTGAAAACTGATATGGTTGTTTTGCCGGATGTTTAATATGGGCAAGATATACGTATGGCGTTTGTTCGGCACAGTACAAATACAGCAAGAGTAATTCAAAAATCATCAAGAGTACTGTGGGCCGTTGGCAAGAAGGTCAACCTATTCCCTGTTTTACCGCTAAATGAAGCCGCTCGACAACCCACGCAATCATAAAGTGAAGTAAGATCTAGGCGTTTTATAACTACAAGTCCAACAGGCTGACCAGCGTAGTTAGAATTTTATTGCTTAAATAACATTGTTTTCGTGCATATTGTCACGTAAGTAATTTTCGTACGTCGTTATCCAAATAGTACCCATTCTATCCCTTTGTACGAACCGAGATAATCAGAAAATGAACTGAAAATCAAGTGAACATTAATTTATTAGATTATCAAAACATAATTTTGCGAACATTTGGACAATTACGTAATGATGAAAGTTTTGGCTTTAGTATGAATAATGTCAGAAATAGAATGATGAAAAAGCCAGTATTAATTCATTTGCTAAATATAGAGTAACTTTCATAGTAACAAACTGATAGTGACACTTTACGTAACTTGGACTCTGAATTCCACTGTCGAAGCAGAGTTTCTAATTTATAGCTTGTAGCATAATTTATAACTTTTATAACAAAGAAATATTAGAGTAACTGCTAGGTAAATGACAGTCCTTACCAATGAGCAAATTCAAACAATCTTTCTGCTTGCTACAGCTACGATAGTCCGTATCACTGTCAGTAACGTAACAAAAAGTTTCTGTGCGCTGCCAGTAAACAATCTTACTTTAATTGATCTTTGAAAATTAATATAATATGTTATATGTGTTTGCTATTTGCTTATTATCTGACTACTGTGACATGTGTGGTGTGAAATATTTGAAAGTATGCGTTAGGTATTGTTCCTACGCCATGACGCAAATAATTCTTACGCAAGATTGCTTACGAGTAAAAAGTTCAATAACAGTTTAATTATTCTGATGACCATTGGTTATTTGCAGTAATGAAATATTTTCAAAACGTTTTTTTTCCAAATTTTCCACTAACTACTGTTAATTAAAAATTAGTTTACGTAATAAAAATATTTAAAGTTAACCGAACTTCCTTTCTAATCGTCATTGCTAAACTACTGAACAGTGGCGATTCGGTTATAACTTCATCTACTTCTCTCGGTTTTGCATTATTCTTCGGAGTAGATGCCTTTTTCCCACAGATTTGGGACTTTAGGTATATGGTCTATAGAAAAGCCCAATTAACCGGAGAGGTAGGAGGGTTATAACCAGCTTTTGGCATGGAATGATTTCAGTAGACTTCAACATCAAACCATCCCTCCACACAGTGTCAATATTCAATGAACCTACAAAATATGCTGAAGCTGGTTCCCATCCTGTTCAAAGCAAAATTACATCTTTTCAACAATGAATTACAAATTTTTTCGCTCATCTTCTGGGACTGCAGGTTTTCGAATACCGTTTGGATTCGTTCCTTCAAGTACCCAACACCACCAACATTTCTGATCTTCACGGAATAAGCCAATTTTTTTAGTGTCCCCAGGCTTAAAAATCCATGAATAAGATAACTGGGGACCGTGGAGGACATTCAAAAATACACCACTTGCCAATTCATCAAGGTTTTCATTTAGAAAGTGGCCCACAGTACATCCACAATGCGGGGGTGTTTCAACTGGATGCCAACTTTCCCTTAACCAGCTGAAGATTTTCAAGAAGTGGACATTTTTTGTTCTAATAAGACTTTTTGAAGCATATCCAGGTAATTTACAGAACTGGCAGTATCGTTAAAAAATAATGGCTGATTAATTTAGTACAGTATAGTCCTGCCCGTACACTCACGCTCGGAGTGTTTAACTCTTTCTATATCGGCACATGTGGTTGCTTTTGTAGAACTTGGGCGCTGCTTTTTGTCGGATTGTGGACAACTAGCAAAATTCCGAATGCCTATCCGGATCTTCTCCATTTAGGCCATGAAGTATAACTAGGCCCATACGGTCTCACTGTCTGCTGTTTCTGGAACCTTGGTAGGTTTGGTGCTGTTTCACACACCTTGAAAACTTTTCCCTGACATTTAGTCGGTGACTACACAAAAAGCTGCGAGACAACTTTAAGATTCTCTTCTGTAGCAAAGGACCTGCTCTACTGACCCAGTATCTTCAAATCTTAAATTAAGTTTTTCGGATACCTTGTCGAAATGGAGGTTGGATGTTTGGAAAACGTTCCACAAACATCACCGTAATATTATGGTCATCTGTCAACCATGTTTGCACAACAAATCCACGCTGTTCTGTAGTTAATTTTCTGTTCGTTGTTTCTCTTACAACATAACCTCAAACTGCTAGTGTCAACTGACTCATGTGTGCAATGGACTAGTCAAGTTCGCAACTGACGATCAGCACGCTAGCCAAAACGAAGTCTAAGGACAGCTAGTTACAAATGACTTATGGCCCAATTCACATATCAAAAGTCAGGAGCAGAGTGATCCTTCGTGAACAGACAAGTGACTGAGAGCAACAAGGAAGACTGACACAGTCCGAAGTGTGTTCCCGTGTGCAGGCGTCGATTATTCTTAGGCGCTTCCCGTTGTTCTCTGCGGTTGCTAAGGAGTTATGGTTGTGGATTTGTGCCGTTTAGATAAGAACAGTCAGAAAACGTGAACGTATTTGCTAGGTGGAAGGTCTGGTTCGATAAAAAATGACTAGTTTGGCTAGGGCTGTTTGATACCAATAAACTTCCCCTGCGTCTTTGCAATTCTGAGAGTGATGTGTTTTGAATGAACTAATCACTTTTGACTTTGAATTGCGTTCATGTTTGTTGTTAGGGTCACAATCAAGGGCAATTGAAAACCGCCAGCTGCAGATGATGTACTGAACTGTTAGCGGTGAATGCTTCTGGGCCAATGGTTGCATTTCGGAATTTTACCTGAAAGTACTTGGGTAGCAACAGGCCCTTTAATCACTGATGTTCAAGTATTTAGTATTAAAAACAGTTCTGATCACAATTTATTTATTATAGTGACCGGTTTCGACCACTACTGTGGTCATCTCCAGATCTACAAGTCGTATACAAAGCATTAAGTAGAGGGCCACACACATTAAAGAAAATACGTAAAGTAAAAAAGCTATAAAACGATGGATTACCAATGGTTAAGAACCTCCTTCTGCTGGAGAATCACTACTGGAGAAAGCAGTGCACGTCTTACTATATGTAATGGAGGGTCCGCCCACTTCTGAAGGTATGGTGTCATTACTAACCAATGAGTTATAAGTCGAATAACAATGTGAAATTTCTCTGTTAAAAGAACATTGTCAAGAAATAAAAATAAACACACACTTAACTTATTTAACAGCTATTGTCAATTAAGAAGCGTTTATTTGTTTATAAGACTGGAGTACAACATAAGTAATAGCACTGCCTTTTAAAAATTCGCATGTAATTAAAAAAAAATAAAAAATGAATCTACATACGAACTTCATAGACAATATTTCATAAATATGCACAACTACTTCCTATCGTATCTGTGTAGCATATACTATACATGTCAGCTAAAGATTATTGCAGCCTACTCATTGAAAATCGTTTCAATAAATACATGTTGCTGCTCAATAGTACGTCGTCTGACTTGGCAGTCTTTGCCATTCCACTTTCGCAACAACTTCGTTAGAAAGAAGCCTCCTGCCACATCTTTGCACTGGCGTTTATCCTCACCATGGCAACCACTAGTTTGCCTATCGACTTCAACTTCAGTGGAAAGAAGCCTGCTGCCTCATCTTTGAAACGGCGTCCAACTTCACCATGGCAACCAGTGCTTCCAAATGGTTCACTAACAGGCCTTGAGAGGGCAACCCATGTACTGTCAAAACGAAGTTCATTTATCCTACATGTTTAAATGTTTTAACGCTTCTTAATTGACAATAACTGTTAAATAAGCTAAGTTTAGTGTGTGTTTATTTTTATTTCTTTTAACTAAGAAATTTTAC